>NC_136264.1:205165109-205445109 GCF_964187855.1 Myxine glutinosa
GACTGCATGTGTATATATGATTTTGCTGACTGCCTGTGTATGTTTGGTGATATGAATTATTGTGACACATTTTGATGTTATTAACTGCCTGTACAAAATGATAACATGTATTTGATTATGCAACTTATCACGAATATAAAGACAGTATTTTGCAATTCAAAACCTTTGATTCGTGTCTTACCATTCCCCATAGCACTAATTTGATACTTTCATTGGATTCCTTGTCCCTGAAAATATAGGTTTAGTATATTTTAAAAGTTTTTAGGGTAATTAGAGGCAGAAATAGAACAAAATATGTATTTTACAGTGGCCATTTTGAAAATCCAAAAAATCCAAAATGGCCGCCATACAGGTATCTCTCCAAATGTAAACATTGATTTTTAGTTTCCTTATGCTATAACCTTTCCAAAAATGTATAGGTTTGCTAATCTACCATGATTTTGAACGAAATATAATTTATTGACATGGTGAACCTGACTATCAGGGCCGATACGATAGAGAATGAAAGCCTGGAGCTCGGTCTCATTTGTAAATCAGACCAATAAGACAGGAAGAGCGATCCAGATCCTTTGAAACTGCCTTTTGTCTCGTTGGGAAATAATTTGATTAGTTTTGTATTTAAACTGAACTCTCGGTATGGTGAAGTTCGATGCTTGGAGATCCTGAAGGCTGCGTGAGACCTTCTCTTTCCAGAGCATCTCCGCGATCGTGTACTTGGTATGTTAATAAATCTTGTTACTTCTTCTTCTTCATTGTGGTGGACTTCGATTCATTCACCGACATACACACATGCATAAACACACACACACACACACACACACAAACACACGTACACACAACACACACGTGCACACACAAACACACACATGTCCCAACTTGCTGCCCTCTGGTGGATCTGACTGAAAGACTTTCTGCATTACTGGTGATTCATTCGCAGTGAGTTTTTGAGTTCGGAGGAGCAGTCTACAGAGGAAAATCCCACCTGAGCACCTGGTGTTTGACGTCAGCATCCCATTTTAAATTCCATATGGAGTGTCGGTTTCAGGGGCGGATCCAGGAATTTCAAGACGGGGGGTGGGGGGGGGGTGCAAGAAACGATAGCGCTGAGGGTGGATAAAGGGGGGGTCTGGCGGTCCTCCCCCAGGAAATTAAAAAAAAATTGATCGTCAGAAACGGCATTTCGTGCGTTCTTGGAAGTTTCTGCAGTTCCTTGTGTTCTTCCCTGGTCCAACATTTCAGCAGATTCGCACTGCCTGCACCCTCATCCTGGATCGAAGGGGGGGGGGGGTGCGCACCCCCTGCACCCCCCCCCCTCTGGATCCGCCCCTAGGTTTGTGTAGCAATATCTTCAATTGCAGGTAAAAGTATGCATGGTCCCCTTAAGCCCTTGTCCCATATTTGTGAGACTTGTCGTCAGTACACCTTATAAAGACTAGTGGAATGATGCTTCATTTGAGGCATATTGCTCAAAGGCAATGGGGGGGGGGGGGGGGGAACAAAATGGTGGTGGTCGTAAGAATAATAAATGATGCTCCACCAAGTCATCAAATTGTGCACACAGTGCAATGTTCACGGATGTGCATTCACAGGTTGAGAATAAAATAAATAAATGAAGATTTAAAAAAAGGAATTTATTGAGCTATAAGTGTAAAATTTTCACTCAAAATTAGCGAAGACAAGGAGGAAAAGAATGTATACATATAACTTTCACAGGCTAAAGGAATACCGACACTCAATTTGTATGATTGTTTGGGATGAAACTCCCTTGTAGCAGACAACTAACAATAGGGGAAGTGGGGGGGAATCACTTGCTGAGGACGCAGCTGTGCCACTGATGCAGTGCGTCCTGTAGGTTAGAGCAGGAATTTATAATTTGTTCAAGGTACCGGCGATAGCTCACCTACTCGTCACGGAGGACACCGTGGGATCGCTACCTCCCACCAAACAATTCCGGCAGGTGGTCGACATTTAAATCCAGGCTAGACAACTCGGAGGTGAGTAACTGCTCACCTTTGCAATTTTGTGAGAAACCAAACGGATTTCAGTGACCTCACTTTGTAAATAGAGTTGGGTGATAACATTGAGAGTGTGAACAAGAGAGGAAGAGAAAGAGAGGAAGAGAGAGAGAAAGAAGAAAGAGAGAACGAGAGAGAGAAGAGAGAAGAAGAGAGAAAGAGAGAAAGAGAGAAAGAGTGAAAGAGAGAAAGAGAGAGAGAAAGAAAGAGAGAAAAGAGAGAGAGAGAAAGAGAGAGAGAGAAAGAGAAAAGAGAGAAAAGAGAGAGAGAAAGAGAGAGAGAGAAAGAGAGAGAGAGAAGGAGAGAAAGAGAGAAAGAGAGAAAGAGAGTAAGAGAGAAAGAGTGAAAGAGAGAAGGAGAGAGCATTGGTTGGAGGATCCACTCTGAATCTGGTGGGGTCAGTGTTAAGACCTCTGACCGAGTCATACCAAACACATCAAACAAACACCAAACACCTATGTCATGAACTCGGGGTTCAGATGAGAACACCAACTCGTCAACCCGAGCCTTGTTCTCAGACCTTGCCATTTACTCTGGACCATGCTGCCTCTACTCTCTCAATTAACAATGGTTGGAGGGCCTCAATCTCAAAAAGAGATCATGGCCATCTCTCTGGACCTAAATCTTTGTTTAATTGCAGATGGTGGTTGGGAGGATCGGAAGGCCGGATGTGTGGACCATTGACAAAACTTGATCCTTGATTTCTAACATAATCAGGCCCAAATGGAGCGAGGAGGTGTTTTGCCAACATCATGGAGCACCGTGCCCTTAGCAATGCCATGTTTTCCATAGGATGCTGCAACATAGCCATCCTTTGGAGAACACTTAAGCAGGTTATTCTGTCTGTAATGCAAACCTTGGTTAGGCCTTCAGATCATAACTCTAGGAGATTTGGTCTCACGTCTCTCACCTCATGTATATCATATCTGATCCATAAGCCACTATGGCAGCTCCACTGAGGGCCCCATGAATTGACTATACGATCAGATCACTCAGGAAAGGCATTTTGCTCATAATACAAGTATTGGTTGCTCTTCACAACTGACGAAGTCCGTTCACAACCTGCAAACTGTCTAAAATGTTGAACAGTGGAGTAAGGTAATGGAGATATATTGTCTTGGGGTTGTATTTGTCTCACGTCTCTCCATCACTTTCATCTGACTATTGCTGAGATTGGAAGACAGGGCCTAATGCTTATTCAAAGTAGATCGATTGGTGGTTTTCAAATCTTCTACCGTCTCTCATCCGGTCTTGTTCCCATTACCCTTTCAGCCACCAACCCTCTCCATCTCTAGCAAGATGAACTTTTCATTCATCAAAATCTTCCTCCTCGACCTTTCAAAGTCCAGGCTTTCCTTCTTCTTCCTCTTCTCCTTCTTTTTCTTCTTCATAATGCCACCAATTATCTCCACTTTCTTGTGCGGTCAGCCAGGGGAACAGTTCTGGCAAAAGTCGTTCTGGACCCGGCTGGCCAGGGCTGATGTTCAACTGAAGGTGATTTTGATGCGAATTTGCAACTTAATCAGTATATGGAAAGGCACAGATCAGGGAGTGGGTATAAAAATATTTCAAAGGCCTTGAATACCCCTTGGAGCACAGTCAAGACAACGATTAAGAAGTGAAACGCGTATGGTACCACCAAGACCTTGCCGAGATCAGGTCGTCCCTCCAAACTGGATTACCAAGCAAGAAGGAGACTGATCAGAGAGGCCACCAAGAGGCCAATGGAAACTGAAAGAGCTACAGGCCTTTATGGCAAAAATTGTCATTGTGTGACAACAATATCCACAAGTCTGGCCTGTATGGTAGGATGGCAAATGGGAAGCCATTACTCAAAAAAGCCCACCTTGAGTCCCGTTTGAGGTATGCAAAAAAAGCACTGCAGAGATTCTGAAGCCATGTGGCAAAAAAATTTGTGATCTAATGAAACCAAGAGGGAACATTTTGACCTAATTGCAAGATATTATGTTTGGAGCAAACCCAAAACAGCACATCACCCAAAGAACACCATCCCTACTGTGAAGCATGGTGGTGGCAGCATCATGTTATGGGGATGTTTCTCATCAGCAGGTACTGGGTTAGGGTTAGTCAGGATAGAAGGGAAAATGGATGGAGCAAGATGTAGAAATATCCTAGACGACCTAGAGGAAAACGTGCTCCCCTCTGCAAGAAAGCTGAAATTGGGATGGAAGTTCACCTTTTAGCATGACAACAACCCGAAGCACACAGTCAAAGCTACACTGGAGTGGCTAAGGTACAAAAAGATAAATGTCGAGTTCCCGGTCAGAGCCCCGACCTAAATCCAATCGAAAATCTGTGACATGACTTGAAGATTATTCTCAGCACTTCCCACGTAACTTGACTGCGCTTGAACAGTTTTGGACTGAAGAATGGGCAAATATTGCCCAATCAAGGTGTGCAAAGTTCGTACAGACCTATCCTAGCAAACTCAGCTGTAATTGCTGTCAAAGGTGCTTCCACCAAGTATTAACTCAGGGGGGACACTTATCCAACCAAGATATTCTAGTTGTGTATTTTTAATTAATTTTCTGAAATTTGTAGAATTTGTTTTTCACTTGGAAGTTGTGGGTTACGATGTGTAAATAAAGGTGGAAAAATTCTGATTTAATGCAATTTAATCCCAATCCATAAGGTAACAAAAGGTGAAAATTTTCTAAAGGGGGTGTGGACTCTCCATGGGCACTGTAGCTCAAAGGTGTGTATGTGCATCTCCTTAAGCTATCCTTCCAGCCCTTATGTTTAGGCTTTTTAATCACTGGGATTGCTTTGCCCTATCGCATCACCTTTCTGTATCTGGCCAATCATGTTCCTACCTCCACTGCTTCAAGGTTGTCAGCTCACCGCCATCCTATGTCATCTCTCACCTGGTCTCCCATTGAAACCACTTCATATTTTGCTCTTACATGAGCCTTGCGTTTGCATAATCTTAAATGACAAATGAACATTTCCAGAAAAATGGCCAAAAAAATGAGGAGAAGCCACGAACAATGGTAGCCATTCAAAAGTGCCTGGTGGAGAATATTTTCCTTTCTCATTATTGTTGACTTCCTGATGGATCTTGCCAATATGGCTGCCTATACCCAATGGCTAAATAGGATTCATTTCCTAGAGCTGCAGCACAAAGGCCTAGTGCTTATTGAGTAATTACCTTTTTATTGCTTGTATTGCATTCTAGTTCACTCAATCGAGCAGTCATATTGCTTCATCAAACTCTCGTATTCGTTCACACAGATCCAATAACGTCCTCTCTCCGCACACTCACCGGTGAAGTTGACCTTCCGGATATACCGCAGGAGTTCTCGCCCACTCACGGGGTCCATCTTCACGCAAAGGCCCACGTAGTCCGGGCACATGTCTTGGTGCATGTTGTGCAGGGCGTGCGCCATCGCGTACACCGCGTCGATGACGAACTGCACTTTCCCTTCTTGCTCGTACGGCGAATCAAAGCCAATCTCCTCGTCTCCTGCAACGAGGACCACATGACACGGACAAGGTCAACATTCTGCCTGGAGCCGAGGAATTCACGAGTGGTGCCTCCTATCAATTATTGAAGCGCACGGGCATCACTCCGAAATGGACCGACTACGTGACCTGCCAGTTACAGTACCTGTGAGGTCCTCCAGGGTGATGTGATTAACTTTATTCAGTGTCAATTGCTTTTTGGCCTTGGTGACTTGGTTTCAGGAGTGGTGGGCCACATAATGTGCCAATTAATGTTGGTGTCTCCCCAGAGTGCGACAGGCGTGGCATTAATTAAAGGCCCCGCTCGATGCTGTACCTCGGAGTGACGTGTGAGGAACTTCTCAATATCTTCAACCCTGTCCCTTGGTCACAAATAATTATGCTACAATTTTGGTAAATGCCAAGGGAAAGTTGGCTTCCTTTTAACACACAATTCCAACTATCATAGAGTGTTCCTTATATCTACCGGGGGCTAAAATACAACTGAGACAATAAAACAACAATAAAAGTGGTAACTAGAACAGCAATTGGTAGAGTATCTACGCCAGGATGAACAGTTTACAATGTGTATCCCACTGATAGGCCAGATCTGGATTTGGCCCTGACCCAAAATGTAATCAGCTTGTTCTTGTCGCCTAGCCAACTCATCCACCTAGTTTCGTAAAATTTGGTCCACAACGAGATATTGTGCTATATACTGTATATTTATAGTTATATATATATATATATATATATATATATATATATATATATATATATATATATATATATATATATAATTTTATAAACAGGAATCAAATTCCTGCGACGGGCTAAGTGTGAAAAAATTCTGACTCAATGCGGGGCTCGAACCATGGACCTCCGTTGATAACGCGTCAACAGCCCACCATATACATCGATATATATATATCTATCTATAATTCCAGTAATCTCTGTGTGTGTGTGTGTCTGTGTGTGTGTGTGTGTGTGTGTGTGTGTGTGTGTTTGTCTGTGACCGCTGTTTCTCGACAACCACGGGTCCGATATACTTGAAACTTGCCAGGTATATTGCTGGGGACCTGAGGATGTGCCTTTTCAAGGTTTCATATTAATCGGAGAAGTAGTTACCGAGCTATGGCGATTTAGCCGTTCGCCGTTCGCTTTGGCTTTGCGAATGGACCAAACCATTCATGTAAATAGAGGGGGGTGGGGGGGGTTCTGTGGTCGTTCGCTTTGGCTTTGCGAATGGACCAAACCATTTCATGTAAATAGAGGGGGGGGGGGGTTCTGTGGTCGTTACTGCCACGCGGTTTGGAATGTTTTTCCGAACGGGCACCCACGTACGGGCACGTCCTAGTCTATCTATAATTCCAGTAATCTCTGTGTGTATGTCTGTGTGTATGTCTGTGTGTCTGTGACCGCTGTTTCTCGACAACCACGGGTCCGATATACTTTAAACTTGCCAGGTATATTGCTGGGGACCTGAGGATGTGCCTTTTCAAGGTTTCATATTAATCGGAGAAGTAGTTACCGAGCTATGTCCAAAAAACGATTCCACCAATCAGAGAGCAGCGAGCTATCACGTGTGCCGAACGTGCCGAACAGACTCTGCCTCGGACGGCACATTTGAGAGCGTATTCATTTATTTCACGTTGGCAAACTATGTTGGCGTTAAACTATGTTTTAAAACTAATTAAAACTAATTTGCGATTCTTTCGCTTTCCTGCGCGTTTGTGCACGCTATGACGATTTCTTTACCAAACTCCGCAAGCCGTTCGCTTTGGACCAAACCATTTCATGTAAATAGAGGGGGGGGGGGGGGGGATTGTCACCGTACTCGCAAGCCGTTCGCTTTGGACCAAACCATTTCATGTAAATAGAGGGGGGGGGATTGTCACTGTACTCGCAAGCCGTTCGCTTTGGACCAAACCATTTCATGTAAATAGAGGGGGGGGGGGGGGGGGATTGTCACCGTACTCGCAAGCCGTTCGCTTTGGCTTTGCGAATGGACCAAACCATTTCATGTAAATAGAGGGGGGGGATATAATTTTACATATATATATAGTACGGGCATGCCCTAGTATATATAACTGTAAGAAATAGTAGAAACTCCACAGTACGAGCAGGGCGTCTCATTTGCATTGAATAAATAATCGTTAGATTAAATAAGACGCGGACGTAGCTTCAGGACGTCGATCTTTAATTGTCGACAAGCTTTCGACCAACAAAGGTCTTCATCTTAGTAGTCCCCAAGTTCAACGGAAGTGAACCCCCCTTCCGTTGAACTTCGGGACGACTAAGAAGAAGACCTTTGTTGGTCGAAAGCTTGTCGAAAATTAAAGATCGACGTCCTGAAGCTACATCCGCGTCTGATTTAATCTCCCGATTATATATATATATATATTATATATATATATATATATATATATGTATGAAGGAGCGGCGCTCCAACGCGAGTCGAAAGAATTGACGCGACCAAAGACGGAATTCGTCCGAGTTGCTTTATTGAAACAAAACAGCTCAGGTATTCTGACCAAAGCCCGTTTATCGGGCAGCAATATATATACACATTTATGTGGGGAAGTTTGCCCGGCAAAAGCTATACCGGGCATGCCCGGGTGTCAAGGGCGAGCCTTGGAAAGGCGAGTCTGGACCTGCCCGGGCGTGTTTGGCTGCGGCCTGGCAAGTCGAGGCTGGGCGTGCCCGGGCGCTCTGGACGAGCACTGGAAAGGCGAGAGCGGGCATGCCCGGACGCTCTGGGCGAGCCCTGGAAAGGCGATAGCGGGCATGCCCGGACGCTCTGGGCGAGCCCTGGAAAGGCGATAGCGGGCATGCCCGGACGCTCTGGGCGAGCCCTGGAAAGGCGAGAGCGGGCATGCCCGGACGCTCTGGGCGAGCCTTGGAAAAGCGAGAGCGGGCGTGCCCGGGAGGTTCGGGCGTGCCCGGGAACAGTGAGTCCGGGCATGCCCGGGAGAGGCGCGTCTGGCCGTGTTCTGGCCGGTGCAAGGCGATTGTGTGCATCCAGCGGTAACCGCTACACACGCCCCTCCAGAATCGACCGGCACCGGCAGGGTCAATTTAAGGGGGGTCCGGATGACCCGGCCGAAGCGACCCCTGGAGGGTCGTGGGGAGGGGTCCGACGTGGTGGTGGGTGGTCGAGCGGGGGGAACTGTGGACGGGGGGCGGCCTCGCCGCGGAGGAAGGGCCAACCGTGGTGGTCGGTCGACGTCCATGTGCGCCGGTTTGAGGCGGTCCACAGAGATCCGGTCCGACCGGCCGCCAACGTCGACGACAAAGGACTTGTCGCCCCATCGCAGGACCCGGAAGGGCCCGTCGTACGGCGGCCGGAGTGGCCCCCGGTGCGCGTCATGACGCACAAAGACGTACTCCGCTGTGCGAAGCGCCGGGGGGACGTAGGACTGGGGGCCACCGTGGCGGGACGTTGGCACGGGGGCAAATCGGCGGGCGGCCTCCTGGAGGTCCGAGCGCTGGTGTGCGGCGGACCAGGGACTGGTAGCGTCGGGCACGAACTCGCCCGGGACGCGGAGCGGCTGGCCGTAGACGAGCTCGACGGCGGACGCCCGGAGGTCCTCCTTGGGGGCCGTGCGGAGGCCCAAAAGGACCCACGGCAGCCGGTCGGTCCAACCGTCGTCCTGAAGGCCGGCCATGAGTGCGGCCTTCATGGAGCAGTGAAACCGCTCGCACAACCCGTTGGCTTGGGGGTGGTAGGCCGTGGTGCGGTGCAGCGTGACCCCCAACGAGCAGGCGACCGCGCCCCAAAGTTCGGACGTGAACTGTGGGCCGCGGTCGGACGAGATGTCCGCCGGTGCGCCGAAGCGCGTGACCCAGGTGGCGATGAACGCCTGCGCCACGTCGGCGGTGGTGGTGGAGGTGAGGGGCACGGCCTCCGGCCACCTGGTGGTCCTGTCCACCATGGTGAGCAGGTGGGTGAACCCCCGCGATGGGGGCAGGGGACCCTCCAGGTCCACGTGGACGTGGTCGAAACGCCGTGCAGGCACGGTGAAAGGTGCCAGCGGGGCCTGGGTGTGGCGGTGGACCTTGGCCCGCTAGCAGGCCGTGCAGGCGTTGGCCCAGTCGCGGACGTTCCGTCGAAGCCCGTGCCAGACGAAACGCACCGACACCAGCTTCTGAGAAGCTTTCCGGCCCGGGTGAGAAAGGCCGTGGATGGAGGCGAAGATGCGGCGCTGCCAGGAAACGGGCACGATGGGGCGAGACTGGCCCTGGGAGACGTCGCAGAGCAGGACGGTGCCCGCGAAGGGGATGTCGGCCAGGCGGAGGCCCGTGTCCGCCGCCCGGAGGGCCTGCACCGAGGTGTCGGTGGTCTGGTCGGCCGCCATGAGCGCGAAGTCCACGCCGAGGTGGACCGCGTTCGCGCTGGCCCGAGAAAGACAGTCGGCCACAGCGTTGTCTTTGCCGGCGACGTGCCGGATGTCCGTGGTGAATTCCGACACGGCGGAGAGGTGGCGCTGCTGGCGGGCCGACCACGGCTCCGTGACTTTGGCCATTGCGTAGACCAACGGCTTGTGGTCGACGAAAGCCGTGAACGGGCGGCCCTCCAGGAGGTGTCGGAAATGGCGAACGGCCAGGAATAGACCGAGCAGCTCGCGGTCGAACGTGCTGTATTTTAACTCGTTCGGCCGGAGCTGCCGGCTGAAAAAAGCGAGTGGCTGCCAAACCCCGTCCACCCATTGTTCATGGACGGCGCCCACTACGGAGTTGGAGGCGTCCGTAGTGAGGGCGATGGGCGCGTTGAGCACCGGGTGAGCCAGCAGCGTTGCGTCGACGAGGGCCCGTTTTGCGCTCGCGAAGGCCGCATCCATGGCCGCGGACCAAACGATGTCATGCTTGGCCGGCTTGCCGCGGAGGGCCTCGTAAAGGGGCCGCATGAGCTGAGCAGCGCGGGGCACGAATCAGTGATAAAAATTCACCATGCCGAGGAACTCTTGTAGGGCCTTGATGGAACGGGGACGCGGGAACGTGGTGATGGCCTCGACCTTGGTCGGCAGCGGCACGGCCCCGGTCTTGGTGATGCGGTGGCCCAAAAAGTCAACGGTCGTCGTGCCGAAGTGGCATTTGGCCGGGTTGACAATTAAGCCGTGCTCGCTGAGGCGACTGAACAGTGTTCGGAGGTGGAGGAGGTGCTCGGCGCGGGACGTGCTGGCGACGAGGATGTCGTCCAGATAGAAGAAAAGAAATGGCAGGTCGCGCAGCACGCCGTCCATTAAGCGCTGGAACGCCTGGGCCGCGTTCTTGAGGCCAAACGGCATCCTCAAAAATTCGAACAGGCCGAACGGCGTGATGACGGCCGTCTTCGGGACGTCGGCCGCCCGGACAGGTACCTGGTGGTATCCCCGTATCAGGTCAATTTTGGAAAATATGACCCGTCCCGCCAAACGGGCGGAAAAGTCCTGGATGTGCGGGATCGGGTACCTGTCGGGGGTGGTAGCGTCGTTGAGGCGGCGGTAGTCGCCACACGGGCGCCATCCGCCCCCCGGCTTTGGCACGATGTGCAGTGGTGAGGCCCACGCGCTATTGGAGCGCCGCACGATGCCGAGGTGCTCCAACGCGTCGAACTCGGCCTTTGCCACGGCGAGCTTGGCCGGGTCGAGGCGGCAGGCCCTGGCGTAGACTGGCGGGCCCGTAGTGGGTATGTGGTGCTCGATCCCATGCCGCACTGCGACGGCCGAAAACGTCGGTCGTGTGAGGGCCGGGAATTCCGCGAGCAGGCGAGCGAACTCGTTCGCCGTCGGGAGGGCGCACGCCAGTTCGGTCGGCGTGGAGCTGCTCATCGTGCACGCCAGGGAGCTGAAGGTCTCGGCGTTGACAAGGCGACGACGTTTGACGTCGACCAGCAGCCCGTGCGCACAGAGGAAGTCGGCGCCCAGCAAAGCCATGGGGACGCAGGCGGTCACAAAGGTCCACTGAAAGCGCTGGCTGCCGAAGCAGAGGGTGACGTTGCGCGGGCCGAAAGTGCGTATGGCCGAGCCATTAGCAGCGACCAAAGAGGGGCCACAAACGGCGTCCCGGCTGTCCTGCTTGGAGGCGGGTATGACGCTCAGTTGGGCGCCGGTGTCACAAAGGAAACGCCGCCCGGACGCTTTGTCCCGAATGAAAAGCAAGTTGCCCGAGTGGCCGGCGCTCATGGCTGGGAATGAACGCCGGCCCGGCCGTTTCCCGACTTGCCGAAAGTGCACGGGGGTCGGCACGTCCAAGCCTTGTGTCCGAACCTGGTGTGGTAAGAACACCACGCCTGGTCAGGTGGAGGCCCCGGCCGTCGTGTCGTAAGCGGTCGGTGCGGCGTGGCGGCCACCAGTTTCACCGGCAGTTCGGCCTCCAACCGCGCAGGGCGCTTGGGCGTCGTGGGCGTCGCCTCGGACGGCGGCAGGCTCCAGGTAGCCGCGCCGATGTGTAGGCCCGCCGAGGAGATCTTATCGGCTTCCCTGGCGAGGGCACGGGGATCGGTGATCGACGTGCCAGCCAGGGCGAGGCGTACCGGGTGAGGCAGCTGGCGAAGGAACAACTCGCGGAACAGAAAATCCGGAGAGTGCTCACCGAGCAACGAGAGCATATAGTCCATGCGCTCGGACGGGCGCGTGTCGCCGAGCTCGGGCAGGTCGAGCAGGCGCCGTGCGCGTGCCGCCGGTGAGAGGGCGAAAGCGTCGAGGAGGAGCGTCTTCAGCGCATCATACTTGTCGGCAGCCGGCGGGTGCTCGAGGAGGCTCAGGGCGCGGGCCGCGGTGGCGGAACCGAGCGCTGCCACGACGTGGTGGAAGCGGGTGTCGTCCGCGGTGATGCCTCGCAGGGCGAACTGGGAGTCCGCCTGGGCAAACCAAACAGCCGCATGAGCCTCCCAGAAGGTAGGCAGTTTAAGAGTCACTGCCGTGTCCATGTCGGTAGGTCACCAGTGAAGGAGCGGCGCTCCAACGCGAGTCGAAAGAATTGACGCGACCAAAGACGGAATTCGTCCGAGTTGCTTTATTGAAACAAAACAGCTCAGGTATTCTGACCAAAGCCCGTTTATCGGGCAGCAATATATATACACATTTATGTCGGGAAGTTTGCCCGGCAAAAGCTATACCGGGCATGCCCGGGTGTCAAGGGCGAGCCTTGGAAAGGCGAGTCTGGACCTGCCCGGGCGTGTTTGGCTGTGGCCTGGCAAGTCGAGGCTGGGCGTGCCCGGGCGCTCTGGACGAGCACTGGAAAGGCGAGAGCGGGCATGCCCGGACGCTCTGGGCGAGCCCTGGAAAGGCGATAGCGGGCATGCCCGGACGCTCTGGGCGAGCCCTGGAAAGGCGATAGCGGGCATGCCCAGACGCTCTGTGCGAGCCCTGGAAAGGCGCTAGCAGGCATGCCCGGACGCTCTGGGCGAGCCCTGGAAAGGCGAGAGCGGGCATGCCCGGGAAAGACGAGACCGGGCGTGCCCGGGAACAGTGAGTCCGGGCATGCCCGGGAGAGGCGCGTCTGGTCGTGTTCTGGCCGGTGCAAGGCGATTGTGTGCATCCAGCGGTAACCGCTACATATATATATATATATATATATATATATATATATATATATATATATATATATATATATATATACATACATATATATATATTCGTATCCAGTTCGAAATCAGGATATTTACCGAGGACGAATCAATTAGTTCTTCTCACACACCCAACCTATCCACCAAGTTTCATCCGAATCCATCCATAACTTGTTGAGATATCCTGCTCACGGACAAACAAACGAGGAAGATGTCGCGCAGAGCACGATAATTGCAAAATACACCCCTTCACCCCAAAAAACAAGTTGCCATGGATACATCAAATTGCCCATTTCATTATGATTTAAATTGTCGATCTTAATCAAAATTTGGTTCAATCCGATGAAAATTGATTATGTTTTAGATGAAAATTGATGATTTAAGAAGTTGTGACGTTGAGTTGACCTTTGACCTTTTGGCCTCGACACAGTTGATTTCCCAATTCAGTGACTCAATATGCAAATGCTGTTCAACCTTCATGGCAATGATGAAAAAATGACGATTTTAGGAATTTGACCGCAAGATGACCTTTGACCTCAAAATCAATAGGCTTCTCAGTTGTGACTACCTCTTCAACTTAGTCAAGTTTCATGACGATCGGTTCAGAATTGTGACCTGTAAACGATTGACAGACAGACAGAATAACGCACAAGACAAACCAATATACTTGACAAATCTTAGATTTTGCAAATAACAGACAGACAGAAAACAGACAGACAGACAAACAGGTGAAAAATAACCTCCGTCCGCTTTCTGTGGCAGAGATGTTGACAGGCATTGATATTATCACAATTAATTATTTATAGATGTTGAAACAAAGCTCTCAATGGAGTTAAAGGACTCGAGAAAACTTCATAATCAGAGATGTTTTTTGCACGACTATTGTGAGCAAACCACCATCACCACTCCCCGTATCATCACGTGTGATTCATGACAGTTGGTAATTCTGATTTGTCATCCAATGATCACAGACTTTTGGTATGGACAATGCTCAGGTCTGTTCTGCGGTACGTTTGCTCAATGGACCACAAAGAGAGCTTAGGGTAGATTTACTTCTCTTTTTCCAACATGTAAGCCAAGGTAGTAGCGCAGACGCACATCCTGTTAGTTAGTGAGGACCTTGCGCAGGTAAATCACAACACGACTGAATCATATGATAGTTAGGTTCTTCCAATTGACTTGACGGAATGAGAAAGAATTTTTCTTTATTAACTTATCATGAAATCCTGATTGCTGATCCTGATTGCATGAAATCCTGATCTAAAGTGAGGCTCCTGGAATAAGGAGCTTGTTACGCAAATTGCTTTTGCAAAAAATAAGGCCAGCCAAAAGCCCCCCATTCCGAGCTCCCCCCGACAGCATCCATATGGCGGGGGCGCAACACACAGACATCCATCTGCTTTATGAGTTGATGTAAAACACAAAATGGTCACACAGGAATATTTCTGGGGCTTCTTTCAAGCACAGCCAACTTGATATTGTACGAAAATGCAAATACGATATATCTCAAAATATTCCAGAAAATGCCAATGTTTTAACTCCATGTAGATATTAAATTTCATGGTATTGATAAATCGATAGACCGGATCTGCATCCGGACCTCAACCAAAATCGAATCGGCTTGTTCTTGTCACCCACCCAGCCCATCCACCTAGTTTGGTTCGAATTTGTCCACAACCTTTGGAGATATCGTGCTACATATCCTTTTTGGCCATATTACTCAATGGTAAAGAATCACTTCTTCTTGTATCCGGATACGAAAAAATAGAATGATCGTATCCAGATGCTGATCTTCACCAAAATGGAATAAATTAGTCCCTGTCCCACACACAACCTGTCCATAAGGTTTCGACCGATTCCGTTCATAACTTTTTGAGATATCCTGCTCAGAGACAAACAGACAAACGAACAGACAAACAAACAGACAAACAGACAGACAAACAAACAAACAAACAGACAAACAAACAAACAGACAGACAAACAGGGGTGAAAGCATAACGTCTGCCCACCTTAGATGGGGGAAGTAATGATTGGAATGAACAAACAGGAATGCAGACAAGAGAGGAGGGGAGGAAACTCAGTAATCTACAATTAAGAGTGCTAGGCTAGGTATGGTCAATGGGTGCAAAAAAGATTATGCGCATCGATGGGGGATAACATGAGATGGCGGTGCAATGCTCGAACTCCAAGAAGGAAGAGTGGGAAAGACCGACCTCTGGAAGGTGGATCCATAGAAGTGAGAAAAGACTGACAAAAGAGTTGAGTTGTGCAATCAGCCTGGAACCAAGCAGCAGTTATTTGAGGAACGCAAATACATCCTGATGTTGTACATATTGAAAATGAAACTGCAATTCCGTGGACGTCTCCACGTCCGTGTGCCATTTTGAATGCCTCATGTAATTTCGCCGCACACATAAGCTCATAAACTTAACCACTCGGGTAATGAATATAACTTCCAAAGACGCCTCGATTTTTAAGGATTTACAATGTTAATGAATGAAAGAACGAATGACAAAACGAATTCATAACACCAAAAATAAGTTGTGGTTCTTCGGCAGGTCCTTGCGGAGCTGTTGTCACAGCGCGCCTCCATCTGCATGGATTCTCATACCCGTGATTTGCTTCTCCAATTTCAACACTTCTAGCAGTTAAATCTCATCACATTATAACCAACGAATCATAATTGGTCTTTCCTGCTCAATCCCAGTGGACTTGAGCAGGAGCCAGGAACATACAATTGGCAATTTGTCCCCACATACACACCACGTGTCACCAAATCTCCAGATTGGTGTTTTACAACTAAGCTTGTAAGTTGGTCAACTATGACCTGGACTTATGTTTGAAGCTATAAACTTGTCGGTGAAATTGACCGGAAATCACCACCATACAGTTCAGCCAGTGATTTGTAAATTTCTACAGATGTGACGTTTTAATTGACCAGAAAATTCGCAATTATTCGCCCTGTCCACCCTCTTTGTTATCTCAGTTGCCGCCATCTTGATTAGGGAGTTCTCGTTCTCAACACAATGAAGACAAATCTCATTAAAAATGATGCATCTGCATACATTGCTCTGCTTCTTGGAAATAAAAATCCGGGTCAAATTGGAATTGCCCTCGTATATGTACAGTCACGTGAAAAAGCAAGTACACCCCATGTAAAGTTTTGACTTTTTCAACATACAGCTATTTGATCTTCATTTCAACAATATTGATAGATAAAGGTGATATAATATAACAAATATCATGAAACATTTACATTTTGTAGTCCATTGTATAATTTAAATAAACATAAATGCAAATTTTGCATGTGGAAAAAGTAAGTGCACCCTTGGCTCTAATAGGTGGTATTGCCCCTTTTGGCAGAAACAACCTCAAGTAGGCGTTTCTTATAACTGTCTACCAGTCTCTACATCGACTGGGAGAAATTTTTTCCCACTCCTCCCTGCAGAATTCTTACAGCTGTGTGATGTTTGAGGGGTTTCTTGCATGCACAGCTCGTTTCAAATCCCCCCACAACATCTCGATGGGATTTAGATCCGGGCTTTGACTTGGCCATTCCAGTACCCTCCATTTCTTTCTTTTCTGCCATTCCCTGGTGAATTTACTCGTATGTTTAGGGTCACTGTCATGTTGCAAGGTCCACCTTCGGTTGAGCTTCAACTCTCCGACAGACGGCCTCACATTATCCTCAAGCACCCTCGGGTACCATGAAGAATTCATGGTGGATTCTATGATGGTGAGCTGCCCAGGCCCTGATGCAGCAAAGCTGCCCCAAACCATAATATTTCCACCACCATGCTTTACAGTTGGTATCAGGTTCTTGTGGACAAATGCTGTCTTTGGTTTTCGCCAAACATGTCTTCTGGTATTGTGGCCAAATAGCTCTGCCTTTGACTCATCTGTCCAGAGCACATTTTTCCAGAAGTGCTGGTCTTTGCCTTCTTCTGGTTCTGGTCTCAGAAGTGCTGGTTCATTGGCAAACTTTAGTCTTGCCCTGATGTTCTTTCTGGACAGCAAAGGTTTCCTCCTGGCACACCTCCCATGTAGATAAAATTTGTGCAGCCTCTTTCTAATGGTAGACTCGTGCACTTTGACATCAACAGTGGCAAGAGCTACCTGTAGGTCATGTGATGACATTCTGGGGTTCTTAGAGACTTCTTTCAGCATCTTGCGGTCTGCTCTCAGGCTGAACTTGCTGGGGCGGCCTGGCCTGAACAAGTTGGCAGTTGCTTGGAATCTTCTCCACTTGTAGATGATCTTCCGGATAGTCGAATGATTGATTTCAAATTGTTTGGAGATCTTTTTAAATCCCTTCCCAGACTCGTAGGCACCTATAACCTTCTTTCTGAAGGCCTCGGAGAGCTCTTTTGATCTTGGCAGGGTGACGCCGCACACTTCAACAACAAAGAGCAAACCAAACTAAATGTCTGAGGTTTAAATAAGACAGGTTCCTCCAAGATCCTTTCTAACGATGTTGTAATCATTTGCTCCTGAGCTGGTGCACCTGATTCTAATTTTAGATATTTGAAGTAGTGATAAATGTAGGGGTGTACTTACTTTTTCCACATGCGAACTTTGCATTTATGTTTATTTAAATTATACAATGGACAAAATGTAAATGTTTCATGATATTTGTTATATTATATCACCTTTATCTATCAATATTGTTGAAATGAAGATCAAATAGCTGTATGTTGAAATATGTTGAAAAAGTCAAAACTTTCCATGAGGTGTACTTACTTTTTCACATGACTGTATATGCAAATTTATTTGTTTTTACATATTCCTTCAACTGAAGTGGACCATTGCGCTTTTGTGGCCAGATTTTTGGTGTCTGTACTAGTTACCATAAGATACGATGGTTCACCTCTTGGAAATGGTGCAGTCCCTGTCGTGATATCCGGTACCTGTTCCTTATTGGTGATCCATTGGATTACATGTGACTTGGCTTGGATATTAAAGGAAGTTGGGCTCTGAGGCTGACATAGGCTTTTTATACATCCATTTTTGTGAAGATCCACCTAGATCGACATCCATAGATATACATGAGGTTCTCAAAGCACACAACTCTAGAGACAAGTTTGCCATTTACCCATAGTGCACCCCGTCAGGCCGAAAAGTCCCGAAAGACAATATCAAATTGGTCCAATATCCATCCTTCAGATGCCCAAACATATTACACATGTGTATTGCCGAGCACAATTGAGAGTGGATGATGACTTTGATGAGAATCAACGGTACAAGAACCCTGGACTGAGGATACACGTTGATGTTGTTATCCTGGTCCAGAAGTCAAGATTGGCCAAAGTACTGTTCAATAATCGAGTGAAGAAATCAGTGGTTCAGAACATATTACACTTGGTGACCCTGAAGATATGTTTCTTTCAGCAGATAGTCTGTCTTCGGCAGCATCAAACCTCAGTGCAATTATGGTCTTGCACATAAAAACTATGGATAATGGAAAAGTCTTCAACATGTGACCTACAACATGTATGGAAAACACTTTCACTACCGTATTTCAAATAGCTTTCAAGAGCAGTCCAGGACAAGGCAGAGCTAAGACATCGTTAAAAGAAGAACGGCACTCGGTAGACCTCCGCCAGGCTGAACAGTTAACGTTTTGTATCCACTGATAGACCGGATCAGAATTCGGACCTGAACCAAAATCTAGTCTGCCTGTTCTTGTCATCTAACCAACACATCTACCTAGTTTTGGCCTAATCGATCCACAACTTTTTGAGATATCGTGCTATATACCGTTTTGGAACTAACACTCAATGGTGAAGAATCACTTGACATTCAAAAAAAATTCTCGTATTCCGATCTTCACCAAAATCGAATAAATTCGTCCTTTTCACACACCGAACCCATGCAACAACTTTCGTCCGAATCCATCCAGAAACTTTTTCAGATATCATGCTAAATATCGTTTTTTGGCCCTATCTCTCAATGGTCAAGGATCACTTTAAAAATTATATTATCCGGATCCGGATCTTCACCAAAATCATACTAAAATATGCCATTTATGTGTCTGTCTGATGAATTTTTGACGCCAATACATTCTGTCGTTACTTATCCAATCTTAACCAAACTTGACAGGATGATGAAGGGTTACACAATGAAGGTTGTAGCGCATTCATTTGCCCCCCGAGCAAGTTTGCCCGCCATTGCCATCAATGGGGTCGCAAGTTGAGGTGTATATCAATGTTAAATTAGCTTTATTGTGGCGTATTTCCAAAGACGCTTAATAATTAAATGAATGATAATCTCATATTGTTAATGTTATTACAAAACAATATTAATACTAATAATGTCCCACTTCCCCAAGGTGTTTTTCCTGCAGTGATAACGTGTATAAATAGCTTATAGTTGTAATGGCGTTTCCGTGGGAGCAATGGCTTCTGCAGGAAGTAAAATATTATATACCACAAACATGTATGCTTAGCTTTTTAAACAGTCGCTGATGCTCTTTATAACACTAAATGAAGAAATTTGGAGGAAACCCTACATCCATGAAGTAAGGTTTACTGACAGAACTGAGCGAAGATCTACTGTACTCTATATAACCCACAAATGTTGGGATAATAACATGGCCCTTTCTGCCGCTACGGTGGCATTTTTCAGAGCAAACTTTTGAAACTCGCTCCTGCTGTTTCATACGAAACTGAAAGGGAGGAAGTTCGGGTTGTGCTCCTTTACCAAGCAGCTAGCTAGCGCTTGCCAAGCCAACCGTTCCTTAACGGTTTTGAATTGAGTGCTTGCTTGAATGCTTAAACCACTTGGCGATCTCTCCACAAGAAACTTGGTAAATGAACACACATCCAATGTTCTTGAGACCCGATCATAGATCGACTGTAATCTATATACCCCATTGACCCCAATGACCCCAATCTATATACCCCAATGACCCTTCCTGCCCCTCCGGGAGTCTGAGGGTGTACTAGTCTAACAAAATCATCATTGTCACTCACACACACAACCTGCCAACAATCCTTCTTCTGATTCCGTCCATAACCTTTTGAGATATCCTGCTCACGGACAGACAAACAAACAAGCAGGGGTGAAAACACAACCTCCGATAGTCACAATAATGCCTGTATGTAAATCCATTAGAAATATTCCTTCAGGTCAGAAAAATAACCATTATTTATATAATAGGTGTAAACACTGAGGGTTGTAAAATTGCTGCCATAGAGATTACAGTCTCAGGATATAAGATTTAACTTTTTTGTGATTCTCGCACTCGATATGAGAGCTCATCTGACAAACAGTTCTGACTGTCAAGCCAAGAGCTTCAATCAAGAAATGTATGAGAGAAAAATTTTATCTTGAAATTATTGCAATAAAATAATAGATTTCTCAGAATCACATTATAAGTTAGTGGCGGCTCTTGATGACGGATTGCCATTCTTAGTGAGAGTGTGATTCTTTAAACGGAAATTTATGGAATAATGGGTGCGGAACAGACAACTTTCCATCGATCAAAGTCTGCAACTGCTACAAGAATTGAGAAATCAGTAAAAGACCATCTTGTCGAAGGTCAATAGATTTCAGCCCTGCCAATGGTGCCTGGATCTATTTGCCACCTTCTCTCAAATTCAACTTCAGGCAGAAAACGAGGCAGGAGAAAGCAGGAATGATGCGGTCTATTAACTTACACTCAAGGAAAGAGCAATTCGTTCCCAGCTGCTGCTTTATGGCGATCCAGATTCCATCCATTACTCCATGACAAACTTGTAAAGACAAGACAAAAAGATAGCAACCAACCAGTTGGGTTGAACATCAATATCTTAGGACCAGTCGGAGCAATGTTGATGAAAAATTATTTCATGGTTCACCTGTTCGGCTCACTTTGAAAAGAGATAGCTAGATATTGAAGTCAAGTGAGCAGTGTAAGCGGCATGAAAGAGTGTCCTTCGAGGCCTCATTTTCACTTCCAATTTTTTCCCTTTGTTCCTTCGGTTGGAAACCCTATTCTAATCATGTCCTCTTCACAGGCAGACCAATAACTCAGTTGGTATTGAACCCAGCTATTTCCAAGTTTGATATTCTCTGTGAGCCGCAATACACCACCATTTCCCTTTGGGCAACCCAGTGTGACTACTTTTGGGAGATGTGTTTCTGCAGTTCTTCCGACAGTTCACGACTAATATAAAGAGAATACACAATGCCACAGTGTTCCGCTGAGGAAAAAACGAGGAGATTACAACTGTAAGAATGGCACGGCAATAGATTGCTGCTGAATTCACCTCCATATCATGCAATAGGTCCACAGGGCAAACTGTGATAAAGCACCGAGGTGCACCATGGGTAATTTTCACGACTCCCCGTGAAGCCGCAGAGTAAAGATATTTGGCTCGGCGTGAAAACGTTAAGGTTGTTGCACTCACGAGGCAGAATCATCGCCGCAGCAGCAGAAGCGTAAGGTTGTGTTGGGAAGCAGATGCAGAATTTGTATTGGTAGTGTTGGTTTATAAAAAACGAGGATAAATTGAGAAGAAAAGAGCACTGAGGTTCATGAATTGCTCAAGCATGAGGAAGTTCCTCTGTTGAATAGTTCGTTGCTCCGAGATCACTTAACTCAGAGTAAGCTCTTAGGTGATGTGCCGCCCAAGGCAAAACGGCAATTTTCATTCCCATCGAGCGGTTACCGGAAGGTTTTGCTACCGATACAACAAAGCTTTTGCTACAATGACCAGGATTTTCACCAGGTAGTGCATCCTTTCAAGTTGTGAACCCACACACACTATTTATTTTGAATGCAGTAACTTTAAACAAGTAAAGAGATGTTCATTCCTCTTTCGACTCAATTCAATTCCAAAGGCTGGCAACAGCATAGCATGGAATAAGAACCTCTCTGATCTTCAGCAAAGGCTGAAAAATGGATGCCCTGATCTGCTATTTTTACCTTCGCCACCAAAGGTGGATGGAGGTTATGTTTTCACCCCTGTCTGTCTCTCTGTTTGTTTGTGAACAGGATATCTCAAAAAGTTGTGGACAGATTTGGACAAAAACTGGTGGGCAGGTTGGTTGTGTGACAAGGACGAAATTATTAGATTTTTGTTCAGGTACAAATCCAGATCTGACCTATTAGTGCCGTGGTCCTTAACCTGGGTTTGACCGAACCCCAGGGGTTCAGTGAGCCAGTCTCAGGGGTTCGGCGGAGGTCCTCCGAAATGCATTGCAATTTGTTGTTTTTTTGTTTTTAGTTTTGTATCAATTTTGAATCTATGTGTAATTACGCTTATTATTAATATTATTATTATTTTGCTATGTATGTTACGAACGAATGGAAATGTTATTTGTAATTGTATTCCCATCCCATTCATGGTTTCTCTGGTCTGTGTTTAAGATAAGTTGTTTCACACTGACTGCAGTAAGTTGAATCAATAAGCAACTCGCTAATTATTCTGTTGATGGTGCTTACTTGCTTACTTACTTACTGGATTTTGGACTTTGCAGGTGTTCGGAAATTCCAGTGAATAGCCTCGATTAGCTTGACGTGTGCCGTGCGTCATTGGTCGCGCCTTACTTTGGAGTTACTGATTAATTGAAAAGTAAGTTGGAAATGTTTGTGGATATGCAGGGTGGGTTCAGAGTTACATTAAAGTCAAAAGTGGATGGTGTTTTATAAAATATGATTGAAATACTCAGAAAATTAGGTGGAGGTGATATAACTCCTTTGGTCGCTATTCAAAACTAACAATTCGCAGTTTTCTATGTAATATTATAATGGGATTTGAGGTGACAGAGTTGAGTCGATAATAAATCCCGTCATCGTAACTATAAGTTATGTTTTCTTCATTAACATTTCTCAGTTTTCAGAGGGGTACTGATTATATTTAAGCATGTTTCTTTTTTAATTATTTCATATAATTATTTGCACGAACTCAATTAAGATCAGTTTGTTACTTTCTCTTTTTTTTTGCAGTATGTCGAGCAAAAAAAGGAAGTAGTCGGAGGATTACGTGCGGTACGGGTTCACGTGTTTGACGGAACGGGACGGAAGTCAGCGTCCTCAATGCATGCTTTGCAATGTCAAGTTGAACAACTCCAGCCTAGTACTAGCAAAACAACGGGAACACTTCAAAAAACTGCACGGTGAGGGGCAGTACAAAGACGCAACGCTGGATGAATTCAAATTGAAGAGAGTCAGATTCGACGCAAGTGCTACCTTGCCCACTCTTGGCTTCGTTCCAATTGACAAACCGATCCTCACCGTGTCGTATGAAATTGCATACCTGATCGCAAAGCAGGGCAAACCACACACCGTTGGCGAGACACTCATCAAACCGGCTGCGTTGAAGATGGCCAACATCATGCTGGGAAAAGCTGCTGAAAACAAGTTGTCTCTCATTCCACTCTCAAATGACACAATCAGATGCAGAATCGACGACATGAGCGACGACATCCTCGCCCAGGTAGTTGCAGATTAGTCGCGAGCCTGACGAAATTCAGCCTTCAACTCGACGAGATCACCGACGTTTCGAATTTGAGCCAGCTCATCTTATTTGTGCATTATGTCAAAGGAGACGAGATCAAGGAAGACTTTCTGTTCTGCAAGCCTCTGACAACAACGACGAAGGCAGCTGACGTGAAGAAGCTTGTGGACGACTTCTTCAGAAGCAACGGCCTCTCGTGGAACATGGTGTCTGCAGTTTGCTCGGACGGAGCTCCAGCCATGCCAGGATGCAACTCCGGTTTTGGAGTGCTGGTGAAGGCCGATGCACCACACATCATCGTCACGCACTGCATCCTGCACAGACACACGCTGGCATCAAAAACCCTGCCTCCAAAACTGGCCAATGTTCTGAAAATCGTCATTGAAACTGTGAATTACATGCAAAGCCGTGCTCTGAATCATTGCATCTTCAAAGAGCTGTGCAATGAAATCGGCTCTGAATTCGAATTCCTTCTCTACCACTCTAACGTTCGATGGTTATCACGAGGGAAGGTAGTGAGCCGTGTTTTTGCCTTGCGTGTAGAATTAGCCCTGTTTTTGCGAGAACGCCAGCATTGCCATGCAACGCACTTCCAAGAGTCAGAGTTCATCCTCGCCTTGGCGTACTTGGCTGACATCTTCGATGCACTCAATCATCTCAATTGCCAGATGCAGGGCAGTGAAGTGAATGTCATCGAATCTGAAGAAAAGCTGAGCGCTTTCCGAAAGAAGTTACCGTTGTGGAGGCGGCGAACAGATAACGACAACTTCGCGAACTTTTCGCTACTGAATGAGTGCGTGAGCGGGATCGAAGATGAGTCTGAAGTTGGAGGCACTGCTGTACCGGGGGAGCTGAAGCAAGCGATTGCCACGCACTTGGATGAGCTGGGAAAGTCATTCGACGGCTACTTCCCCGACCAAGAGGAATACCCAGCATGGGGTGCGGCAGCCGTTTACTCTCGACGTTGCAACAGCAGATGTCAACGACCAATACCTCGACGACCTCATCGAACTTCAGCAGAGCCAGACTCAACAACAACTCTTCGGCACAACAACGCTTTCAATGTTTTGGTGCCGCCAAATGGAAGGGTATCCTCACAACACTAAAATTGCCCTTGAGATCCTCACGCCATTCGTTACAACGTATCTCTGCGAGCATGCGTTTTCGAAACTGGTGGACATTAAAACAAAGAAAAGGAGCAGGCTTGCATGCGAAAATGATTTGAGGGTGGCCCTTGCCAAAACAAAATCACGCATTTCCCAGATCGCCTCCCTAAAAGAAGAACAGAAAACGCATTAAGATGCAATTCTTCTTAATTTTTTGGTCAAATTTGAGGGGTTCCGTGAGTGTTCAGTGGGTTTCCGTTAGGGTTCGGCGGCTTTAAAAAGGTTAAGAACCACTGTATTAGTGGGATACAAAACGTAAACTGTTCAGCCTGGGAGAAGTATGCTCTCTACTCAGTACTGTTCTAGTTACCCTGCGCTCGCAAAGTGAAAAACAGGGTTAAGCATTCAGTTGCGTATGTGTGCCATGTGCCATGTGTCGTGTGCCGTACGTGTGTGTGCCGCACATGTCTGCATTTTAAAAATTCATTTTCTTGGCAACCGTTGGTCCGATTGACACGAAATTTTACCCAAAAAGCGCCTCGGCCTGTATAATTTTTTAATCATAATTATGACGTCACAGGTCACGTGGCACAGACGCCATCTTGGAAAAAAGTTACACCTCTATATCTCCCAAACCGCTCAATGGAAAAAATTTAAACATGGCTCATTGTCAACTACTGCCCTTGGGAAATAAGATATGTTAATGATGATGTCATCGGTGCCTTAATTATGACGTCATAATTCGACAAGTACAACGCTTGATCTGATCAGTATGAATAAAACAAAAATTCCTCTGAAAATGTTAGTCCGATGGACACGAAATTTTCAGAATATGTGTGGCTCCTGTAGAATTTTAAAATGATAATTATAACGTCATAGGTCACGTGGTACAGACGCCATCTTGGAAAAAATCGAAAAAAGTTGCACCTCTATATCTCCGAAACCGCTGCATGGAAAAAATTGAAACATGGCTCATTGTCAAGTACTGCCCTTGGGAAATAAGATATGTTAATGATGATGTTATCTGTGCCTTCGTTATGACGTCATAATTCGACACATACAACACTTATCCGATCATTGTGAATTTCTTTTCTCAGCAACTGTTGGTCTGATGGGCACGAAATTTTCACCATAGGAGCGCCTCCTCCTGTAGAATATTTTAATGATAATCATGACGTCATAGGTCATGTGGTACAGGCGCCATCTTGGAAAAACCGAAAAATGTTGCACCTCTATATCTCCAAAACCGCTGCATGGAAAAAATTGAAACGTGGCTCATTGTAAAGAACTCCATATGGGGAATAGGTGTTGTTAACGATGACGGCATTGGTGCCATAATTATGACGTCATAATTCGACAGGGACAACGCTAACCCTTACAACTCTGATCAGTTTGAAATGTATTGAGCGTGATCTATGCAACAATTATATTAGAGAATATAAATTTATGTCATCGCTCACGTGGTCTGGCAGCCATATTGGATCAAATAAAAAAATGTTCAAAAACAGAAGAGTTGGCTCGCAACAAGTTGACTGCGTTGGGTAAGTATTCTATGAATACCATCTAGTTTCAGATGTGTTCAATGCTTTGACCCTACCAAAAACACATCATTCATTGAAGTGGTGGAATAGAATATAGAGACTCTGCAACCATTACATACCACAAAACACAATGTTCCGCTGGCAAAGGCAGGGTGATTGCTTTGCTGGGAAATTCCTGGTGCCATTTGGAGTTGTTGTGAACTTGTTCAGGAGTACAAAGATCCAATCAAAACTTTATGCCGGGCCATTAAATAAACTTATTTAAGAAAAAGTTTCACAAAACAGAGAGGACCAAAGTTGTGTGCTTCACTGTAAAAACAAATAAATTGCATTTGACCTCCCACAAACCTGAGGACACAAAATTTTGGACAACCTGAGTTTGAGTCCTGTCCTGAGGACACAATAACATATCCTGAGGACACAACAATCACAGGCCATCACAAAAATTGAGTGGACTATATACCGCACTCCAACAATCCTACAGACCAAGTGTAGCTCCTTCGTACTTCCATCTCTTAAAATAAGTTCTAACAATTTTGAAGATGTAAATCCATTAAGGATACCGTTTGTAAATAGTCGAGCAAGTATGGGTTTTGTGATGGCCGAGTTGTGATAGCATAGCACAATTAATCCAAGTTGTTATGCGTTCAGATCGAGCTGAATTGGTGGCAGTATTCTATACTTGGATTCCAAGTTTTAGGATCCTAAGCCTAACTAGAATAATTACCATGTCACTATTGGATAGTTGGTGGCTAAATAAATTAAAACAATAACTCACGTGGATCAATAATGACCTTCTAACTTGCCCCGGTGGAGTAATGGATAAAGTGTCTGCTGTGAGTCTGGGAGGTCAGAGGTGCAAACTCTGGCTGAGTCATACCAAAGGCTTTTAAAATGACATGCTCTATTTCCTTGATTGATGTTCAGCATTTAGAAATGCTAGAAGATGGACAAAGAAGCATAGGTTGGTAGCCTTTACATAGGCTTGATGGACCTAATGGCCTCCTCCAGCATTGAAGTTTCTTGCAAGGAAACTCATATTTATTATACTAGTGGGGTCACCTGTGGGAATCCCACGGGCATGGAGGTGTATCGTTGCGATCGCTTCAGCCGTTTTTGCGGTACCTGGGCACGGACGGACGGACAGACAGATAGACGGACGGACAGACAGACGGACGGACATTTGGTGAATTATAGTAAGATAGGATTATAGGGTAACCTCAAGCTGTGCATGGTCTATAGTCTATAGGTGAGGGAAGAGTTCACATGGGGTGGTTGATTCTTAAATACCTTAGGGAACTTGGGATGGCCATGAAATATTACCTATAATAGGAGAGGCTGCCTTTGGGCTTTTTAACCCTAAATAGGTGTACCTCTGAGAATACAGATCCATACAGAATGGGTAATAGGAGAGGTTGCCTTTGAACTTGTTAACCCTAGATACCTCTGACCCGTACAGAATTGATACACCTAAGAGTACACCTATCAAGGGTTAAAAAATACCTGTAAGCCTCACCAAACAATTCCTGATATAGAGTCCCAGTGAATGATATTATGGACCATGGGGATATGAAAGGAGATGTCAACGATGCAATATTCCAGACTTAAACGTGCGTTTGGACGATAAGTCAAATTTGTTGTGCCGAGGGGAGAGTAGGGGCTAAAGGGGGGCAGTTTGAGGAAAGGGGGGGGGGTCAAGCCAACCCTGTAATGCCCTCGTTTGACCAAATGGTTGACCATGCAAGGCACGTTTGGTTGTGTTTACATAAAACAGTATTTCATAAAAGGAAAACACGTCGCATGATCAGCGGGGTAGAACGATATCGTCGCGGTTCTCAATCTTGGCTGAAAGCAGGCCTCTCCATTCCAAAGCATCAGAGGGTGTTAATAATTTAAGGGAATATTTCCTGCACCTCAGTACACCAGCAGGATACCTAAGAAGTGCAACCTGCCCAAAAGAACATCAAATGTGTCTATAGACTTTGGTGCACTCAAGCCGCGCGCCTGATTTATTCAGGACTCTATTCGGCATGGAAAGCGCTCACGGGATTGTGTTGTGTTGCTCTTTTATGGTTGTATCAGCCCGTGCCTGGTGTGGTGTTCTTCTCGTTCACTTTGACCATTTGCATCCTTTCTGGATGTGCTCTTCCTTTTTTTCTTTTTTGTATACAAGATCGAGGCTCATGTAAGAGCTAAAATTCCTGTAGAGAGAGCTTTGTAAAGGTTATGCCCATTACAGTTCTATTAGTGGGCCGAATGACTAAAATTGAGAAAGCAAATCACTGTTCATGTAACAGAGTAAATAATGACGGTACAACATTAATTTGTGTTTTGTAACAAGTTGCTCCCAGCAAACTGATGATGGTGTGAGTCGACACTTTCGACTAATCTCTTCCCTTCATTTGTGTACTCACTAAGCATTGTGCATTGTGCAATAGCTGTATAGGTAACTAGAACAATGTGACTGTGTCGCAAATATGCCTCCGCATGGTCCCACAGCGGGTAGATGCCATCACTCTGCATATGTATGGGTAGGAGATCGCGTTTGTGAAGTTTCATGTTGATCGGATAAGGTTCGTTTTTTTATTCAAAATGGCTGCCAAACCACGTGACCTATGACATCATCATTTTCAAACTATATGCAACAGTGCTGTTAGATGATATTTGTAAAAAATTTGCATTCATAGGGTGAGCGGTTTCAGAGATATAATTATTTAATATTTTCCTTCAATCCAATATGGCTGCCAAACCATGTGACCTATGATGTCGTCATTATCATGGTTTTGTTCCCCCATTGGGAGTACTTGACAATGTGGCAAGTTTCAAATGTTTCCATTCAGCAGTTTCCGATAAATATATTTTTTAATTATTTGCTTTTAATCCAAGATGGCTGCCATACCACGGAACCTATAACGTCACAATTATCATAAAAACATTCTGCATGGGTGTCACTCCTACCCTGAAAGTTTTGTCTCGATTGGACATGTGTTTGCTGAGAAAAATGAGGTTTAGCCTGTACGGACGGACGTACGGACGGACGGACGAATGGATGGACAACCCGAAAACACAAGGTTAAGACATACATGGCATCAGACATACATGGCGGCGGCCATCTTGGATTTTGACGTGGGTTGCACCCACACACCAAATTCGAATGCGGTCCTTCGCTTACGCACGCACACACACACGCACGCCCGCATGCACGCACGCCCGCACGCAAACACGCACGCACACACGCACGCACGGACACACGGACGGAGGGGAAAGCCATAGTCCCTCTTTCGCTACGCTGTGCGACGGGGGACAATAATGCCTCCGGCGACTTTGTCGGCGGAGGCATAAAAATGGGAGATGAACAGATGAGTAGGTGCCAATGAAGGGGAAAACCTGCACAAAGAAGCGATTAAAGTGATAGAGGTGTATGTTATCCCTCTCCCACTATCTATTCCTATGAGCTTCGTTGGCTGCAGGTGCAGTAAATGCAACGTGAAGTCTGATGCACACAGGCGCTTGCAAATTTAAAGCCAATGCCATAATGTAAATGTCTTCACTGATCTTGGATTTAGGTAGTTTCACCAGATGGGAGTTTTTTTTAATTTTTATACTGAATCGAGGCTCGTGAAAGAGCTGACAACCACGAGGGAAAGACAGCACAGGGGGACCACGAGGGAAAGACAGCACAGGGGGAAACATTCATTAAAACACATTCAACAAAAAGACATCCAGGAACACAGTACAGGGGGACCACGAGGGAAAGACAGTACGGGGGACCGCGAGGGAAAGACAGTACAGGGGGACCGTGAGGGAAAGACAGCACAGGGGGACCGCGAGGGAAAGACAGTACAGGGGGACCATGAGGGAAAGACAGCACAGGGGGACCACGAGGGAAAGACAGCACAGGGGGAAACATTCATTAAAACGCATTCAACAAAAAGACATCCAGGAACACAGTACAGGGGGACCACAAGGGAAAGACAGTACAGGGGGGCCGTGAGGGAAAGACAGTACAGGGGGACCACGAGGGAAAGACAGTACAGGGGGACCGCGAGGGAAAGACAGTACAGGGGGACCGCGAGGGAAAGACAGCACAGGGGGAAACATTCATTAAAACACATTCAACAAAAAGACATCCAGGAACACAGCACAGGGGGACCACGAGGGAAAGACAGTACAGGGGGATCGCAAGGGAAAGACAGTACAGGGGGACCGCGTGGGAAAGACAGCACAGGGGAAACATTCATTAAAACACATTCAACAAAAAGACATCCAGGAACACAGTACAGGGGGACCGCGAGGGAAAGACAGTACAGGGGGATCGCGAGGGAAAGACAGTACAGGGGGGCCGCGAGGGAAAGACAGGGGGGAGTTTGACAGTTTGAAGAGTATTATCACTTTCAAGGTAGTCACTGGAGCTCATCAGCATAGTTAACAATGTAAAACTGTAAAATGAAACAAAATGGTGCATTTCAAAAATGCAGAATTACAAAACCTGATCATGATCAACATTTTCCACTCTTTAAATTTTTTTGTAAATAAATAAACAAACCAGAAAGACGTCGTTCAGAACACGATACTTGCAAAATCCATCCCCACCACCCTCCCCAAAAGAAGTTGCCATGGAGACATCAAATTGTCCATTTCACCAATATTAAAATTAACAATCTTAATCATAGCTCAGGTCAATTGGATGAAAATTGATTATTTTTCAGATGAAAATTGATTTTAGGAGTTTGACCTTGAGTTGCCCTTTGACCTTTTGACCTCTAAAATAGTTGCTCTCCCAATGCAGCGATGCACTTTGAAATTGATTTTTAAATTCTCAAGTTAATATGATGAAATTTGACGATTTCAGAAGTTTGAACTTGAGTTGACCTTTGACCTTAAAAATAGTTTATTTCCCAATTCAGTGACTCAATATGCAAATGCTGTTCAACTTTCACGTCAATCGAATGAAATTAACGATTTTCAAAATTTGATCTCGAGAAGACCTTTGACCTTTGACCTCATAATCAATAAGCTTCTCAGTTGTGGCTATCTCTACAACTTGGTAAAGTTTCATTACGATCGGCTTGGAATTGTGACAAGTAGACAATGGACATACAGAAAAACAGACAAACAGACAGACAGACAGACAGACAGACAGACCGAACAATGTATATAATCTTGGATTTTGCAAGTTACAAATAAAGCATCAGTAAACAGGAAATGTACCTTTGTTGTGAATTTGTGAGTACATTTTGTGGAGGCACACGTCCGCGTCCTTCCTGATAGCATCACATAGGTGTGTTATACTACAGGCCGGACGATAATTCAATTTCATCCTTCAGTTGTCTTGTTAACTCAGAAATAAAAGGTTACGTAAACCAAGAGAACAGAAGCATATGAATGAGTCTTGCTTTGTAACAAGAGAGGTATGTTAAAATTTCAACATATGGCAGGTGAGAGCAGGTGTAATAGGGGGGGGGGGTAGGGGGGGGGGGAAGCTGGCAGGACGGGTTGCAATTTAGTGTTAGGGATAGGAAATAGAGTGGGAGTAAATGGGAATGTGAGGATGTAGAGAAGTTAGTAACTGGTGGATGAGTACCTGCCCAGGTATCAATTCCTTTCTGTAGTCTTAATAAAATGATGTGGATGGGAAAGTCCGAACTGATAGATCTATATTAGAGTTTGGTAGTGAATTGGTGGGTCTAGATGCAGGTGGTATACTCAACCATGAAAAGTTTCAGGAAAATTCTGAGGCCTTTGGAGAGTGTAATATGGAGATTACCGTCAGCAGGTGAATAACTATCGAGGATTAATACGGGTAAAAGGTACTCTTGATGAAGGACGCCGTGGGATCTTTAATGTGCACCAACCAATCCTGGCAGGTAGGACACCCAGTTTAAGACCCATCCGAGGGATGGCACACGCATTGATGAATCACCCGACCTGTGAAACAGTGCGATGACAGTTTATAACTGGGTCACGAATTGAACCAAGGCTACACAACTCAGCAGTGAGTGTGCGTACCTGTCGGCCATCTTGCCAGCCCATATCCCTATGTAAGGTATGGAATAAAAACGTAAGCAGAGCTTACCATACTGGTAAAATATTGATATCGCTCAATAAAAGAGAGAGAGATAAAGACCGTTATTTATTTAAAGGTCAGAAATATAATGGTACCTAGATACGATGACGTCATGGTTAGAGTGTCCGCTCTGTCTTTGGGAGGATAGAGCAGAGAGAAACAATGCTGGGAAGGCAATAGCAAACCACCTAGTACCTCTGAACTGTCTAACCTGGGTTTGAATCTTGACGCAGCTATAAAGAGTCACCCTGGTGTTTCGCAGGCAGAGCAAGGCATCTGCACGAAGAGTAAGTGAGTGAGCACAGACACCCTGACCAAATTACAGATTCCTACCCACATCCCCACCAGGTGAGTATCCTGTGAAAGGAGTGTCGATCCGTCCCGGATTGGTATTACTATAATAGGCATATTGCTTCAAACGTCATACTTTTGTTTATCAATCTGTGACAGATCTTCGAAATGAGAATATGTAATTTTTGAAAATTAACCTGGTAAAAGGAAATCATAATATTTAGATAACTAGAGCTTCCAGGTAAGCAGAACTCAACTGAGTGACTGGACAACTTCACACACCAAGTTTGATCAAAATCCATAAATATTTGTGGACGTTAAAGTCTTAACGTCGTTTCGGAGCTGAAAACAATATGGCGGCCTATGGCGGCCATTTTGTGACGGATCGGGTCGGAATGCAATAGCAACCTACCTTGTGTGGTAAGGGTTAAACATTCTAAGTTTGATCAAAATCTGTTAATATTTGTGGACGCCAGAGTGTTAACGTCGTTTTCATGACCAAAAACAAAATGTTCGCCTAAGTCCGCCATTTTTCAACGGATCGGGCTGAAATGTAATAGCAACCTGTTCCTTGGGGTAAGGATGCTGCATGTCAAGTTTGATCAGAATCGGTTGATATTTGTGGACGCTGGAGTGTTAACGTCGAAAAGTTAACGGACGACAGACGACGATGACGACTGACGACGGACGCCGGAGGGTTCAGTATGTGATGAACTCAATTTGACGGCAGTCCAGTTGAGTTAAAGAATCATGTTTTTCACATCTTCCACTTATTAATTCATTGTACTGTTTAAAAAATAATAATCATTTATTCATACAATCATCATTCCTTAATAGCTATTCACCTGCTGATGGTAATCTCCATCTTATACTCTCCAAAGGCCCAAAACTTCCCTGAAACTTTTCATGCTCTTCATGAGTATCCCACCAGTAGCTATATACTGTCAAATTCACTGATCCAACTGCAATATAAATGTCTCAGTTATCACTTCGCCATCAAGATCGTTTATTAAGACTACAAAAAACGAATTGTCTCAATACTGACCCCTGTGCAGGTACTCATCCACCAGTTGCTGCCCTCCATCCTCACCTTCCCATTTACTACCACTCTATTTCCTATCCCTAACATCAATATGCAACCAACCCTACCAGTTTACCTCCTCCTCCATCTCCCAAAACCACCCATAGCACTTGCTCTCACCTTCCCATACCCATATGTTAAAATTCAAAATTACATACTGTATACAATGAGCTTTCCCAACAAGCAAAATAAATTTTAAGGATTCTCTGAATCAATGTTATTGGTAAAACTAGAATGGCACTTGGTAGAGCACGTACCTCCGCCAGGCTGAACAGTTCACTTTTTGCATCCACTGACAGGGCGGATCTGGATTCGGATCTGAACCAAAATCTAATCAGATTCTTCTTGTCACCTACCCAACTCATCCACCAAGTTTTGTCATAATCTGTTCATAACTTTTTTTAATATTGTGCTGTACTTCGTTTTTGGACCCATCCCTCAATTATGAAGAATCATTTTAAGAAATTCTCGTTTTCGGATTCGGAACTTCACCAAAATCGAATCAATTCGTCCTTATCACACACCCAACCTGTCCACCAAATTTCAACCGAATCCGTCCATAACGTTTTGAGATAGTGCTATACAGTATATGATGTTTGGCCCTATCTCACAATGGTGAATAATCACTTGAAATATTCTCGTATCTGGATCCGGAACCAGATCTTCACCAAAATCTAATCAATTCTTCCGTGTAACACCCCCAACCTGTCCACCAAGTTTCATCCGAATCCGTCCATAACATTTTGAGATACCCTACTCATAGATAGACAGACAGACAGATGTAAACAAACAAGAAAGACGGAGTGCGGAGCACGATATTTGCGAAATTCCTAAAACAAATTTGACATTAAAATAATTGGTGGTTTAATAAAAAAAACAAATATCCAAATCATCTTCACATTTCAAGTCAATCAGATGAAAATTGACGATTTTAGAAACTTAGCTTATGTTGACCTTTTGGCCTTTAGACCACAAAAATAATAGGTGGTTCAATTCAGTGACCTAATATGTAAATCCTCTTCAAACTTCAAGTCAACCGGAAGAAAATTGAGGATTTTAGAATTTGCACCTAAGTTGTTGACATTTGGCCCATGTTTGCCTTTTGATCTAAAAAAAATAGTTGGTGATTCAATTCAGCTAGCGGATACGAAAATCCTATTCAAATTTCAAGTCAATCGGATGGAAATTGAGGATTTAAAAAATTTGAAAAACGTGGTTGACCTTTTGGCCTATGTTGACCTTTTGGCCTATGTTGATCTCCAAACTAGTTGGTGGTTGAATTCAGTTAGCCGATATGTAAATCCTATTCAAATTTAAAGTCAATCGGACCAACGGTTGCCGAGAAAATGAATTTTTAAAATGCAGACATGGCACACGTACGGCACACGTACGTAGTCGATTGCTTAACCTCGCTTTTAGCTTCGCGAGCATTGGGTAACTAGAACGGAACTCAGTAGAGAGCATACCTCCGCCTAGTTGGCCATATCACTCAATGGTGAAGAATCGCTTAATAAATTAAATAATTCTCATATCTGAATCCATATTCAGATCTTCACCAAAATCGAATCAATTCGTCCTTGTCAGACACCCAACCTGTCCACCAAGTTTCGTCAAATCCGTCCACATCTTTTTGAGATATCTTGCTATGTATTGGTTTTTGGCCCGATCCCCCAATGGTGAAGAATCACTTAAAAAATTCTATTAGCCGGATCCGAATCCGGATCTTCACTAAAATCTAATAATTTCGTCCTTGTCACATACGCGACATCTCTGCCAAATTTCGTCCGAATCCGTGCATAACCTTTTGAGATATTGTGTTCACAAACAAACAGACAGACAAACAGACAAACAGACAGGGGTGAAAACATAACCTCCATTCACCTTTGGTGGCGGAGGTAACAAACAAACACACACACACAAACCGGAGTGATCAACATACTTGTCAAATTTTTTTGGCCAAGTAACAGACAAACAGACAGAATCAGCCGTGACGGACCATTATACTTGAAAAATCTACGATTTTCGCAAGTAGCAAACAGATGGGAGAAAACATAACCTCCGTCCACCTTTGGTGGCGGACGGAATATAATTGAACTTATGACTCCCCTCATGTCACACAAAATGCCCACCATCCCCCTCCTGTACATGGTCCCTCCATAATCACTCATTTCCCCTCCAAACATCATTTCTCTTTTCGACCCAATACTTCTGAACAGAACTAATTTGTCTGAATATAATCTGAACTGAACTTCCTTTTCTCAATTACCCTCCTCCCATTTACCCCCTTGTGCATACGTAATTTGTGGACTCCACCTGTAAGCCTTTGATGCATGAGCTAACATGACCACCTTTATAAAAAATCTTACTCTGCACTGAGCTATCTACTGAGTAAAAATTACCTTGTAAGGTAGAACTCCTGTAAGGTAGAAATGTCTGAAAGGCCAATGCTGAGGCAAGGTTAGTTTTTGGCCATATTATACACACAACAGGGAGATTTAAGCCTTATGTATTTGCTTCTGCAGGCTGTTTTCAGGAAGGCAACTGCATGTGCTAACCTCCATCAATAATAGAGATGGTGCAGAGAAGGCATTCTTGTTTAATTCATGGTCATGCCCACGGATAATGGCTTACGTCAACAATTGGTGGTGTTTCGTGGACATACACAGCAATATCTGGCCAAATGAACGTTGATGAAGCTTATTGAGATGGGGTTGCAGATGTAAGCAAAATAAAAAAGGCCTCATTTCTGGAAATCAAGCACCAAATGAAACGATGAGTTTTCCGTCTGATCATCGAGCATGCCTCTAGATCTAGATTCTAGAGTCTAGATGGACGCTGAACATGCCATGACTAAGAATCACATCCAGCCTATCACAACTCTATTTCCAACCTTGGATGCTGAGAAACCTGGTGATCTGGAGAAACTTGATCCCAGTGTGTACCCTGGATAAGAATAGGTACGCCGTATCCCTGCGTGTCGTAAGAGGCGACTAAGAGTGTTGGCGTCAGGAAGGGCATCCGGCCATAAAAACATTGCCTCAAAAAGAGAACCATGACAATTACAACTACATATGGGCAGGGTACAGCCCGAAGTGGAGATCGGTTTCTGAGGTTTGGGACATAGAATGTAGGGACAATGACAGGGAGATCAGGAGAAGTGGTGGAAGTATTGGTCAGAAGAAGAGTGGACATATGTTGTGTGCAAGAGACGAGATGGAAGGGAAGTGGTGTGAGAATGGTGAAGGGTAGGCAGGGACAGAAATACAAGTTTGTGTGGCAAGGGTGCCTGGAGGGCGTGAATGGTGTTCGTGTCCTGTTTTCTGAGGAGTTTGTAGACAGTGTGGTGAGTGTGACGAGAGTGAGTGATAGGTTGATGATGGTGAAAATGATGATTGGAAAGCTCTTGGTGAACGTCATCTCGGGATATGCTCCGCAGGTTGGTCGGAGCGATGAAGAGAAGGACAAGTTCTGGTGTGCGATAGAGAAGCTGATGGAAAACGTGAAAGATGAGGAAGTTGTTGTGGTAGGAGGAGATCTAAATGGACATGTGGGAAGGAGTATGGATGGTTTTGACGGAGTTCATGGGGGTTACGGATATGGTGTGAGAAATGGAGAAGGTGAAAGGATTTTGGAGTTTGCTGATGGAGCTGATTTGTTGATTTGTAATGCTCAGTTCCAGAAAGAGGATAATAAGCTTGTTACATACACGTCAGGTGGGTCGACGACAACCGTTGACTACCTGATGGTGTGTAGGCGAGATAGGGGGCACCTCCGGGACACAAAGGTGATCCCGGGGGAGGAGGCTGTTTCACAGCACCACTTGGTTGTCTGCGATGTAAGGGTGAAAGGTGCGAGGAGAGCTCGGCGGGTGAAGTGCCAACCGAGAATGAAGGTGTGGAGGTTGAAAGAGGTGACAGTAAGGGAGGCATTAAAAGAGAGGCTGAGTAGGGTCGAGGATGATCTGGTTGAGCTTGAAAGTGGTTGGACGTCAATGAAAGCCAGTCTGTTGGGAGCCGTTGTTGAGGTATGTGGATGGACAAAAGGACCACCGAGGCACTCGGAAACATGGTGGTGGGATGATGAAGTTGGAAAGAGGATTGACGAGAAGAGGAAGAAGTTCAAGGGGTGGCAGAAGGCGAAGGGTACGGGAGCAGAAACAGCAGAGCATGAAAGTTATAAGGCAGCCAGGAAGGCTGCAAAGAAAGAGGTAGCAAAGGCGCAGGAGGCATGTAGGAAAATGTTCGGAGAACGCTTAGATTCGGAAGAGGGTCAGAAAGCAGTATTCAGGATTGCAAAGCAGATAGCGAAAGAGAGGTGTGATGTGATGGGGGTGAGTTGCTTGAAGGATGAAGTGGGACAAATCGTTGTCGACCCAGATGGAATTAAAGGAAGATGGAAAAGATATATGGAAATGCTGTTGAATACAGAGAATGAATGGGATGGCAACATAGAGAGTAACCCAGTTTTAGGACCGGCAGAGAAGATAACTGAGAAGGAAGTTGAGGAAGCGATAAAAGCAATGAAGGGTAGAAAAGCGGGAGGGCCGACAGGAGTTGTGGGAGATATGTTGAAGGCAGCAGGAATTTGGGGTGTGAAGAGAATGACAGAGATCTGTAATCTGGTCGTGAAAGAAGGCCGCATTCCAGTGGATTGGGAACTGAGTACCCTCGTCCCTCTATACAAGGGGAAAGGTGACCCTCTGGAGTGTGGCTCGTACCGGGCGATAAAGTTATTGGAGCATGGAATGAAGGTATTGGAAAGGGTGTTGGAGAGGAGGATAAGGAAGAAAGTGAAGATCGACGAAATGCAGTTTGGATTCATGCCAGGAAGAGGAACGACAGACGCGCTTTTCATTGTGAGGCAGTTGCAGGAGAAGTACATGGAGAAGAGGAAGAAGTTGCTTCTTGGGTTTGTTGATCTGGAGAAAGCATTCGATTGGTTTACACGCAAAGTATTGACATGGGCATTGAGGAAGTTAGGAGTGGAGGAATGGTTGATCAGAGTAGTGATGGCAATGTACAAAAGAGCGCGCACAGCTGTAAGGACGAAGGACGGGAACAGTGGTGAGTTTGAGGTGAAGGTGGGAGTGCATCAGGGGTCGGTACTAAGTCCACTACTATTTGTAGCTGTGATGGAGGTGCTGGCTCAGAATGTAAAGGAGGGTTTACCGTGGGAGTTGTTGCATGCAGATGATCTGGTGTTGATTGAGGAAAGTATGGATGGACTGAAGGAAAAGATGAACACGTGGAAGGAATGTATGGAGACAAAAGTTCTGAAAGTGAATATCGGAAAGACGAAGGTGATGGCAAGTGGTAAAGCATGTGGTGAGGTGGAAAGAACTGGGAAGTGGCCCTGTGCTGTGTGTAGGAAGGGTGTCGGAGTGAACTCCATTCAGTGTACAATGTGCGCTGAGTGGGTTCATCAAAAATGTAGTGGTCTGAGAGGGTCATTAACCAGTGTGGCAGCTACATTCAAATGTAAGGTGTGCACAGAGGGAGCTGCAGATGGAGGAAATGTTGAGTTGGATCTTGGAGACGGCATGAAGCTGGAAGGTGTGAAAACATTTTGCTACCTCGGAGACATGCTGAATGGAGAAGGTGGATCAGACTCGGCAACGGTTGCTCGAGTGAGATGTGCATGTAAGAAGTTTCGGGAATTGAGTGGCGTGCTGATGATGAGGGGAGTGTCGTTGAAGCTGAAGGGAAAGATGTATGCTGCATGTGTGAGAAGTGTTATGATTTATGGGAGCGAGACATGGGTAATGAACGTAGAGCAGCAACGAAGGTTGGAAAGGGTGGAAATGCGGATGGTTCGACGGATGTGTGGAGTATCGTTGAGAGAGAGGAAGACAAATGATGAATTGCCAAAGATGATGGGAATAGAGCCTGTGATTGATGCTGTGAAGAGGAACAGGTTGAGATGGTTTGGTCATGTGTTGAGGAAGGATGAAAGTGACTGGTTGAGAAGAGTGATGGAAATGAATGTAGAAGGAAGTAGAAGACGGGGAAGACCGAGAAAGACTTGGCCAAAGGTGGTGGAAGAAGAAATGTGGGCAAGGGGGTTAACAAGGAGAGATGCAGAAAATAGGGCAAAATGGAGAAGATTGTCATGGGGACCGCAAGGCTAACCCCCGCTCTAGCAGGGAAAATGGCCTTTAAAATGCATGTTGTTGTTGTTGTTGATGCTGAGAAAGCCCTTCAGCATTGTGCATGGATACATCCTCATTGGAACAATCAACTGGCCACACAATTGAAGTCTTTTCTTTTCTCGGCAATTGTTAATGCCATGGCAACTGGCTACGTAAGGTAAATTAAACGTTAGCAGGGGAAGGGGAAAGAAAAAAAAAATTAGTCTGCATGTACTCGACATCAATTTGCAAAAATATTGAGTGTAGTCATATTTTATAAGATTTTTCTCACAAAGATGAGTTCAAGGAAGTGGACTGAAGAATCCGGCACATTACAATTACATATGATCTGCCAAATAATTTCCTTCTGTGTCCACAATTTTCTCTGCACCAGTTTGTGAAATAAAAACTCCCACAGAGGACATTTAGGCACACGCTTGCAATGTGAGGGGGAAGTGAAGAAATGGATGGGGAGACTTCATAATAAATTATTTGGAACTCATGGAGTTCTCTGTGCTGGAGGCCCTGGGGACTCCCTGAGATGGATGCTCAGTCATTGTGGACGACTGTGGAAAGAAAAATCTATTTGGGGGAACTGACCACATGGCAATATGATCTAATGTTAATGGACATCATGGAGATTATACTGAAGGTGGTGTTGGGAGTCAGAATAATGATTTATTATGTAAAGGTGGAGAGAAAATGGTGGCAGAAGTGGGATAACTGATAAAGTAATTCAAAAGTGTTAGTGACATAAGAGAACAGAAGATATATTAAACAACAGAGTTAATTTTTACATTCAGAATTTATATATACAGTCACGTGAAAAAGTAAGTACACCCCATGTAAAGTTTTCACTTTTTCAAAATATTTCAACATACAGCTATTTGATCTTCATATCAACAATATTGATAGATAAAGGTGATATAATATAACAAATATCATGAAACATTTACATTTTGTAGTCCATTGTATAATTTAAATGAATATAAATGCAAATTTCGCATGTGGAAAAAGTAGGTACACCCCGTGAAATGTTTTTTATCTTTTTAATATACTCAGACATATCAATATTTGATCTTCATTTAAACAGTATCTATAGATAAAGGTGATCTAATTGAACAAAAAACAATGTACAATTGACTTTGCAATAATTTATTCAACAACAAATTAAGATGTTTGAGGGCTTTCTTGCATGCACAGCTCGTTTAAAATCCCCCCACAACATCTCGATGGGATTTAGATCCGCGCTTTGACTTGGCCATTCCAGAACACTCCATTTCTTTCTTTTCAGCCATTCCTTGGTGGATTTACTGGTCATTGTCATGTTGCAAGGTCCACCTTCGATTGAGCTTCAACTTCCTGACAGATGGCCTCACAATATCCTCAAGCACCCTCTGGTACAATGAAGAATTCATAGTGGATTCTATGATGGTGAGCTGCCCAGGCCCTGATGCAGCAAACCTGCCCCAAACCATAATATTTCCACCACCATGCTTTACATTTGGTATCAGGTTCTTGTGGTCAAATGCTGTCTTTGGTTTTCGTCAAACATGTCTTCTGGTTCTGTGGCCAAATAGCTCTACCTTTGACTCATCTGTCCAGAGCACATTGTTCCAGAAGTGCTGGTCTTTGCTGAGGTGTTCATTGGCAAACTTTAGTCTTGCCCAGATGTTCTTTCTGGACAGCAAAGGTTTCCACCTGGCACACCTCCCATGTAGATCAAATTTGTGCAGCCTCTTTCTAATGGTAGACTCGTGCACTTTGACATCAACAGTGGCAAGAGCTACCTGTAGGTCCCGTGATGACATTCTGGGGTTCTGCGAGACTTCTTTCAGCATCCTGCTGTCTGCTCTTGGGCTGAACTTGCTGGGGCGGCCTGGCCTGAACAAGTTGGCAGTTGTTTGGAATCTTCTCCACTTGTCGATGATCTTCCCGACAGTCGAATGATTGATTTCAAATTGTTTGGAGATCTTTTTAAATCCCTTCCCAGACTCGTAGGTATCTATTACCTTCTTTCTGAAGGCCTCAGAGAGCTCTTTTGATCTAAGCATGGTGACACCGCACACTTTAACAACAAAGAGCAAACCAAACAAAATGTCTGAGGTTTAAATAAGACAGGTTCCTCCAAGATCCTCTCTAACGATGTTCTGATCATTTGCACCTGAGCTGGTGCACCTGATTCTAATTTTAGGTATTTGAAGTGGTGATAAATGTCGGGGTGTACTTACTTTTTCCACATGTCAAATTTGCATTTATTTTTATTTAAATTATACAATGGGCTACAAAATGTAAATGTTTCATGATATTTCTTATATTATATCACCTTTATCTATCAATATTGCTGAAATGAAGATCAAACAGCTGTATGTTGAAATATGTTGAAAAAGCCAAACTTTACATGGGGTGTACTTACTTTTTCACGTGACTTTATGTCTATGTATATATACTAAATGGCCAAAAGTATGTGGACACCCCTTCTAATTAGTGCATTCAGCTGTTTCAGCCACACCCATTGTTGACAGGTATATATAATCAAGCAAACAGCCATGCAATCTCCATAGACAAACATTGGCAGGAGAATGGGCTGTACTGAAGAGCTCAGTGACTTTCAACGTGTCATCGTCATCGGATGCCACCTTTCCAACAAGTCAGTTCGTCAAATTTCTGCCCTGCTAGAGCTGCCCCGGTCAACTGTATGTGCTGTTATTGTGAAGTGGAAACGTCTAGGAGCAACAACAGCTCACCTGCCAAGTTGTAGGCCACACAAACTCACAGAACGAGACTGCCAAGTACTGAAGCGCATAGCGTGTAAAAATCGTCTGTCCTTGGTTGCAACACTCACTACCGAGTTCCAAACTGCCTCTGGAAGCAACGTCAGTACAACAACTGTTCGTCGGGAGCTTCATTAAATGTGTTTCCAGGGCCGAGCAGCCGCACACAAGCCTAAGATCATCATGCGCAATGCCAAGCGTCGAATGGCTGGAGTGGGGTAAAGCTAGCCGCCATTGGACTCTGGAGCAATGGAAATGCGTTCTCTAGAGTGATGAATCACGCTTCACCATCTCGCAGTCCAACGGACGAATCTGAGCTTTGCGGATGCCAGGACAACGCTACCTTCCCGAATGCATAGTGCCAACTGTAAAGTTTGGTGGAGGAGGAATAATCTGGGGTCTGGGGTTGTTTTTCATGGTTCGCCGGTTCGGGCTAGGCCCCTGAGTTCCAGTGAAGGGAAATCTTAAGGCGACAGCGTACAATGACATTCTAGAGGATAGTGTGCTCCAAACTTTGTGGCAACAGTTTGGGAAAGGCCCTTTCCAGTTTCAGCATGACAATGCCCCCGTGCACAAAGCAAGGTCCATAATGAAATGGTTTGTCGACATCGGTGTGGATGAACTTGATTGGCCTGCACATAAGCCCTGACCTCAGCCCCATCGAACACCTTTGGGATGAATTGGAATGCCGACTGCAAGCCAGGCCTAATCGCCCAAATTCAGTGCCCGACATCACTATTGCACTTGTGGCTGAATGGAAGCAAATCCCCGCAGCAATGTTCCAACATCTAGTGGAAAGCCTTCCTAGAAGAGTGGAGGCTGTTATGGCAGCAAAAGGGGAAAAACTCCATATTAATGCCCATGATTTTGGAATGAGATGTTCGGGTGTCCACATACTTTTGGTCATGTAGTGTACCGGTATATATATATATTGTTGCGGTGGTTCAAATTATCCCACTCATTAACAACAATTTGTTGTGGGGGCCAGGTTCAAAACCCCCTTCTTGCACAACAATCTTTTTTGCGTGATTCCCCTCGGTTAATACCGGAGAATCACAAATACCTTCAAGGTGCACGGATCAAGGTGCACGCGCGTGCCGAAGAACCGCGCGATTGAACCCTCGCTTTCACACACCTTATTAAATTGCGTGCCGAGCGGATTTGCACGGTGTGGAAAGCGGCGTTACCCCCCACGAGATTTATGGACCTGAGTCTCGCCAAATGTGGTCCCGGGTGAAGCTAGGCCAATGGAGAAAAGACGTACCAAACAGGTTGGAATGTAACAACAAAATGTACAGCCTTTTATTTTGAAGGCACAGAGAAACAGAGACGAAGATTCAGCTTATCAATTATTACCTAATAATAACCCCAACTTGGCGCGTTCACACTCTGACACACACACACACACACAGGGGAGAAGGACACTGGTTAAGGGCGTACCGATGTACATGCTGGAATTGCCTCGCAATTGGCCACGTGGTCTGGTGTGCGCAGTTCGCTGCTCGATGAGGTCAGGTCCGAAGGACGAACTGCCGCCTCGAAGTTGGTACGGACGAACTTCAGAACAGGTTGGACAAGCTTGCAGGTCAGCCGGATGGCGCAAAAGATCGGCGCAGAAGCGATGGGTGTCGACTAAGAACAAAGGCCAAAACACGTGTCGTTGGAGCTAAAACAAGAGAGTCCAGAGCAGGGTGTCGTCCACGTGGCAAAATCCCAGGCAAGGCAAGATCGAACAGAGCAGGAGATCGTCCTGTGCGCAGCGAAATCCTTGGCAAAAGAGAATGATAATGCACTCCGCGTGGACTATTATCAGACCTGCCCACGCCCTTCAAAATGTTACAGAGCCTCCCATTGGCTGAGGCTTGTCGCATCCTGGCTAGGTGTTCCCGGCTCGCCATTGGTCACCTGGGCCTTTTGGCCACGCCTTCCTGCACATTAGTAATGGCTTCTCCCAGCCACGAAGGCTTGACATCCTGCCTAACTTAACGCATATTTAGTCTTTATTACTACACAATGGGAAAGGGCTAATCTTTACATTCAATAACACATAACTGACTTCTGCAGGCTACATGTTGTTGTGCAATTAACTATAGGGGGTCTGCCTTTATGGCACAACCGCAACAATATATATGCGTAAGTAAAAAAAAGTATCTTAATTACTGATTATATATGATATATACTGAAGTATTAAATAATTAAAAAGTCGTTTTGCGGAATATTGTATTTCTTTCCGAGAATGTTATGTATGCTCCTCATATGCAATTGCAAAAGCAACTAGAACGGCACTCAGTAGAGAGCATACCTCCACCTGGTGAACAGTTTACGTTTTGTATCTCAGAGTAGACCAGAAAATCACAATACAGAATCACATTTAATCAAAATCAATCACAGGAATCACCATAGGTCCAGTCATTCATACCCTGATCTCGTGTTTGGCCGTATCACTCAATGGTGAAGAATCACTTTAAAAATTCAACTGGCTGGATCTGGATACAGATCTTCACCAAAATTGAATCGATTCTTCCTTGTCAGTCACACAACCCGTCCAACAAGTTTCGTCCAAATCCGTCCACAACTTTTTGAGATATCTTGCTCACAAACAAACGGACAAACAAACAGACAGACAGACAGGGGTGAAAACACAACCCCTATCCACCTTTGGTGGCGGAGGTAAATATATTTGAACAATGGATTCCAAAAAGTAGAAGTGGATAAGAGCAGGTTTACAGCAGCATGTTATGAGGTGCGGCCGATGTTTTAAGCGTTCACCCTTCATCTTATTTGTGCTCGGAGGAAGGGCTAACACAATGTCAGCAGTACCTCATTTCCCATGGTGGAAACACAAACCTTTATCAATATATTGTTCATCTCGTCTGCTGACACGCACTCACACTTGTAGCCTTCACAGCGACTCGTATTCCTTTGTAAAATCATTTTTTCTTGGAAATCTTTTATTTTCCTCTTCATAAAAAATAACAAAGGGACACATATTTGAAACCTCTGGCCCTGGGCCCATTATAAAACATTTATCAATAAAAAACAAGCCATAGTAAGCTATAGCTGCAGCAGGATTTTTGATTTCTCAAATCAACAAAATGACTATAACTCAGCTCGGCTCAGCGCACTCCCACTCATCGTCCCAACACACCTGGTTACAACAACGCACAAAATCGCACCTCCTGTCTGCGAACCCTGGCCAAATCACCTGGATTCATACCCGCCGTACAAAACAACATCAAGCTCACCCTGTTCAATACCCGGTCCCTCAACAACAAATGCCTCATCCTGAACGACTACATCCTGGAAAATAAACTGGACTTTCTCTGTCTCACTGAGACCTGGCAACAACCACTGGACTACTACACGCTCAACCTCACCACACCCAATGGATATTCTTACATCAATAAACCACGCTCGGAGGGCCGAGGTGGTGGAATTGCCGTTATTCACCGACAAGACATCAAAACCAACCTCATCTCCATCTCATCTGCTCCATCATTTGAACACCTGGCTTTTAAACTCTCTGGTCACACACAGTCAGTCATGGCTGTTGTCTACCGCCCTCCCAAACCACACCCATCATTCCTGTCTGACTTCTCCTACTTTCTGACCCAGCTATGTTCCCTCTCCCCCTCAATCCTCCTCCTTGGTGATTTCAATATCCACATGGACTCCACTGACTCCACGCTAACCACTGACTTCACTGATTTACTCACCTGCTTTAACCTCACTCAACATGTCAACTTTCCTACCCATAACCGTGGTCACATTTTGGACCTTGTCTGCCCTACTGGACTAATTTTGCACCATCTCTCTGGCTCCGACCTCACTCTCTCTGACCACCTAGCCATCACTCTGACCATCAACATCCCCACCCCAGCACCAAGGCATTATCGCACTATCAACTTCTGTAAGCTAAACGCTCTTTCACCTGCCTCATTCTCATCGACCCTCTCTGAAAAAATGTCCACTTCTCCCTTCGTTGACCTCCACACCCCTTCTGACCTCACTGACTACTACAACCACACTCTCTCCTCCTGCCTTGACCAACTTGCGCCTATAAAAACCAAAACAGTTTCTTTCACCCATTCTGCTCCCTGGTTTACCCCTGAACTCCGCCTGATGAAAACTCGTGCTCGCCAACTTGAAAGACTCCGCAATAAAACAGGTCTCACAGTTCACTCCCAGGCCTACAAGGACCACATACAACACTATAAAGATGCCCTCTCCCACGCCCGCTCCGCCTACTACTCTCAAATTATCCACTCTGGCTCCGGAAACCCAAAAGCACTCTTCTCTACAATAAACAAACTCCTCAGCCCCCTGAACACCACCACCCAGTCATTCACAATAGACAACTGCATCTCCTTCCTTTCATTCTTCCAACGCAAAATTGAAAACATCTACAACAGCTTGACCACCGCCGCACCCGCTCCCCCTCAAACCACCTGCCCCCCCCCCCCCTTATCCTGCCATCCCCTGTCTCAATTCTCCCCAGTCTCCCCTACTGACCTCTCTGAACTCCTCATCGGAATGAAAACTGCCACCTGCACTCTTGACCCCATCCCCTCCAGCTTTGTCAAGGCCTCCCTTCCTGCTCTCTCTCCACTTATCATTGCAACAATAAACTCCTCCCTGTCTACAGGCATCGTCCCACCATCCCTCAAAATTGCTGCTGTTACCCCCATTCTGAAAAAACCTGGACTAAACCCTGACACCCTAAATAACTTCAGACCCATCTCCAACCTACCCTTTCTGTCAAAGGTTTTGGAACGCGCTGTAGCCACTCAACTCAAACATCACCTCTCTGCCAATAACCTGTATGAAACATTCCAATCCGGATTCCGCTCCAACCACAGTACTGAAACTGCTCTCCTCAAAGTCACCAACGACCTTCTCCTCTCCTCTGACGCTGGCAACCTCAACATTCTCATCCTCCTCGACCTCAGCGCCGCCTTTGACACCATCGATCACACCATCCTCCTCACCCGACTTGAAACCACCTTTAACATTACCGGCACTGCCCTCTCTTGGATTAAATCATACCTCTCTGACAGACGTCAGTTCATCTCCATCAATAACTGCAAATCCCCCACTGCTCCCCTCCCCCAAGGTGACCCCCAAGGTTCAGTTCTTGGCCCCCTCCTCTTCATCCTTTACCTGTCCCCCCTCGGTCACTTAATCCGCCGTCATGGTCTCCAATTCCACTGCTTCGCCGATGACATCCAGCTTTTCATCTCCACCAAGTCCATCTCCACCGCCACCCACTCTATCCTGACAAACTGCATCACTGAAATAAAATCCTGCTTCAAATCAACTTCCTCAAACTTAACTGTGATAAATCTGAAATAATCATCATTGGCTCAAAAACGCTCACCAAGTCCACCCATAACTTTGCCCTCAACATCGACGGTTTCCCAGTATCCACCTCCCCTCACATCCGGAATCTTGGCATCATCTTTGACCAAACCCTCTCCTTCGACAAATACACTAAACAGATCACAAAGACAGCCTTCTTTCACCTGAAAAACATCGCCCGTCTCCGTCCATCCCTCTCCTCCGTGGCTGCAGAAACCCTCATGCCAACGCCTTCATCACTTCCCGTCTGGACTACTGCAATAGCCTCCTTTATGGTTCACCCTCAACAATCACCAATAAACTCCAATACATTCAGAACTCCGCTGCCCGTCTACTCACCCATTCCCGGACCCGTGACCACATCACCCCCGTCCTTTACAAGCTTCACTGGCTCCCCATCTCCCAGAGAATCCAGTACAAAATCCTCCTCTTGACCTACAAAGCCCTCCATAACCTGGCCCCATCCTACCTGGCTGACCTCCTCTCCAGACACACTCCCACCCGCAACCTCCGCTCTGCTGGTACCAACCTCCTGACCCCCCCCCCCATCCGGACCAAATTTAGATCCTGGGGGGACAGGGCCTTCTCCATCGCTGCTCCCACCCTCTGGAACTCGCTACCTCACACCATCAGAGACTCCTCCTCACTCACCACATTCAAAACATCACTCAAGACCCACCTGTTCAACACTGCATTCAACATTTAACCCACAGCATCTAACCCCTGACTATCTCCTCTCCTTCTCCCTCCTTTGTGCTTTGAATATTTCCCTATTGATTCTTCTTTTTTTGCAATTGTCTTTATGTTTTGCTATGCATTATGTTTTGCACTCTGTCAAAGCGTCTTTGGGCTTCCTGAAAAGCGCTATATAAAATAAATGCATTATTATTATTATTATTATAACTACTCGAACTTCACCAACACAAACAGTGCCAAGCTCGGAATTAGCAAATGCTGTCACAATGGTTGTGTGTATAGAGGGCCATTACGTAAGTTCTACAAATAAGGTTCTGACAATAGTCCAAAAACATGCCTCCGGTTATTATTTTTTTCAATAAACAAGTACAACGTAATTAGTAGGAAAATAAAATGTGTTTTTTGTTTGTGGAAACACAGTGTTAAACTTTGTTCATCCTGTCGTGGATTATTATGATTATCTCATACGTATCTTTTTGAATGCCCCACGTACTATTCGGATATACAGTGCCTATAGAACATATACACCCTCTTTCAAATTTTTCACCTTTTGTTGCCTTCTATGCTAAAATTAAATTAGCCTTTTTCAACCTTTACTTACACATCGCAACTAAAACTTCCAAGTGAAAAACAAATTCTACAAATTTCAGACCATTAATTAAAAATACAAAATTAGCATATATTGGTTGGATAAGTTTCCACCCCCCCCCCCCCCCCCCCCCCCCGAGTTAATAAGTGGTGGAAGCACCTTTGCAGCAATTACAGATGCGAGTCTGTTGGGATAGATCTCGACCAACTTTGCACACCTTGATTGGGTAAAATTTGCCCATTCTTCTGTACAAAACTGTTCAAGCTGAGTCAGCTTGTGTGGGGAGCGTTGATGGACAGAAATCTTCAAGTCGTGCCACAGATTTTAGATTGGATTTAGGTCGAGGCTCTGACTGGGCCACTCACGGACAGACATTTATCTTTTTGTTCCTTAGACGCTCCAGTGTTGCCTTGGCTGCGTGCTTCGGGGTCTTTGTGATGCTGAAAGTTAAACTTCCGTCCCAATTTCAGCTTTCTTGAAGAGTGGAGCACGTTTTCCTTGCATTGGCAGTAAAATCGGCTGGAGTGGTGTAAAGCTAATGATGATGATGTCATTTCCACAACAAGCAGGATTTTTTTTACATCTTGCTCGATCCATTTTCCCTTCTATCCTGACAAGAGCCCCAGTTCCTGCTGATGAGAAACATCCCCATAACATGATGCTGCCACCACCATGTTTTACAGAAGGGATTGTGTTCTGTGGGTGATGTGCTGTGTGGAGTTTGCACCAAAATAACGTTTTGCATTTAGGCCAAAAAGTTTAATCTTGCTTTCGTCAGATCACAAAACTTTTTGCAACATGACTTCAGATTCTCCGGAGTGGTTTTTCGCATATCTCTAAAGGACTCAACATGGGCTTCTTTGACCAATGGCTTCCTTCTTGCCACCCTACTGTACAGGCCAGACTTGTGGAGTGCTTGGGATATTGTTGTCACATGCACACAGTGACCAGTATTTTCCATAATGGCCTGCAGCTCTATAAAGTTGCCATTGGCCTCTTGGTGGCTTCTCTGATGAGTCTCCTCCTTGCTTGGTCATCCAGTTTGGAGGGCCGGCCTGATCTAGGTAGGATCTATGTGGTACCATAGCCCTTCCACCGCTTAATGATTGTCTTTACTGTGCTCCAAGGGATATTCAAGGCCTTTGAAATATTTTTATACCCATCTCCTGATCTGTACGATTCCACAACTTTATCCCGAAGGTCTTTTGAAAGCTCCTTGGTGCTCATGGTTGAGTCTTTGCTGTGAAATGCACTTCACAGCAGAGGAAACCTACAGGAACAGCTGATTTTATGCTGAAATAATCAGAATCACTACCATTGAACACAGGTGGAGGGCAATTAACTTGGTGTGTGATATATAAGGTGATCGGTTACACCTGAGCTAATTACCCTCGCCAGAGGAGAGGGTATTGCATTTGAGTCCGTTTGTTACTTGCAAAATCGAAGATTTTTCAAGTATATTGGTCGGTTGCGTTGTCTGTTTGTCTGTCTATCTGTTTGTCTGTTTGTCACCGGCCTACAGGTCACAATTCGAAACCGATCGTCACGAAACTTCACCACGTTGTATAAGTCGTCCCAACTGAGAAGCCAATTGGTTTTGAGGTCAAAGGTCAAAGGTCATCTGGAGGTCACATTTCTAAAATCGCCATTTTAAATCCGCTTGACTTGAAAATTGAATAGCATTTGTATATCAAGTCAATAAATTCGGAAACATACTATTTTTGAGGTCAAAAGGGCAACGGTCAACTTAAGGTCAAATTTTTAAAATCATCAATTTTCATCTAAAAAGCCGTCAATTCTCAACCGATTGACTTGAAAATTGAACAGTATTTGCATATCGAGTCAATAAATTGGGAAACATACTATTTTTGAGGTCAAAAGGTCAAAGGTCAACTCAAGGTAAAATTTTAAAAATCATCAATTTTCATCTAAAAAGCCGTCAATTCTCAACCGATTGACTTGAAAATTGAACAGCATTAGCACATTGAGTCACTAAATAGGGAGACCAACAATTTTTGAGGTCAAAAGGTCAAAGGTCAACTCAAGGTCAACCTTCCAAAATCATCCTTTTTCATCTGAAAAATCGTCACTTTTCTTCCTATTGACCTGGGATTTGATCAAGATTGTCAATTTTAATCTTGATGAAATGGACAATTTGCTGTACCAATGGAATTTTTTTTCTTGGGGAGGGGGGGGGGGTCGTATTTTGCAAGTATCGTGCTCCGCATGACGTCTTCTTGTTACTTGCAAAATCGAAGATTTTTCAAGTATATTGGTCAGTTCCATTTGTGGTTCTGTCTGTTTGTTTGTCTATCTGTCTGTTTGTCTGCTTGTCACCGGCTTACAGGTCACAATTCTAAACCAATCGTCACGAAACTTCACCACGTTGTATACGTCGTCCCAATTGAGAAGCCTATTGATTTTGAGGTCAAAGGTCAAAGGTCATCTGGAGGTCAAATTTCTAAAATCGCTATTTTAAATCCGATTGACTTGAAAATTGAATAGCATTTGTATATCAAGTCACTAAATTGGGAAACATACTATTTTTGAGGTCAAAAGGTCAAAGGTCAACTAAAGGTCAAATTTTAAAAATAGTTCAATTTTCATCTAAAAAGCCATCAATTCTCAACCAATTGACTTGAAAATTGAACAGCATTTGCATATCTAGTCACTAAATTGGGAAACATACTATTTTTGAGGTCAAAAGGTCAAAGGTCAACTCAAGGTCAAATTTTAAAATCATAAATTTTCATCTAAAAAGCCATCAATTCTCAACCGATTGACTTTAAAATTCAACAGCATTTGCATATCGAGTCACTAAATTGGGAAATATACTATTTTTAGGTCAAAAGGTCAAAGGTCAACTCAAGGTCAAACTTCCAAAATCCTCACTTTTTATCTGAAAAACCATCAATTGTCATCCGATTGACTTGAAAATTGAACAGCATTTGCACATTGAGTCACTAAATAGGGAAACCAACTATTTTTGAGGTTAAAAGGTCAAAGGTCAACTCAAGGCCAACCTTCCAAAATCATCCTTTTTCATCTGAAAAATCGTCACTTTTCTTCCTATTGACCCGAGCTTTGATCAAGATTGACAATTTTAATCTTGATGAAATGGACAATTTGCTGTATCAATGGAATTTTTTTCTTGGGGAGAGGGGGGCGATTTTGCAAGTATCGTGCTCCGCATGACGTCTTCTTGTTTGTCTGTTTGTCCGCACAGAATAAATATGATTTTCACTGAAACCGTTGGTCCGATTGACAGGAAATTTTCACCACAGGTGCATCTCCACCTGTATAATTTTCGAATGATAATTATGACGTAACAGGTCACGTGGTTCGGCCGCCATCTTGGAAAAACCCAAAACATTTGCACCTCTATATCTCTGAAAGCGCTGAATAGAAAAAATTGAGACATGGCTTATTGTAAAGAGATCTCCATGGGGAATAAAATATGTTAATGATGATGTCATAGGTGCCTCCATTATGACGTCATAATTCGACAAGTACAAAACTTCATCCAATCAAGATGACATTTCTTGAGCGCCATGTCGGCATAAACTGGTGGAGAAAAAAAATAAATGATGATGTCATCAGTCACATCACGTGATTCGGCCGCCATCTTGGAAAAACCGAAAAACTTTGCACCTCTATATTTCTGAAAGTGCTGAATAGAAAAAATTGAGACATGGCTCATTGTGAAGAACTCTCCATGGGGAATAAATATGTTAATGATGATGTCATAGGTGCCTCCATTATGATGTCATAATTCGACAAGTACAAAACTTCATCCAATCAAGATGAAATTTCTTGAGCATAATCTAGGAATAAATTAGTTTAGAAAACAAATAATGATGACGTCATCGGTCACGTGGTTCGGCCGCCATATTTGTTTTAACACAAAAGCCTTAAAAACCACTGAAAATACATCCTTGCGAGGGTTTGCAATCTCTGATTGCTCTTTTTCTTGTTAACAATTTTGCTATGATAAGGAGGGGGAGGGGGTGGAAAGGTATCAGACCAAGATAATCTAGTTTTGTATTTTTAATTAATTTTTTGAAATTTTTCGAATTTGTTTTTCACTTGGAAGTTGTGGGTGACGATGTGTAAATACGTCTGAGTCTGATTTAATGCATTTTAATTGCAGGCTATAAGGCAACAAAGGGTGAATATTTTGAAAAAGGGTGTAGACTTTTTATAGGTAATGTAGACTTTATCAGCAATGTAGACTTATCAGCAAATTTTTTGATAATTTTCTGAGGGGCTGGCAGGATAGTTTAACGGCACGCACACTCACCTTTAAGCTGTCAAGCCTTAGTTAAAATGTCGACCCAGATATAAACTGCCATACAGGTGTTTCACAGGCAGGGTCATTCATCAATGCATGCTGCATCCCCATCCCTCGTCAATTAGATCGTCAATCCGGGTGTCCCGTTTGCCAACATTACTTGGTAAACGTTAAAGAGCAGCTCCTCCAAAATAAGCAAATCAATGTTCACGAGTTGTTCGTATGTGATATCTGAATAGCCGTCTTCGGATGAAGGGCAGCCATGATGATGATGAAGATGATGATGATGATGATGATGATGATGGCATTTCCTCATTTGACATAAAAATTCAAGTTATAAAACACTGAAGGTGGGAATGTTTGATTGTCAGTTACGATGCCAAGCAATGAAATGCGATGGTGGCAATAAGAGCATTTCATTTGACGAGTTATAGATTTTTTAACGTTGTATTTCCGTTATAGTTACAGTCATCATTGGATGGGACAATTGTTTGTCAAACACGATCAGGAATAATATTATTGTGCCTTTGAGTGGCGAACCGTACTTAGGTTCAGCCTAAATACATTTGAGAGATGGTGGCTCATGGAACATCAGACAAAGTACGTCATAAATGACGGGTTGGTACAGTTTATCCGACGTAGGCTATGAGCCAGACCCCCCAAATTGACCGGTCGGTACCATACAGATGGAGTAAGGCTCATTGTGATTTTTAGCAAGATATATGTCCCTAGATATGAAAAAAAAGTGATAGCAGTGTATAACTCTCGGCCATCTCTGTGTTATCACCCGAAATATTATTATACGCCTGCTTCGCTTCGCCAAAAAATGTGATATTTGCTAAAATTGGAATAAATATGTTTTTAAGGACCACAGAGTGCCGAGATCGAGATCGAGATCGTATTTGTTCGAGAGATCATGATAAACCTAGAGTGTGGAGCAAGTTTGCATGCATTGTGAAATATAATGTAGCTGATGTTACAAACCTACTTTAGGATACTAGCTAATACCAAAAATTACACTGAGATACCAAAAGTAGTAGACGAATAAACCTAAAATGTTCAAAAGCTATGTTTCGTTCCAAAATATCAAAATTAGGGGGTATGGTTGAACATATTTTGAACTTTGCCAAAATATGTGCCCCAAACAACCACCATATTACAAAGTAATGATATATTCCAATGCAGTGGTTCCTTGCGAAGATTTTGAGGGGTCAAATGTTACTCTGGGAGTTTTCATTTTTGAAATATTGACAAAAATGTACAATGTGAATTCTGAACTCGAAGCGATTTCGACCACTTTTTCACTAAATTTAACATATTTTTTGTCATTATATCAATATTTTGATAAATAACCCCCACAAATGTTCTATATTTCTATTACTATATCAGTTGGCATCCAGTATGCAAATTATTGGCACTCTGTGGTCCTTAAAAACATATTTATTCCAATTTTAGCAAATATCACATTTTTTGGCGAAGCGAAGCGGGCGTATAATAATATTTCGGGTGATAACACAGAGATGGCCGAGAGTTATACACTGCTATCACTTTTTTTTCATATCTAGGGACATATATCTTGCTAAAAATCACAATGAGCCTTACTCCATCTGTATGGTACCGACCAACCCCCTTGGCTCATACATAGCCTAACGGTGCAGCCTCGTGAGCGTGCCAACGTCTGAAGCCTCGGCCTCGTGTCAGGTGTGCTAATGTCTTTTATTTATTTATTAAACACCCTACGGATGTAAATGAACACTCGTTTTACTCTGCACATGTGGCGCACAATGTGCAGAAAATTTCAACTCCCTGCGTATTGTATTTTTTTATTTTTAACGCTTCTGTACACCGCCAATGAGGCTCGGTTTCAAGCCACAGTCTACAATTCCATTAGAAGAGACATAACTACTCTTGTATTCAAAATGCTTTCGAGTTTGCTTTATCCCCAAAAATAGACCTAATGAACACACATTCGTGTTAAAAGATTGGCCTTTAAAACATGACTCAAATTGTCCTTACGAAGGGAGACAGATGTCAGTACAAACACACAAACTGACATTGTGTTTTTTATGGTAGATCCTGTGTGCATATTCATGCATTTCCATCCATCTGTTTCGTTTTTGCTCCACACTCTGTCTGTTAGCTCCTTGCCCTCTCAAAGAGCCTTGACACCTGCATTAATGATCAATTTATCCTTAATTATCCTTCTTATGCATTACTATTATGCTCTTTATTGAGCTCGCAGAATGATGGTAATAAATCTATATATTTAATGGAGCAGGTGTATCTAGTTACAGCATAATAAAACTAATTGCATGTGTGGGTAGTACCCAGGGTCAGGCCATGGGTGCAAAAGAAATCCCCCTCCTGCGAGATGACTTACAATTTTTGCTTATACGTGTGCCACACAGTGCAAGTACTTTACTGACCCCTGCTGCAGACAGGGGAAGGAGGGGGGGGGGGGGGGGTGGATGTGGGGGATTATTAGCCATGGCACAAAATATTTTTACGGTTTTGAGGAATCCCAAAGAGATCCTCACATAATCACCTCTATTACCGAAGGTGGACGAAGGTTATGTTTTCACCCCTATCTGTCTTTCTGTTTGTTTGTCTGTGAGCAGGATGGATTATGTAGAAGGAACGGATTATGTTTAAAATGGACGGAAGAATGATGGACAGAAGGTAAGGAAAGGCACCCTATAAAAAGGTGGAGAGGAGACATTCTTATGGAGAGAGACTCCGAGACTTGCAGACTCTGAAATGTGTAGCTTCAGAGGGTTTCTGGATTCTGTTGGCTCCTTGTTTCTTCTTCTTCTTCCTCTTCTTCTTCTTCTTTGCACGACCTTTGTATTCTTCTCTTTGTTGTTTCTTTCACTTTGCTCGCTCGTTCTTGCTTCTTTCTTTGGGGCTTGGGAGTGCTTTTCATTTTCATCTTTGGAGCGACTTAATAGGCAAGTTCTGTGGCGGCACGATTACGACCTGAAGTGCTTCTTTTTGTGATTTTCCTTCGCACTTTATCGACTCAATTCTCGCCACTCACTATCTTTACTCCACTATTTGTTCTTCATTCTTTCCTGCTTCATCTGTCTGTCCTTTCACTGTCTTCCTTATTTATTTGCCTTCTGCCATTGTGTACCTTTGCCTTCACATGTCCACATCCACTAGCTGTGTCGCTGGACCCTCCACCTCATCTGCATCACCCGGCATCCTGCTAAGAGCTGCATTAAAGATTTTCTGCATGTGACATCACTGGCTTGTGGGGAAATGTTGGAACCACAGATGTATGAGAAGTGGGAAATGGGAGCGGAGAGGAGCGCAGAGAGTTCCAGTTTCAGTCATGACGTGGGAGCCAGAATCAACAGGAAACACCGGCCATACTGGGCTGGTGTGACATGTGCAGGGGCCCGTGCTGTCCCCATCTATATCTGTTCTATCTCATCTTACTTGCCAATCATCTGTCTCTCCCTTCTACATTGGATGCATGAGGCCGGCCATACTATACAGTGATAAGTGACCGATTAAGGATCGAGGGTGGGTATATTACATAGGGGATAAATGGGATTGCATACATGCCTGTAAATTATTGTGAATATTTGTTGTAAATCTACCCTTGTACATACAATCTCCCCTTTTACTTTTTGGAATCGCCTGTTTTGTAAATACGTGCGAGTTTGTAATACATGCTTGAACTCAATTTGTGTCCTGACCTATTCTGCCTGTTCTTATGGTGGCATGAGACTGCTGAGGTGTTTTTGACCAGCGCTAATTGGTTATCGAAGTTAGATCACAGATGCAGTTATGCAACATTGGTTCTGCTCGGTCGACTGACTAAGGTGTGTTGCATGACCGCCGGCATGGTACCACTCTTACTCTGACTTTCGTGTATGGTAACACGACTCTGGGCGTGGGATCCCATGGGAAGTTCTGGGGCGACTGGCGATCGCAGTCTTTAGAAACACGCCGTCTTCTCGGAGTTATCTGGAGGCGATGTCCGTCACACTGGTGTCCTTCGGGAGCCAGTGACTGTCAAAATATATTTGCCACTATATCCCCCACGATCCCACCTCTCAGGCTGCCCCAGAAGGGAGCTGGTGTTTCTAGTTATTATAAAGCCATTAGATAGTCCTCTTCATGCAAATTCATCTCAGAGCACTTATTGGAATAAACAATGTTGAAGTCACAAAACCTGCTCTTCTTTTCTTTATGGGTCCCATATAATACATCAGTAGCATGCTAGCTGCACCACACTAACCAGTAACCATGCAGCTAGCAGAAAATATTTCAAATAAAACACCAGTTCCAAATATGCATCTGCCAGATAAATATATCGTTTTGCTGGTACCATCAATTTTATTGACGTTTTGTATACAGTAGAATGTGCGGGCTTCCGGGAGATAAACTCTACATCAGACATGCACAGGTAGGTGTCATCTTTTGATTTGTCCCATTATAATGAACACGCTACGTAACTTACCGGTGCATTCCCGTTTCAGATGTTATTCTGACAGTGAAAAAGGCACTATAGCGTGGGTGATTAATATCTAGATATGATGTTAGAGCAAATCATAATTGAATGCCGTAAGGCATCATTTAACTGCCAATTAATACACAATTTATTTCGGTTTAAATGGAGAAAGAGGTATTGGAGTACATAAGTGTAGGGATAGAGGTCGGATGGATTAATAGATGATACAGAGCCATCATTAGATGCGGTGAAGGTGAAGCTCTGGGAATTGTCTGCACGAGACAACAAGATTCCGAGTGACATTACCTGATATCTCTATTCACCAACATAGACATTTCTGCCTTTCATTCCATCTGAAACTCCATGTTTTATGAGTTATCTGCTAATCTCAGGCCTACAAGGATGAATGTATTTATCCAAGAATCTATTCTTGTTGACTTCCCAAACATCAGGCTTTCTGCTCACCTCAATTCCATCATCTCCAACACCCACTCCACCTCCGCAATCCCTTAAAATGGGACCATGAAGGACCTTAAACATAACGTATATCACATGTTGGCCAAGGACTTCAGGAAACATCATTGAACTTATACATGAATTATAAGGGTATTATGGGACATAATGGACAAATCAACACAATATATGGGATTCAAATCTGGGGTTCCAGCATCATGAGCTGAACTTTCAGATGAGAATGCTCAAAGCCAACCCAAATTGTCCTTCCAACCACCAGTCTATTATTGTTTGTGAATCAGTACAATATTGGTCTTCCCTTCAGTCGTTCATGGTGACAATCTTCCACCCTTTGCAGATGAGTTCTTCCATGACCCCATGAATTAGAAAAATCTTCGAAATAGCTTTTTAAAAGGAAAATTAACAATCCCTCCAGGGTCTTTTAAAAGGACTGCCCACGGTCAGCGAGAAACCTTGGGTCCCAAGATGTGCGGTTAAGCCAGTGAAACATTTTGATTAAGGTATTACATTTGAGGAAGTAAAGACCAATTTAAATGTTTGGTAAGCATTTTGTGCGAAATATGTAGATACATATACACGACATGACCAAAAGTATGCGGACATCCCTTCTAATTAGTGGATTCGGCTGTTTCAGCCACATCCATTGCTGGCAGAAAAATGAATGAATGATCGTTTTAAGGCCATTTTCCCCGCTAGAGCGGGGGTTAGCCTTGCAGGCCCCATGACAATCATGGTTCCCTGTTTGAGGCAATGTTTTTTTTACAGATGGCAGATGTATACATAATCAAGCACACAGCCATGCAATCTCCATAGACAAACATTGGCAGTAGAATGGGCCGTACTGAAGAGCTCAGTGACTTTCAACGTGGCACCGACATAGGATGCCACCTTTCCAACAAGTCAGCTCGTCAAATTTCTGCCCTGCTAGAGCTGCCCCGGTCAACTGTAAGTACTGTTATTATGAAGTGGAAACGTCTAGGAGCAACAACAGCTCAGCCGCGACATGGTAGGCCACACAAGCTCACAGAACGGGACCGCCAAGTGCTGGAGTGCATAGTGCGTAAAAACCGTCTGTCCTTGGTTGCAACACTCACTACCGAGTTCCAAACTGCCTCTGGAAGCAGCGTCAGCACAACAACTGTTCGCCGGGAGCTTCATGAAATGGGTTTCCATGGCCGAGCAGCCGCACACACGCCTAAGATCACCATGCGCATTGCCAAGCGTCGGCAGGAGTGGTGTAAAGCTCACCGCCATTGGACTCTGGAGCAGTGGAAACGCGTTATCTGAAGTGATGAATCATGCTTCACCATCTAGCAGTCTGACAGACGAATCTGGGTTTGGTGGATGCCAGGAGAACGCTACTTGCCCGAATGCATAGTGCCAACTGTAAAGTGTGGTGGAGGAGGAATAATCGTCTGGGGCTGTTTTTCATAGTTCATGCTAGGCCGCTTAGTTCCAGTGAAGGGAAATTTTAATGCTGCAGCATACAATGACATTCTAGACGATTGTGTGCTTCCAACTTTGTGGCAACAGTTTGGGGAAGGCCCTTTCCTGTTTCAGCATGACAATGCCCCCATGCACAAAGTGAGGTCCATACAGAAATGGTTTGTCGAGATCGATGTGGAAGAACTTGACTGGCCTGAAAATAGCCCTGACCTCAATCCCATCGAACACATTTGGAATGAATTGAAATGCCGACTGTGAGCCAGGTCCAATCGCCCAACATCAGTGCCTGACCTTGCTGATGCTCTTGTGGCTGAATGGAAGCAAATCTCCACAGCAATGTTCCAACATCTAGTGGAAAGCCTTCCCAGAAGAGTGGAGGCTGTTATAGAAGCAAAGGGGGGAACCAACTCCATATTAATGCCCGTGATTTTGAAATGAGATGTGTGATGTTCGGGTGTCCACATACTTTTGGTCATGTAGTGTGTATATATATATATATAATAGTCCACCTCTGCAAAATATATATGAATATATATTTATACTAGTATAAAGCCCGTCAAAAATGACGGGTTGGAACGGTTTTTGATGGTACAGCCACATGAGCATGCCAAAGTCTGAAGTATGGGCCAAGTGTCAGGAGTGCTTTTATCATCTTTATTTGTTAGACATCATACAGACGTAAATGAACACTCGTTTTACTCTGGGTGCATTGCACATCACGTGCAGCAAATTTAACCTCCCTGTGCCTTGTATTTATTGTGATTTTAAAAATTCCGCTTCTGTACACCAACCTTGAGGCTCAGTTTGCAAGCTACCATTTACAATTCCAATGTAAGAGGCATAATTACTCTTAATTTGGGTCTTCGGAGTTCTTTGGGTCTTTTGTGTCCTCTGGGTCATTTGGGCCCTTGGGGTCTTCAGTGTCTTCAGCATCTTTTGTGGCTTTTGGGTCTTCTGGATCATCGGTGTCTTTTGGGTCGTTTGAGTCTTTTGGGTCCTCTTGGTCTTTTGAGTCATTCGAATATTTTGGGTCCTCGATCTGAATCTTTGGTGTATTTAAGGGTCTTCGGGGTATTTTGCTTCTTTGGGGTCCACTGGGTCCTCTGGGTCTTTAAGGGGCTCTGGGGTCTTTTGCATTGTTTGGGTCTTTGGGTTATTTCGGGTCTTTTTTTTTTTTTTTTTTTTTTTTGTATACAAGATCGAGGCTCGTGAAAGAGCTAACATTAATCACACAAAAAGACAAACCGACACACAAAACACACAAAAAACACACACACACAAACACACACAAAAAACAAGGGGAGCGGCAGACAAGATGGGGAGAGAGGGGGAAGGACACAAACACAACATTTGAGAGCAGGGACATCGGGAGGACTTGGGGGGAGGTGGGAGAGGAATAAAACATATGAACACTGCAAGGACTCTGGGGTGAATTACCGGGGGTAGAAAAGATCAAGGTTTTCGATGGGGGAAGATAAGAGATGGTGGTGAACAGCTGTTTTAAAGACCTGGAGGGAGGAGTGGGATTGAAGGGAGTGGGGGAGTTTGTTCCAGAGGCGGGAGAAAAGGGGAATGAAAGAGTGAAGGTGAGCAGAGAGCCTAGACTTTGGCAGTTTAACCATAAGAGGGTTTTTTGTATATATATTTTTGTATACCTTTAAGGGTATATGGGGCATTTTGGGTATTCGGGGTCTTTTCGGTCTTCTGGGTCTTTTCAATCTTTTCGGTCTTTGGGTTTTTTGGGGGGTCTTCTTGGTCTTTAAGGATCTTTTGGATATTTTGGGTCTTGGTGTCTTTTGGGGTCTTTGGGGTCTTTTCGGTCTTCATGGTCTTTTCAGTCTACGGGGTGTTTAAAGGTCTTTGGGGTATTTTGGATCATTAGAGTATTTTGGGTCTTTGTGGTGGTTTGGGTCTTTAACAGTCTTCAGAGTCTTTTCGGTCTTCAGGGTCTTTGTGGTCTGTTGGGTCTTTAAGGGTCTTGGGGTATTTTGGGTATTCGGGGTCTTTATTGGTCTTCGGGGAATTTTTGGGTTTTCAGGGTCTTTTGGGTTTTTGTGTTTTTTTTGGATATTTAAGTGTCTTGGTGCCTTTGTGGTATTTTGGGTTTTCAGGGACTTGTCGGTCTTTTAAGTCCTCTTGGTCATTTGGGTCTTCTGGATCATTGGTGTCTTTTGGGTCATTTGAGTCTTTTTACAGAGCAACACAATACACAACATAGCAACACAATGTTTACAGGTTCACAAAATGTTCAGAGTTTAGAAATAAAGAAAGAGACACTTCAATGTTTCAGAACAATCAATGACTTTCGAATAGGAGAAAATAAATTTGTGTAATGCAGAATATTGAGGGGCAAAATTCACCTGCCGTGAAAGGTCGGGCAAATTGCCACTGCTCCCATTTTTTGTACATAAAGTCAAGGCTCATGGAAGAGCTAGAACACAGACTGGATCAGAATGCAACAGGACAAAAGGAACAGTATAGAGAGGGAGGGAAACACCAACAGCAGGGTTGAAGGATAAAATAGAGGGAGACTTGGACAAATAAGGGAAGTGGGGAGGAAAGAGGGTGAGGGACGGATGGACAAGATGGGGTGGACAAGATGGACACAGAGGCAAATCTGAAGAAGAAAAAAACTGGAAATTTGGAAGGAGGTAGGCTTGGGAGTGGGAGGGTTAACAAGTGTAGAAAAGATCATGGTTTTGGATTGGAGACTTTCTCTGAGATGGTCGTGAACAGCTGTCTTGAAGATCCGGAGGTAGTGAGATTGAAGATAATCTGGAAGTTGGTTCCACAAGTGGGAAAAAAGAAGAATGAATGAGAAAAAGGGGATGATTGAAGGGAGGGAGGTGCACAGAAAGAGCAGAGGGTGCAAGACCAGAAAGGAGGCAGTGGAAGAGAGAGACCACCAACCTGTCCGTGATGGGAAAGCGATAGGCCCATGGCTTCCAGCCATACTAACTTAGAAACATAATTATCTTTCACAATTGATGCTTATTACATAAACTACATAAAATATATATATACATATATACATATATACATATATACATATTGTTGCAGTTTTTAGAACCTTCACTTTATCAAATTTAGTATTAAAATCCCTTATAAATAACCGCTGTGTACATTTCCCCTTAATTGGCTGTTAATTGAAATAAGTGCACCTTAGTTAGTCCATGTACAAGCACGTAGCCAATCATAGAACCTCTCTATAGTTATATCGTTATTCTGTGTTTCAGTTAAGGCTATGTTCCCACTAGTCGATCTTACGTTGCACCAAATCAAATAAGATAGATCCCCTTTTCGATTGCCCCAAAGCCTACATCGCCAGCAGCGTTCTCCTCCATTACGCACGTGGTCATCTCGGAGAAGAAGTGGGAGGAGCTACATTATGGGCGTGGCCCGCCCCTCGTCATCATGGGTGGAGCCAGGAAGAGCCCGTGCCCACCAATCGGCACTGCGGTGAGCGACCCGGTAGGCGTGCCCTTGTAGCCCGTGGCTTGATCTCGGGGAGGGCCATAAAAGGGTGAATGAGGGACTGCTTATGCAGATGAGTGAGGGAGCACGCACTGAGAGATACGTGGAGGGAGGGGCATTGACCGAGTTGGGTTCTGAGGAGGAAAGCGCTTGCGAAAGGTACGAGCGAGAGGAGGGACGCTGTTTCAAACAGCCCCCAGCCGCGTGCAGCTCTGACGTGCTGCTTCAAGCAAACCTTGCTATGTGGACCCGAGCGCGGAGAGTCGGCGGCCGCTCGCATCAACCCTGCTGTCCTGTACGGGATCAAACGTCATCCCTCCAGCCCTGTGGTCCCACCTTCTTCTCCCTCCAGCCAATCCAACCTGCAATTCCCCATTCGTGTGAGTCTGTTTGTGTTGTCCTGTCTGGGTATAAGTAAGACTGTCTAAGCTAAGGATTGCACTGTGTCTTCTTCTTCTTCTGTATATTACTTTCGTTTCTTTCCTTCTCCTTTGGTTTCTTTGGTGGTGTAAATAATAATAAATCTCTGTTCCTCCTTACCTTTGTTTCCTTCTTTCTCATCCGATCGCTTTCGTCCTGTCCCCTATTGAATATACGTGGCACGATTTGGCAGAACCGCTCAGAATCGGGTTAGTGTTAACGGCTCGGATTTCGGATTGCTAAACCGCTCAGCAAACTCCATCTTGTCCGGGATTTGAGCGGAGTTACCCACCTGCCTTGTGGAGGGATTGGCGGAGGTGTACGGGAATCCCTTGACCAATCACCTCAGCCAATCCCAACCCACAGGGGAGCGGGGTAGCTTCAGGATCGGAGACGGCCAGTGCAAAATACAAGGGGGATTAACCTCCCCCCCTTTGGTCAGGGGAGCGCCGTCCCCGTTTCCGAAACAATATAGATATTGAAGGAGCAGTGCTCCTGCTTGAGATGGACGAAGTGACGGAAAAGACACAAACTCGTCCGAGAAGATGTTTAATGTATAATTAACTCGGGAACTCTGAAAGCCCATTTATCGGGTTCACATACATATAATCCAAGCCAAAAAGCATACGTCAGAACCAAAGCCACGCCTCTCAGGCGAGGCACGCTTTGGTGGTCATGTGACCGACAGGTGCAAGCAATTATAACCTCGGCGCCGCGGTTTGTCCGCCGGTTACGTCACCGGCTGGGGCAAGGAGATTATGTTGCTGGTCTCGAGCTTTGGGGGACCCATGGGTCGCTACACTAGCCCCCCCAGAATCGACTTGGTCCAGGAAGGTCAACCTGAGGGGGGTCCGGATGACCCGAACAAAACGACCCCTGGCTGGTCGCGGGGGGGGGGGGGGCGGTGTGGTGGCGGGTGGCCGGGCGGGGGGTGCAGTGGACGTGGGGCGGCCGCGCCGCGGTGGGAGAGCCAGCCGTGGCGGCTGGCCGACGTCCATGTGGGCCGGCTTGAGGCGGTCCACCGAAATCCGGTCAGGCCGGCCGCCGATGCTGACGACGAGGGTCTTGTTGTCCCGTCGTAGGACCCGGAAGGGTCCGTCGTATGGTGGCCGGAGCGGCCCCCGGTGCGCATTGTGGCGCACAAAGACGTACTCCGCCGTGCGGAGTGCTGGGGGGACGTAGGATTGGGGGTCGCCGTGGCGGGACGTGGGCACCGGGGCGAAACGTTGGGCGGCCTCCTGGAAGTCCGTGCGCTGGCGCGCGGCGGACCAGGGGATGGTGGCATCGGGCACGAACTCGCCCAGGACGCGGAGGGCCTGGCCGTACACCAGCTCGGCGGTGGACGCCTGGAGGTCCTCCTTTGGAGCCGTGCGGAGGCCCAAAAGGACCCACGGGAGCCGGTCGGCCCAGCCGTCGTCCTGGAGGCCGGCCATGAGTGCGGCCTTCATGGAGCGGTGGAACCGCTCGCACAACCCGTTGGCCTGGGGGTGGTAGGCCGTGGTGTGGTGCAGGGTAATGCCCAACGTGCGGGCGACCGCGCCCCACAGTTCGGACGTGAACTGTGGGCCGCGGTCCGACGAGATGTCCGCCGGTGCGCCGAAACGCGCGACCCAGGTGGCGATGAACGCCTGGGCCATGTCGGCGGTGGTGGTGGAGGCGAGGGGAATGGCCTCCGGCCACCTGGTGGTCCTGTCCACCATGGTAAGCAGGTGGGTGAACCCCTGCGATGGGGGAAGGGGACCCACCAGGTCCACGTGGACGTGGTCGAAACGTCGCTCGGGCACGGTGAAAGGAGCCAGCGGAGCCTGGGTGTGACGGTGGACCTTGGCCCGCTGGCAGGGTGTGCAGGTGTTGGCCCAGTCGCGGACGTCCCGTCGCAACCCGTGCCAGACGAAACGTGCCGACACCAGCCTCTGGGACACCTTCCGGCCCGGGTGAGAGAGGCCGTGGAGCGAAGCTAAAATGCGACGCCGCCAGGTGACCGGCACAACGGGGCGAGGTCGGCCTTGGGAGACGTCACAAAGCAGGACCGTGTCCGCGAAGGGGACGTCAGCCAAGCAGAGGCCCGTGTCCGCCACCCGGAGCGCCTGCACCGTTCCGTCGGTGGCCTGGTCCGTCGCCATCAGGGCGAAATCGACGCCGAGGTGGACGGCATTGGCACCGGCTCGAGAAAGGCAGTCGGCCACGGCGTTGTCCTTTCCGGCGACGTGCCGGATGTCCGTGGTGTATTCCGACACGGCGGAGAGGTGGCGCTGCTGGTGGGCCGACCATGGCTCCGTGACCTTGGCCATGGCGAAAATCAATGGCTTGTTTCGACAAAGGCCGTGAACGGGCGGCCCCCTAGGAGGTGGCGAAAATGGCGGACGGCCAGGTACAGCCCGAGGAGCTCGCGGTCGAAAGTGCTGTACTTCAACTTGTTGGGCAGGAGTTGCCGGCTGAAGAACGCAAGCGGCTGCCAGGCCCCGTTTACCCATTGTTCATGAACCGCGCCCACGGCATAGTCGGAGGCGTCCGTGGTGAGGGCGATGGGAGCATGGGGTACCGGGTGGGCCAGCAGCGTGGCGTTGGTGAGGGCCCGTTTCGCGCCGGTGAAAGCAGCGTCCATGTCCGTGGACCAGACGACGTCGCGCTTCGCCGGCTGGCCGCGGAGGGCGGTGTACAAGGGCCGCATGAGTTGCGCAGCTCGGGGCACGAAGCGGTGATAAAAGTTCACCATCCCGAGGAACTCCTGCAGCGCCTTGATGGAGCGGGGGCGCGGGAAAGCGGCGATGGCCTCGACTTTGGCCGGTAGCGGCACGGCGCCGTTCCGGGTGATGCGGTGGCCCAAAAAGTCGATCGTCGCCGCACCAAAGTGACATTTGGCTGGGTTGACGATCAAGCCGTGCTCGCTGAGGCGGCCAAACAGCGTCCGGAGGTGGAGGAGGTGCTCGGCTCTGGACGTGCTGGCGACGAGGATGTCGTCCAGGTAGGTAAAGAGGAACGGCAAGTCGCGCAGCACGCCGTCCATCAGGCGCTGGAATGCCTGTGCCGCGTTTTTGAGGCTCAAGGGCATCCGGAGGAATTCGAAGAGGCCGAAGGGTGTAATAACGGCCGTCTTCGGGATGTCAGCCGGGTGGACGGGCACCTGGTGGTACCCCCGAATGAGGTCCACTTTTGAAAAAATGGTCCGCCCCACCAACCGGGTGGAAAAATCCTGGATGTGCGGGACGGGGTACCTGTCGGGGGTAGTGGCGTCGTTGAGGCGGCGGTAGTCGCCGCATGGCCGCCATCCGCCCCCCGGCTTTGGGACGATGTGCAGCGGCGAGGCCCAGGTGCTGTCGGAGCGCCGCACGATGCTGAGGCGCTCCAGCGCGGCGAACTCGGCCTTGGCGATGGCGAGTTTGGCTGGGTTGAGACGGCGAGCTCGGGCGTACACCGGTGGGCCAGTAGTGGGAATATGATGCTCGATGCCGTGACGCACCGCGACGGCTGAAAACGTCGGTCGCGTGAGGGCCGGGAACTCCGCGAGGAGACGCGCGAAGTCGTCTGCCAACGGGAGGACGCAGGAAAGCTCAGTGGGCGCGGAACGGCTCAAGGCGCACGCCAGCGAGCTGAAAGTTTCGGCGTTGATGAGATGCCGGCATTTAACGTCGACCAGCAGCCCATGGGCGCAAAGGAAATCGGCACCGAGCAAAGCCATGGGGACGTCCGCCATCACGAACTCCCAGCGAAAGAGCTGGCTGCCGAAGCGGAGGGCGACGGTGCGTGGGCCGAAGGTGCGGATGGCGGAGCCGTTGGCCGCGATTAAGGAGGGGCCGCAAATGGCGGCCCGCCTGTCCTCCGCCGAAGCAGGAATGATGCTCAGCTGAGCGCCGGTGTCGCAGAGAAAACGCCGCCCCGACGCTTGGTCCGCGATGAATAGCAGGCTTCCGGAACGGCCGGCACTCATGGCTGGTAGTGAGCGCCGGCCCGACTTGCCGAATGTGCACGGGGGTCGACATGATCGGGCCCACCGCCCGAACCTGGCGTGGAAATAACACCAGGCCGGGTCTGGCGGGGACTCCGGTCGACGCGTCGGGACCGGGCGACGCGGCGTCGCCGCTGCCAGTCGCGCCGGCCCGGCGGCCTCCGGGAAGGAAGCTGCGTCGCAGGCGGGTGGGCGGGAAACTGCACCGCGGGCGCCGACTGGGCGGCGGGCGGGCTCCCGGCAGCCACCCCGACAAGCTGGCTCGCCGCTCCGACGAGCTGGCTTGCCGAATAGATCTTGTCGGCCTCCCTGGCGAGGTCGCGGGGGTTCGCGATGGTTGTGCTTGCCAGGGCGACCCGTACCTGGGCCGGGAGCTGGTGGAGAAAAAGCTCTCGGAAAAGGAAATCCGAGGGGTGCTCGCCGAGCAACGCGAACATGTAGTCCATACGTTCGGACGGGCGCGTATCGCCGAGCTCAGGAAGGTCGAGCAGGCGTCGTGCACGTTCAGCCGGGGAGAGGGCGAAAGCGCCCAGAAGAAGTGCCTTGATGGCGTCGTACTTGCCGTCAGCGGGCGGGCTCTGGAGGAGGCTCAGGCAGCGGGCGGCGGTCACGGTGCCGAGCGCGGCGACCATGTAATGGTATTTAGTGGTGTCCTCCGTAATGCCACGCAGGGCGAACTGGGAGTCCGCCTGAGCGAACCAGACGGCGGCATGTGCTTCCCAGAAAGTGGGCAATTTGAGGGACACTGCCGTGTCCATCGCATGTCGTAAACTCGGGGTCACCAGTGAAGGAGCAGTGCTCCTGCTTGAGACAGACGAAGTGACGGACAAGACACAAACTCGTCCTAGAAGATGTTTAATGTATAATCAACTCGGGAACTCTGAAAGCCCGTTTATCGGGTTCGCATACATATAATCCAAGCCAAAAAGCATACGTCAGAACCAAAGCCACCCCTCTCAGGCGAGGCACGCTTTTGTGGTCATGTGACCGACAGGTGCAAGCAATTATAACCTCGGCGCCGCGGTTTGTCCGCCGGTTACGTCACCGGCTGGGGCAAGGAGATGATGTTGCTGGTCTCGAGCTTTGGGGGACCCATGGGTCGCTACAATATATGCTTTTGTTGACTCAAGCACATGCATGTTTGTGACAAGTAAGTAACCCTGTTGTTAGAGCAATTGTGTTTGAATATTTTTGTGGAAATTCTAAGGGCAAAGGAATATCCAAACAGTGATTGTGATAGACAGGAGTAAGTAATGAGGCAGGTAATATCTCCTAATAACAACTTGTTTCCTACAGGATGGCACAGAGGAAGTGCACTTGGTTTTGAGCTGTCTGGTCTGGGTTCGAATCCCGACTCGACTATAAACCAATTTGCGGGCAGGTTGTTGCATCATCAAGTGGACCGTTCCTCAAATGGACAGTAGAAGGCGAGATGTCCCACCTGCTAGCATTAGTTAATGGAGGTGAGAGATTCAACGGAGTCTCGTGAAGAGGAAGATAGTAAACGTGCAGCTGGCACCCTAAACACATTACAAATTCCTGTCCAAATCACCTTCAATGGAATGTTAGACCTGGCCGTGATTTAATTTAAGTCCTAGTAGTAGAAGCAGTCGTATAGTAGGTTCAAATGTTTGAGCGGGGATGGAAGGGGAGTAACCAACACAGTTACTTCTGTTTCAGCGATTATTGCGGAAGTTATTATTTATTGAGATATATAATTCCAACCATCAAATTGACACAACTTCATAACACAGGCTGAGAAATAAAGTTTTAAAAACAATTTATTTTTACTCATTAAATGTCTCCTTAATTTTTGTTTACCCTCCGAACCCAATCCCACGGACCAAATCAGCCCCAAATCTAGCAGAGCTTCTTGATGGCTCAATACGGAAGGTTTGTGGATTTACCACAAATTGTATCATCTCTGAAATGTGTGTGTGGATTCATTTTCCTTCGATCGTGGTGTTAATCCAAAAGTTCTTAAGCATTTCATTGTTCAATTGCGGTCAAGCAACTGAGGACTCTCGGAGTCCCCTTAGCCTGGAGAAACAGATAATGGTTGACTGTGGAGTAGGCCAAAGAGGAGTTTGAAAGACTAAGATTTATATACACACTGAATGGGTAGAATAGCACGAGGCGGTGGAACAGGGACAGGCATGTAAATGTCTTAAAGTGGTACAACGAGCTATGGTCTCGACGACACTACTCCTTCACGGCCCCAATAAATCCCATCTTATAGTGGGGTCGGGTGGGGGATCCTACGGTACAAGTCTTTCAAGAATTGTCCAGCCAGGACTAATATTTGATTAAAAGTGACTTGGGCAGGAATTAGTCATTTGTGCCGGTGATATACGATTCACCTACTCTTTATGGAGGACTCCAATGGATCTTTAACGTCCAACAATGACTCATAATAACCTCTAATGGTCCATCAACGACTCATAATAACATTTAACGTCTACCAACGACTTATAATAACCTCCAACGTCCACCAACAACTTATAATAACCTCCAACGTCCACCAACGACTTATAATAACCTCCAACGTCCACCAACGACTTATAATAACCTCCAACGTCCACCAACGACTTATAATAACCTCCAACGTCCACCAACGACTCATAATAACCTCTAACATCCACCAACAACTTAAAATAACCTCTAACGTCCACCAACGACTTATAATAACCTCTAACGTCCACCAATGACTTATAATAACCTCTAACGTCCACCAACAACTTATAATAACATCTAACGTCCACCAACAAGTTAAAATAATCTCTAACGACCACCAACGACTTATAATAACCTATAACGTCCACCAACGAATTATAATAACCTCTAACGTCCACCAACGACTTATAATAACCTCTAACGTCCACCAACGACTTATAATAACCTCCAACGTCCACCAACAACTTATAATAACCTCCAACGTCCACCAACGACTTATAATAACCTCCAACGTCCACCAACGACTTATAATAACCTCCAACGTCCACCAACGACTTATAATAACCTCCAACGTCCACCAACGACTCATAATAACCTCTAACATCCACCAACAACTTAAAATAACCTCTAACGTCCACCAACGACTTATAATAACCTCTAACGTCCACCAATGACTTATAATAACCTCTAACGTCCACCAACAACTTATAATAACATCTAACGTCCACCAACAAGTTAAAATAATCTCTAACGACCACCAACGACTTATAATAACCTATAACGTCCACCAACGAATTATAATAACCTCTAACGTCCACCAACGACTTATAATAACCTCTAACGTCCACCAACGACTTATAATAACCTCCAACGTCCACCAACAACTTATAATAACCTCCAACGTCCACCAACGACTTATAATAACCTCCAACGTCCACCAACGACTTATAATAACCTCCAACGTCCACCAACGACTTATAATAACCTCCAACGTCCACCAACGACTCATAATAACCTCTAACATCCACCAACAACTTAAAATAACCTCTAACGTCCACCAACGACTTATAATAACCTCTAACGTCCACCAATGACTTATAATAACCTCTAACGTCCACCAACAACTTATAATAACATCTAACGTCCACCAACAAGTTAAAATAATCTCTAACGACCACCAACGACTTATAATAACCTATAACGTCCACCAACGAATTATAATAACCTCTAACGTCCACCAACGACTTATAATAACCTCTAACGTCCACCAACGACTTATAATAACCTCTAACGTCCACGAACAACTAAAAATAATCTCTAACGTCCACCAACGACTTATAATAACCTCTAGCATCCACCAACGACTTAAAATAACCTCTAACGTCCACTAACGACTTACAATAACCTCCAACGTCCACCAACAACTTATAATAACCTCTAACGTCCACCAATGACATATAATAACCTCTAACGTCCACCAACGACTTATAATAACCTCTAACGTCCACCAACAACTTAAAATAATCTCTAACGTTCACCAATGACATATAATAACCTCTAACGTCCACCAACGACTTATGATAACCTCTAACGTCCACCAACGACTTATAATAACCTCTAACGTCCACCAACAACTTAAAATAATCTCTAACGTCCACCAATGACTTATAATAACCTCTAACGTCCACCAACGACTTATAATAACCTCTAACATCCACCAACAACTTATAATAACCTCTAACATCCACCAACAACTTAAAATAATCTCTAACGTCCAACAACGACTTAAAATAACGTCTAGCGTCCACCAACGACTTAAAATAACCTCTAACGTCCAGCAACGACTTACAATAACCTCCAACGTCCACCAAAAACTTATAATAACCTCCAACGTCCACCAACAACTTATAATAACCTCTAACGTCCACCAATGACATATAATAACCTCTAACGTCCACCAACGACTTACAATAACCTCCAACGTCCACCAACAACTTAAAATAATCTCTAACGTCCACCAATGACTTATAATAACCTCTAACGTCTACCAACGACTTATAATAACCTTTAACGTCCACCAGTGACTCATAATTACCTTTAATGTCCACCAACAACTCATAATAACCTCTAACGTCCACCTACGACTTATAATAACCTTTAACGTCCACCAACGACTCATAATAACCTCTAACGTCCACCTACGACTTATAATAACCTTTAACGTCCACCTACGACTCATAATAACCTCTAACGTCCACCTACGACTTATAATAACCTTTAACGTCCACCAACGACTCATAATAAACTCTAACGTCCACCTACGACTTATAATAACCTTTAACGTCCACCAACGACTCATAATAAACTCTAACGTCCACCTACGACTTATAATAACCTTTAACGTCCACCAACGACTCATAATAAACTCTAACGTCCACCTACGACTTATAATAACCTTTAACGTCCACCAACGACTCATAATAAACTCTAATGTCCACCAACGACTCATAATAACCTTTATTGTCCACCAACAACTCATAATAACCTCTAACGTCCAGCAACTACTCATAATAACCTTTAACATCCACCAACGACTCATAATAACCTTTAACATCTACCAACGACTTATAACTTTCAACATCCACCAATGACTCACAATAACCTTTAATGTCCACCAAGAACTCCTAATAACCTCTCATGTCCAGCAAGACTTATAATAACATTTAACGTCCACCATCGACTCATAATAACCTCTAATGTCCACCAAGAACTCATAATAACCTCTCATGTCCACCAAGACTTATAATAACCTTTAACGTCCACCAACGACTCATAATAACCTCTAATGTCCACCAACAACTCATAATAACCTTTAATGTCCACCAATAACTCATAATAACCTCTCATGTCCACCAAGACTTATAATAACCTTTAACGTCCACCAACGACTCATAATAACCTCTAATGTCCACCAACGACTTAGGGTAACCTCTAATGCCCACCAACAACTCATAATAACCTTTAATGTCCACCAACGACTCATAATTACCTTTAACGTCCACCAACGACTTATAACTTTCAACGTCCACCAATGACTCACAATAACCTTTAATGTCCACCAAGAACTCCTAATAACCTCTCATGTCCACCAAGACTTATAATAACCTTTAACGTCCACCAACGACTCATAATAACCTCTAATGTCCACCAACGACTTAGGATAACCTCTCATGTCCACCAACAACTCATAATAACCTCTCATGTCCACCAAGACTTATAATAACCTTATCATCCACCAAGACTTACAATAACCTTTAACGTCCACCAACGACTCATAATAACCTCTAATGTCCACCAACAACTTAGGATAACCTCTAATGTCCACCAACAACTCATAATAACCTCTCCTGTCCCCCAAGACTTATAATAACCTTTAACGTCCACCAAGAACTCATAATAACCTTTAATGTCCACCAACGACTCATAATTACCTTTAACGTCCACCAACGACTTATAACTTTCAACGTCCACCAATGACTCACAATAACCTTTAACGTCCACCAAGAACTCATAATAACCTCTCATGTCCACCAAGACTTATAATAACCTTTAACGTCCACCAACGACTCATAATAACCTCTAATGTCCACCAAAACTGATAATAACGTTTAACGTCCACCAATGACTTATTTGACGTCCACCAACGTCCACCAACAACTAATAATAACCTCTAACGTCCACCAACGACTTATAATAACCTCTAACGTCTACCAACGACTTATAACCTTTAACGTCCACCAACGACTTATAATGACCTCTAACGTCCACCAACGACTTATAATAACCTCTAACGTCCACCAATGACTTATAATAACCTCTAACGTCTACCAACGACTTATAACCTTTAACGTCCACCAACGACTTATAATGACCTCTAACGTCCACCAAGGACTTATAATAACCTCTAACGTCCATCAACAACTTAAAATAACCTTTAACGCCCACCAACGACTTATAACCTTTAACGTCCATCAACAACTGGCAGATGGGTCCACTTGCTCAACCTTACCCCGATGGACGACGCACACATCGACGCCTCACCCTGCACGCCAAACACGAGGGTGACATTTTATAGCCGGGTCAGGATTCAAACCCAGGGTTGGACACCTCTAAGAGTTTATCCAATCCTGTCAGCCCAGCAGCAGCAGTCGGGCGAGTCACGTGTGAATGGAAGGTGCCATATGTCTGAACTTACTCACAGGATCGCTGCCATTCTTAAAGTCATAACAACTGTTCATATGTAGAGTAAGTGGATGCTGCTCGGTTTGTAGGAGTCCGGTCAGGTACAGTCAGGTACCGGTGAAAGGTGAACATTCTGTCGCGCATTCGATGTAGTTATGGGGACAAAAACCCAAAATAACATCAAATAATTGAGGATGATTACGATTGAAATTGGCGAAACCCGACCCAGTGGTAGATCCAGGTGCCTGTGGCTGAATCCAGATGATGTTTCGAAGGTAAAGCACATAATTGGTGAAATTGAAAAAAAATTAATAAAAACCATTTGCATGATATGAATTAACGCCTTTGTTTTCCCCCGACGTTACTTTTAAAAGCGTCCGGTTTGTAATTACCTGCAGCCTCATTTGGCGCATCTTGGTGCAGGTGTAACGACTCGGTGATTGTTTCTTATTGTAAGGGATAAAATCACAGCATTTTATAAGCATTCGCTGCTGTTATGCACTTTGTCCACAAACATAAACATAAAACATTGAAAAACGTTTGTGTTCAGGTATTGTGGCATAAATCGGGTAATAATTTATTTCCCTCTCCGAAGCCAAATCGAATTATGTTAAAGATTGTATAACGATATTAATTTAGGACTCTGCAGACTCTCAGCTGTTAGGGTTAGGGTTAGGGTTAGGGTTAGGGTTAGGGTTAGGGTTAGGGTTAGAATCTCAGTAATGGGATAAGTTAGGGTTAGGGTTAGGGTTAGGGTTAGGGTTAGGGTTAGGATTAGGTTTAGGGTTAGAATCTCAGTAATGGGATAAGTTAGGGTTAGGGTTAGGGTTAGGGTTAGGGTTAGGGTTAGGGTTAGGGTTAGCGTCAGGGTTTGGGTTAGGTTTAGGGTTAGAATCTCAGTAATGGTATAAGTTAGGGTTAGGGTTAGCGGCATGGTTTGGGTTAGGTTTAGGGTTAGAATCTCAGCCATGGTATAAGTTGCCACCCTGGTGTTTCACATGCAAGGTCTTCGATACGGGAGCTGTCATTTGGAGGACATTGGATCGGAGGACTCGACTGGCAGCGATGGTTGGTGGATGTTAAAGATCCCTCTGTATCTTTCACGAAGAGTGGGTGAGTTATTGCCGGCACCCTGGACGAATTACAAAATCTTGCCCTGACTAAAAATTGTAAAGGCAATGGTAACCTACCTGGAGTAACCCTTGCCAAGAAACTCTTTCGACAGCATTGACGTCCTGTAAGGATTACGGTACATTAATGATGACCTTTTAACAAACCAGGGGCGCATTGGTCCATTGCACCAAATTTTAATTGGTCTTCACCGCCTTTTAGCATACCTGCTTGCCAGACTCGGGGGTGTTTTGGGTCTTTGGGGTATTTTGGGTCCCCAGGGACTTTTAGGTTATCTGGGTATTTTGGGTCCTCGGGTACTTTTGGGTCTTTTTCGGTGTACTGGCTCTTTTGGGTCTAGTGGATATTTTGGATCTACTGGATCTTTTGGGTCTTCCATTACTTTTGGGTCATCTGGGTCTGTTGGGTCCCCAGGGACTTTTAGGTCATCTGGGTCTTTTGGGTCCCCAGGGACTTTTGGGTTATCTGGGTATTTTGGGTCCTCAGATACTTTTGGGTCCTTGGGCATTTTTGGGTCCTCTGGGTCTTAATAATCTTCGGGGTCTTAAAGGGTTTTCAAAGTTCGAAGGGGTCTCAGCATTCTAAAGAGTTAAAAGGTAGATTTCAATGGTAAGTAATACATAATTAATTAATAGATGAACGTAATTAATAGACACTAAAAGTACGCCTCACACACACACACACACACACACACACACACACACACACACACACACACACACACACACATCTCGTTTTTTCATTTCTGTTCCTTACAATTTTATCTCTCTCTTTAATTCACAGACACACACACACACACACACACACACACACACACACACACACACACACACACACACACACACACACACACACACAATTAATTGTACAGTATCGGTTGTTCCTAAACTTAAATAATTTAAAGGATTGTTGTAAATGATGTTAATTTTACAACATCCCATATTCAACTTTATTTAAATTGTAAACCTCAAACATAGTTTCTCCACCTAAAGCAAGAACTTTAACCCGTAAGCAACTGACTCGTTTCCCGACTGCATGGATCATCAGCTGGGCACCGTTCCTCCTCGAGGTTCCGATCCTTTCAGCCCAGGACCTCTCTAAACGGCGGATCCACAACCTCGATCATGGATCCACATCAATTGATGGTAAATCAGTGGATCCACAACCTCAGTTACGCCCAGGCAGTCAGTCAACCCATCAATGCTTGTAGTATATTTAATTATTATATTGTACTGTATTTACATAAAGATCCATGAATAATATTTTTACTATTCGTATTGTATTTCACTAATTCGATTTGGTGTCGTTTTGTGATTTTAAAGAAAACTAGTTTTAATCTACCAACTGCAGCTCCCTGCGCTAACATACGTCTGACTAGTTGCTGTAATTTATTGACCAGTTCAGACCTGTATGTGGTTGCTCTCACAGTCCTTATTATTTCACCTGTAACCGTCCCATAAAATAGCTTTTTGGGAATGTTGCTGTCTAAGAAAGGCATTCGGACAATGTGGAATGGAAAGGCATCTCGTTTATCAAATAATTTGGTGTGAAATTTATTATTATGGATGTCAATTTGTAATTCTAAAAAGGAAACTGAAGTGGAGTGTTTGGTTTTCCTTTTTTAATTCAAGTTCTTTTGGATATATATCAACATGAAGCTGCTCAAATATAAATCCATCATTAATTGCCAACAAATCATCAATGAACCTGAAGATGTTTCCGCATCTTCGTGCAGTTGTTAATTTATTCCTGCGCATGTTCTGGACCCAATCAAACTCGTACATGTGCAGAAACAAATTTGCAAAGAAAGGGGCCGGATCTGAACCCATGGGTAGGCCCACTGTCTGCTGGAGAATCTTGGGATCTCAACCCATGGGTATGCCCACTGTCTGCTGGAGTATCTTGGGATCTGAACCCATGGGTATGCCCACTGTCTGCTGGAGAATCTTGGGATCTGAACCCATGGGTATGCCCACTGTCTGCTGGAGTATCTTGGGATCTGAACCCATGGGTATGCCCACTGTCTGCTGGAGTATCTTTGGATCTGAACCCATGGGTATGCCCACTGTCTGCTGGAGTATCTTGGGATCTGAACCCATGGGTATGCCCACTGTCTGCTGGAGAATCTTGGGATCTGAACCCATGGGTATGCCCACTGTCTGCTGGAGTATCTTGGGATCTGAACCCATGGATATGCCCACTGTCTCCTGGAGTATCTTGGGATCTGAACCCATGGGTAGGCCCACTGTCTGCTGGAGTATCTTGGGATCTGAACCCATGGATATGCCCACTGTCTCCTGGAGTATCTTGGGATCTGAACCCATGGGTATGCCCACTGTCTGCTGGAGTATCTTGGGATCCGAACCCATGGATATGCCCACTGTCTGCTGGAGTATCTTGGGATCTGAACCCATGGGTATGCCCACTGTCTCCTGGAGTATCTTGGGATCTGAACCCATGGGTATGCCCACTGTCTGCTGGAGAATATTGGGATCTGAACCCATGGGTATGCCCACTGTCTGCTGGAGTATCTTGGGATCTGAACCCATGGGTATGCCCACTGTCTGCTGGAGCATCTTGGGATCTGAACCCATGGGTATGCCCACTGTCTGCTGGAGAATCTTGGGATCTGAACCCATAGGTATGCCCACTGTCTGCTGGAGAATCTTGGGATCTGAACCCATGGGTATGCCCACTGTCTCCTGGAGTATCTTGGGATCTGAACCCATGGATATGCCCACTGTCTGCTGGAGAATATTGGGATCTGAACCCATGGGTATGCCCACTGTCTGCTGGAGAATCTTGGGATCTGAACCCATGGGTATGCCCACTGTCTGCTGGAGTATCTTGGGATCTGAACCCATGGGTATGCCCACTGTCTGCTGGAGAATCTTGGGATCTGAACCCATGGGTATGCCCACTGTCTGCTGGAGAATCTTGGGATCTGAACCCATGGGTATGCCCACTGTCTGCTGGAGAATCTTGGGATCTGAACCCATGGGTATGCCCACTGTCTGCTGGAGAATCTTGGGATCTGAACCCATGGGTATGCCCACTGTCTGCTGGAGAATCTTGGGATCTGAACCCATGGGTATGCCCACTGTCTGCTGGAGTATCTTGGGATCTGAACCCATGGGTATGCCCACTGTCTGCTGGAGTATCTTGTTGCCAAATGTAAAGAAACTGTTGTTTAGCAGAAATCGAATACTTTCTTTGAGTTTACTTTTTGAAAAACTGCATGAATATTGATTATCCTTTACAGACCAGTGTGCTCTGTTTTGATATACATTAATGTATACCCTATTACCTCCTGCAAATGCTTTATCTATTTCTCTGTCCAATGCGGTTACCAGCTTGGCATGTGGAATGTTTGTGTACAATGTGGAAAAATCAAAGGTTGAAAGACATTTTGCTTTACCCTTGTTGTTAATGTTGTGGACACTGTCGATTACCGGTTTGGAATTGTCAATGATCCAGAATTTCTTAATACCAGAATAAAACTTCACTTTTTCATGGTAGTTTTTTAAGCATTTATAGATTAGTTTCATTGCCGCTGTTACACTGCCCGACAAAGGTTTCAAACTACATTCTCTACTTGCGATGATGAACCTCATCTTACAAGGGTGTTTGTGCATTTTTGGGATCCAGTAAATGAATGGTAATTCATGGTGTTTATCCGGAACTAGCAGTCTTCTCACCGTTGAGTGATTTGTATGGTGTTGTATCAAGTCTGTTTCGTTATCGTTACTTATTTTGTAGGTCTTTGAAATTCCCGTGTCTAAGCCCAATTCTTCCAAAAGTGTTTGAATGTAGAATGTTTTACATACAAATGCAATATTATTATTTGCTTTGTCAATTGGAACAATAACATGTTGTGTTTGAAGCTGCACACACACACACACACACACACACACACACACACACACACACACACACACACACACACACACACACACACACACACACACACACACACACACACACACCTCATCCATTTATAGTAGATATATTTTATGTGTGACTCTGGAAGCATAAAGTGAAACCTGTCAGTTGCTGGTCAATCACCTTTGTCCCACATACAGGTACCAAGGTGATTAGAAGTATATACCTATCTCTGATCAGGATGCAGTGATAAATGAGCACTCGTCTTAGAGCTAGCTAGTCTAGGTTTGGTTCTTGACTTCACTATAAACTGCCATCCTGGTGTTTCACAGACAGGGCGATAAATCGATGTGCCTCGGATGGACGTTAAGCCAGGTGTCCCATATTCCAGCAATGCCTGATGGACGTTCCAGATGTCACGGTCTATTACAAAAAGACGAAGTCACTGTGTGCCTGTATCCTTCCCGTATTCTAAATTCCTGCCTGATCTACGCAAATGTGGCATTGCATGAGAAGCCAAACCACAGCCATGGCAATGGCAATGATGCAACCAACAGATGTGCTTAAAAGCATTAGCAAGACAGGCCGCACATTCTCTCCCAAGGCAGCGACACGTTGATACAACTACCAACTCCTATACAGTGATGACAAGGACACACACCGACACATACAGTCGTGGCCAAAAATATTGGCACCATTGCACTTTTTTCAAATCACTCACAATTTTCTCTAAAAGTAAGTTGTAATTGATGAAAGTATTTGGTCTCAACAATTCTTTATTTCACTGTTAACATTACAGAACCTTTGTTTTTGATTCAGAACCTAATATATTGTTACGTTTGTGGGGGTAGGAATAACTTAGAACCAGGAAGATTTGCATAAATTAGCATGCTCCAGATGTCACGATGAAGAATAAGAACGACCATGTAATAGGTACTTGTTTAGCCTGGATGTCGTGTGAGGTGTATCTTCGTCCTCCATCGGAGGAGTGGGGTATGTTAATTAGCTCAGGGATTATGGGTAAATTAATGCCCTATGTGTCGATGCCTCTGTGATTTATTCCTTTGTTCCTTTTGACAATACACCACACGTAGAGCGAGAATCATGCATTTAATGGCACTCATTAAATAAACGATCCGGAAGCAGGACATTGAGTGCTATGGATGATAACACCAACTTGGATAGAAACATCGAAGCAGGCAGGTCCATGGGGTCATGCACCCAAGAGCAGTGACTGGTTAGAGGGAGCACGAGGCGCTTGGGGATTGGTGGAAGGATGACGTCAGCGAGAACGTTCTGGAGCAGGCGAGTTGGCACAGACTGGTTGGATTACGATGAGGATGACGTCAGGGGATGGATTATAAAAGACTGGTGATCCTAACATATCTCTCTCGGTTGCTGGATCGTGGACGTCTCTTTCTTGGCTGGTGTGGAGCGTGATTATTTATCTCTCCTGGCTGGATGGTGGATTGACCGTCCGTCTCCTCGTCTTGGCATCGTTCGCTGGGCTTGGTTCATTGTCTTTCGGCCATGCCGTGGACCGATTCTCTCTTGTTTGTGATTCATTCACTGGCTCCTGGGGGGAACGAATTGTTCGTGGATTAGTCCTTGGTTTTTTCCTGGTTTCGTGCATCGGCACCAGCGGGATATTTCATTCCCTCTGCAACATCAAACGGCCGGAGTTTCGAGCGGTCCGGTGCGGGAACATCGGGAGGTTGGATGGTCGCAAGAACGACACACAACTAGTAAAGCAGGGTCTGTCAGAGGTCGACATTTTCAGCCACGAGTTGGCGCCAACCGGCGTGAGTTTCCCGCAAAGGGATATGGGGCCTGGACGACTCGTGACGGGGGTTCAAGTCGAGCAAAGAAAGCTAAGTGCCAACCACACATATTTATTTTATATAACGTTATTTTATCCTTTGTCTGTGTGCGAATCTGTGTGGAGGGTCCCTCAATTTAAGAATTTAGTTCATCGTGCATTATCTTTCTTTGCTGGCATTTTTTTCATTAAACCCGTTTATTTTTGTACATTTTAAACCTGCGTTGTTTGAGGCTCCGGTTTCCTCTCTCCCTCTTGCTCCCCCTACACGTATTATCCGCCATGGAACTGAATGCCTCGGGGTATCAGCTCGTTTGGTCATCTGTGCTAACCTAAGGTGTTCACCAAGGGCAGTCACGTGACAATATCCTTTTAAATCAGAAAATAAAAAGAAATGTCATTGGCAAAATTATTGACACCCAAGACTTAATATTTGGAAGCACAGCCTTTGGACAAAATAATTGCAGTCAAATGCTTCCTATTACCATGAATGAGCTTCCTACACCACTCTACTGGCAGTTTGGCCCACTCTTCTTGTGCAAACGGCTCAAGTTCTCTCAGATTTGAAAAGTGCCTTTTCCCAACTGCTGTTTTCAGATCTGATGACTTATAATACTTATTGTTCAATGGGAACTCTCACAGCTGTTCAATGGGATTTAGATCTGGACTCATTGCTGGCGACTTCAGAACCGTCCAGTGTTTTGTCTTGAACCATTCCTGTGTGCTTTTTGAAGTGTGTTTGGGGTCATTGGTCATTCTCCTGCTGCAAGACCCATGACCTTCGACGGACACCCAGCTTTCTGCACTAGGTTTAACATTGTGCTCCAAAATGCCTTGGTTATCTCCTGATTTCATAATGCCATGCACACATTCAAGGTACCCAGTGCCAGAGGCAGCACAGCAACCCCAAAACATCACTGAACGTCCTCCATGTTTGACTGTGGGGAAGGTGTTCTTTTCTTTGAAGGCTTCATTTTGTTTTCTGCAAATACAGAGATAATGTGCTTTACCAAAAAGCTCTAATTTGGTCTCATTTGTCCACAGGACATTCTCCCAGAAGGTTTTTTGGCTTGTTCAGGGTTTTTTTCTGCAAACTTCAGTTGGGCTTTCCAAGCAGTGGGGTCCTCCTGGGTCTCCTACCATAGAACCCCCTTTCATTGAGTTGGTGACGGATGGTGCGAGTTGAAACTGTCGTACCTTGTGTCTAAAGGTCAACTTGAATCTGTTTGGTAGTTGATCGTGGTGCTTTCTCCACCATTAGAAGAATCTTTCGCTGCAATCTTCGATCAAGTTTTCTCCTGCGGCGACGTCCAGGGAGGTTGGCTGCAGTGCCGTGGGCTTTAACTTCCTGATAACATTGCGTACGGTGGACACAGGAACATCAAGATCTCTTTAGATGGACTTGTAGCCTTGAGATTGTCCATGCTTGACTACAAAAAAATTTCTGAGCTCCTCAGACAATTCTCTGCTTTTCTTTCTTTTCTCCTTGCTCATTGCGGTACACACAGTGACACAAAACAGCAGAATGACTCCTTTTCTCTGTTCAAACTGGTTGAATGAGTGATTTTTTGTATTGCAGGCACCTGCAACTCACCGCAGGTGAGCTCAATTCCAAAGTAAAGGAGAATCACCTGCTTAAAATCTAATTATTTCTAACAACTTCTAAAAGGTGCCAATAATATTGTCCGGTCAATTTTAGGATTTCTGTGTGGAATAAGTTAAGATCTATTAGTTTTTTCAGCTTTTTTGTTTTGTTCCACTGCAGACCAAAGAAATACATTTGTGGATACCAAAATATTTATAATTTCAACAATTTTCTGGAAGAAATGGTGCATTATTTGAAAAAAGTGCAAGTGTGCCAACATTTTCGGCCACGACTGTATATTAGAAACATTTTGAAATCCAACCTATTGAAGCCAGTTTTAACGTTTTCCTAGAATCCTATATCAACCACCAGGTTTATGGTTCAGTGAAACCTTTTGAAATCCCACCTATTGAAGCCAGTTTTAACGTTTTCCTATAACCCTATATCAACCTCTTGCTTTAGGGTTCAGTACCCCTCTGCTGGCACTATCCCAGGAAGCAGGTCCGGCTACCCTGCCACTCATCACTAATACCTTCCAATGCAAATCACGTTTCACCCCAGCAACAATAGCTCTCTCATTGCCCAAGGTTTAATGGCAACAGTCTGCGGCCTGCTGATACGAGTTAAAAACTACATCCTCGTATACAATTTGGCAGGTCTGTTGAAATGAACACAACAATCGACAGTACGTGCGCCATCTGCTTGTGATACATTTCTGGCAGAAGGCCTCACAGACCTGGTTCAGTACATGAGCTCAGCACGAGAAGTGAATGTGAAGTGTTTTCCTTCTAACCTAAGAACCCTTCGATGGACGATTCATGTAATCTCATTATGCAACCACTTCAAAACCCTTAACTCGAATCAATTTTGAATTTGTTTGGTAGTTGATCGTGGCCACTTCAAAACCCGAATTCAGTTTTTGCGAATTGGTAAAGTGACAGTTTCAAAGTTCCTCTGCCTATGCCCAAACAACCACAGGAATGCAAACGACTTGTACTAATTGTGAAAGCATCATGAATATTTGGATGTCAGACGTTTCACAGTGGCCGCCATTTTGAATCCACCAAAACTTTGCACCCATCAGATTGTGTGGGCGACTTTCGGACATTCCATTAGCTTTTTCAGGTGGAAGAACCAAATGTGTGCAATTATGCCAGTGACTCATCAACGCAATAAGAAAATTCCAATGGCAAGGGAAAAAAGTGGGCGATTTCATCGAAGAAAAGTGTATTCTTCTATTCCTTTTCCACCTTGCCCCTTCTGTTACTTGCCAATTACGACAGCAGAGATAATAACACTTGACTTGTATCCTTGTGAGTCGTTGACAGGTATTCTGCACTTGGTTTTTCAATTAACACCGATGCGAATATCCTGCTGTGGATCAGATACCTGCGACGAGAGCCTGGCATTTACCCAAATTTTCTATTCAAGAGCTAGTGGGAAGAGATCACTCAATGCCGCTGATTGAATGTCCATGCTTTTGTCTTAAAAACAAGAAAAACAAGAAAGAGCAATCAGAGATTGCAAACCCTCGCCAGGATGTATTTTCAGTGGTTTTTAAGGCTTTAGTGTTAAAACAAATATGGCGACCAAACCAGTGACCTATGACGTCATAATTATTTTTTTTCTAAACTAATTTATTCCTCGATTATGCTCAAGAAATTTCATCTTGATCGGATGAAGTTTTGTACTTGTCGAATTATGATGTCATAATGGAGGCACCTATGACATCATCATTAACATTTTATTCCCCATGGAGAGTTCTTTACAATGAGCCATGTCTCAATTTTTTCTATATGGTGCTTTCGGAGATATAGAGGTGCAAAGTTTTTTGGTTTTTCCAAGATGGCGGTCGAACCACGTGACCGATGACGTCATCATTTATTTTTTGTCCACCAGTTTATGCCGACATGGTGCTCAAGAAATGTAATCTTGATCGGATTAAGTTTTATACTAGTCCAATGATGACGTCATAATGCAGGCACCTGTAACATCATCATTAACATATTTTATTCCCCATTGAGAGTTCTTTACAATGAGCCATGTATCATTTTTTTTCTATCCTTCCTCTTCAAGTTCAAATCCTCTTCAAATTTCAAGTTAATTGGAAGACAATTGATTTTAGAAACTTGGCCTATGTTGACCTCAAAAATAGTTGGTGGTTGAATTTAGTTTGCTGATATGAAAATGGAATTAAAATTCCAAGTCAATCGGATGAAAATTGAGGATTGTAGAAATTTGAAATGGTTGTTGACCTTTGGCCTATGTTGACCTTTTGGCCTATGCTGATCTCAAAAATAGTTAGTGGTTAAATTCAGTTCGGTGATATGAAAAACCTATTCAAATTTAAAGTCAATCGGCTGAAAATTGAGGAGTTTTAGAAATTTAAAAAAAATGTGGTTGACCTTTGGCCTATGTTGACCTTTTGACCGCAAAAATATATAGGATTTTGTCGATTCACTAACTTAACCATTTGGTGAAGTTTCGTGAAGATAGGTTTAAAATTGTGACCTGTAGGCAAGTATAAGTGAGCGGACAGACAAACAAACACACACACAAACTAGAACGGCATGCAGTAGAGATACATTATATGACCAAAAGTATGTGGACACCCGAAAATCAAACATCTCATTCCAAAATCATGGGCATTAATATGGAGTTGGTCCCCTCTTTGCTGCCGTAACAGCCTCCACTCTTCTGGGAAGGCTTTCCACTAGATGATGGAACATTGCTGCGAGGATTTGCTTCCATTCAGCCACAAGAGCATTAGTGAGGTCAGGCACTGATGTTGGGCAATTAGGCCTGGCTCGCAGTCGGCGTTCCAATTCATCCCAAAGGAGTTCGATCTCAAACTTATCAGGGCTCTGTGCAGGCCAGTGAAGTTCTTCCACACCGATCTCGACAAACCATTTCTGTATGGACCTCGCTTTGTGCACGGGGGCATTATCATGCTGAAACAGGAAAGGGCCTTCTTCAAACTGATGCAACAAAGTTGGAAGCATATAATCGTCTAGAATGTCACTGTATGCTGTAGCGTTAATATTTCCATTCTTTGGCATGAAGGGGCCTAGCCGGAACCATGAAAAACAGCCCCAGACCATTATTACCCCCTCCACCAAACTTTACAGTTGGCACTATGCATTCGAGCAGGTAGCGTTCTCCTGGCATCCTGCAAACCCAGATTAGTCCGTCAGACTGCCAGATGGTGAAGCGTGATTCATCACTCAAGAGAATGCGTTTCCACTGCTCCAGATTCCAATTGCGGCAATCTTTACACCACTCCAGCCAACGCTTGGCATTGCGCAAGGTGATCTTTGGCTTCTGTGCAGTTGCTCGGCCATGGAAACCCATTTCATGAAGCTCCCGACGAACAGTTGTTGTGCTGATGTTGCTTCCATAGGCAGCTTGGAACTCGGTAGTGAGTGTTCCAACCGACAGACGATTTGTACGCGCTACGTGCTTCAGCACTCGGCGGTCCCGTTCTGTGAGCTTGTGTGGCCTATAACTGCTTGGCTGAGCTGTTGTTGTTCCGAGACGTTTCTACTTCACAATAACAGCACTTGCAATTGACCGGGGCAACTGCAGCAGGGCAGAAATTGACAAACTGACTTGTTGGAAAGGTGGCATCCTATGACGGTGCCACGTTGAAAGTCACTGAGCTCTTCAGTACGGCCCATTCTACAGCCAATGTTTGTCTATGGACATTGCATGGCTGTGTGCTTGATTATATATACCTGTCATCAATGGGTGTGGCTGAAACAGCCGAATCCACCAATTAGAAGAGGTGTCCGTCCGCATACTTTTGGTCATGTAGTGTACCTCTGCCAGGTGAACACTGAACAGTTTACGTTTTGTATCCCAGAGTGGACCAGAAAATCAAAATAAAAGATCACATTTAATCAAAATCATTCGTCCACAACTTTTTGAGATATCTTGCTATACTTATAAGTGTGTATACAGTGCATTCAGAAAGTATTCAGACCCCTTCACTTTTTTCACATTTTGTTATGTTGCAGCCTTCTGCTGAAATCGTTCTAAATTCATTTTTTCCCTCATCAATCTACACTCAATACCCCATAATGACAAAGAGAAAACAGGATTTTAGAAAGTTTTGCAAATTTATTAAAAATAAAAAACTGAAATATCACATTGACATAAGTATTCAGACCCTTTGCTATGACACTTGAAATTTAGCTCAGGTGCCTCCCATTTCTCTTGATCATCTTTGAGATGTTTCTACACCTTGATTGGAGTCCACCTGTGGTAAATTCAATTGATTAGACATGATTTGGAAAGGCACACACCTGTCTATATAAGGTCCACAGCTGACAATGCATATCAGAGCAAAGACCAAGCCATGAGGTCGAAGGAACTGCCTGCAGAGCTCAGAGACAGGATTGTGTCGAGGCACAGATCTGGGGAAGCCTACAAAAACTAGAGAGGTTCCAGGGAACCTGAACTCAACTGGTCTATATCAATATGGTTAGAATATGCATAATAGAACCACAAACTATATCGTTTATATGTGCTAAAAATATATGACAAAGATTGATTTCAATATGGCCGCCCTGCCGCGCCCATTTTTGGGCGTGCAACGCCCAAATGCAATCCCAAACTAGTTTATGTCTTAAAGATGCTGCATAACAAGTTTCATCAAATTTAATCAATATTTGTGACTTTTAGAGCGTAGACGTCGAATTGTTTACAGACGACAGACAGACAGACAGACAGACAGACAGACGACAGACGACGGACACTGGGTATCGACAAAAACTCAGCTGGACATAGTCCCGTTGAGTTAAAAATTCTGCTACATTGAAGGTTCCCAAGAGCACAGTGGCCTCCATAATTCTTAAATGGAAGAAGTTTGGAACAACCAGGACTCTTCCTAGAGCTGGCCGCCCGGATAAACTGAGCAATCGGGGGAGAAGGCCTTGGTAAGAGAGGTGACCAAGAACTCGATGGTCACTCAGGCTGAGCTCCAGAGATCCTGTGTGGAGATGGGAGAAACTTGCAGAAGGACAACCATCACTGCAACACTCCACCGATCTGGGCTTTATGGCAGAGTGGCCAGACAGAAGCCTTACATTATTTTCCTTGTACATGTTAACCCGTTTTCCCGTTTGAGTTATTTTTGCAGCTTCGGAAACTTCTGGTGGGATCGACCATAGGTAAGGCTTTCCAGCTTCTTCTTCCTCATTCTTCCTCTCGAGTGTATTTTTTTTTTTTGTATGCAAGACCAAGGCTCGTGAAAGACCTAACATTAATCACACAAAAGACCAAACAGACACATAAAACATATAATAAGGGGTATTGGTAGAAAATATGGGGAAAGAGGGGGAAGCACACAAACACAACATTTGAGAGCAGGGACATCGGGAGATCTGTGGGAGGGAGATGGCTTGGGGGGAGGAGGCGTGGGAAGGGGGGGGGGGGGAAGTGTAAAACACATGGACACTGCAAGGACTTCCAGGAAAGAAGTTGGTATTTCAGAAATGTGGATCTGGAGTGAATTAGCGGGGGTAGAAAAGATCAAGGTTTTGGATGGGGGAAGATAAGAGATGGTGGTGAACAGCTGTTTTAAAGACCTGGAGGGAGTTGTGGGATTGAAGAGAGTGAGGGAGTTTGTTCCAGAGGCGGGAGAAAAGAGGAATGAAAGAGTGAAGGTGAGCAGAGAGTCTTGATTTTGGCAGTTTAACCATTGGAGGATTGTTGGCAGATCTTGTGCGACCTGTAGGAATATTTGGGGGACAGAGCACAGAGAGAGAGCTGGGAGAGCAAGGCCAGAGAAGAGTCGGTAGAAGACAGAAAGACCACCAATCTGCCTGCGGTGAGAGAGTGAAAGGCCCTCGGAGTTAGATTCATTGCGGGAGATTCCAATTATTCTGAAAGCTTTGGTTTCAACAGTGTGAAGCCGAGCTAGGTGTGAGGCAGGAGCACCGGCCCAGAGGGGAGAACAGTATTCCATTGAGCTGCAGATGAAAGCCTTGTATGTGGTGAGGAGCTCAGGTGTAAAGGTACAATCAAATTTATATATATTGCTACGGTTGTCAGAACCGGCACTTGTAAATAATAATCCATTATAAATAATGCCCTGTAAATATTCCCATCTTCCAAAGGTTAAAAGTCACACCATAATTAGTCCATATACAACACATAGGGCACCATAGGAACTCTAGTTATTTCATTAGTATGTGTTTCAGGTAAGGCTCTGTTTCCAATAGTTTGACTCTGTGTTGCATTAATTAAATAAGATAGGTCCTTCAATCCCGTGCATTTTGATCTCTCTCTCTCCAAGCTACTCCATCATGCGCACCTACAGGCGGGGTCTGTCTCTCTCTCTCCAAGCTACTCCATCATGCGCCCCTACAGGTGGGGGTTGTCTCTCTCTTGCTGTTACGCGCCTTAGCGCTTGCTTGCTAGCAGCGTTCGCTGCATCAAATGCCATTGCGCACGCGGTCAGGCTGGCGAAGAAGGGCGGAGCGCGGGGAGGAGGCATGGCCCCCCATCGACTCATCATCAAAGGTGGAGCCAGCGAGCCCTCGCCGACCAACCAGCGCTGAGGTAAGCTCGCTAGTGGGCGTAGCCCTATGAAGGCGGCTTGATTTCAACGCGCGAGATATAAGCGCGAGCGCGGAGCCTTATTACAAACTGTGCAGGGAACCATTGCTTGATACGAACTGCACCAAAAGAGAGCTCGATTACCTAGAACTGCGCTGGGGGATTCTGATGATTACGAACTGCGCAGAGAGCGACCAACTGTATCGGACTGCGCCGGGGACTTCTGTTGAACTGCAGCACGTTATGAACGTTGAGAGAGAGAAAGCCGAATACCTTCCTCGATATATGAACCCCGCTAAGTAAGGTCCGCTCGCGTGCAACAATATAGGAGCAGCGCTACCTGCCGGGTTTCGCCACGGAGCTGGAGCGTGGATCGGAACCGGAGCGTGGACCGGGGTGGAGCGTGGATCGGAGCCGGAGCCCACGCCGTCATACTGCTTGGACCTTCCCTCCCTGCCACCATTACTCCTTCTGTGTAAGTCTGTTTGTGTTGTCCTGGGGCGTGATAGTTAAGACTGTTTAAGACTGCACTGTGTTCTGCTTCTTCCTCTTCCCTTGTACATTCTTCCTTTCGTTTCCTCTTTAATTATTGGTGTTAATAAATTCCTGTGTTCTTCCTTACCTTTTGGTTTCCTCTTATTCGATCGTCTTCTTCATTTCTCTTCATTGAATACCTGTGGCACGATAGGAACCACTTTAGTCGGGTTTAGTCTTCTTGTTAACGGCTCGAACCGCGGATTGCTAAACCGCTCGGCAATTTCCATCATATCCGTGGTTCGAGCGGGAGTTATCTCCTCGCTTTACGGTCGGGTTAGTAAGCAGGTATTTGGGACTCCATTGACCAATTACCCTGGCTAATACCGACCGGAAGTGACGGCATAATTTCCAGGGTCGGGGGACGGCCAGCTTACAAGACAAGGGGACTAACCCCCCCTTGATAAGGGGAGCGCCGACCCTGAATCCGCAACAATATATATAGTATACAATCTATATATATAGTACTAGCAGAGGTACCCGACATAGCCGGGTGGGGGAGGGGGGACGGGGGCATAGAGGACGGGGGGGGGGGGTAGGGGGGGAGGGCCAATATACTTGAAAAATCTAAGATTTTCGCAAGTACAAAACAGACAGACAAATAAAAAAAGACAAACAGACAGACAAACAAATGAAAAATCAGTCAGAGACCGAGGCCTTGCCGGAATGTACTTTTTTATTGGCCATTTTGGACAAATATGGCGGCCGAACCACGTGACCGATGACGTCATCCTTATTTGTTTTCTAAACTAATTTATTCCTTGATGATGCTCAAGAAATTTCATCTTGATCGGATGAAGTTTTGTACTTGTCGAATTATGACATCATAATGGAGGCACCTATGGCATCATCATTAACATATTTTATTCCCCATGGAGAGCTCTTTACAATGAGCAATGTCTCAATTTTTTCTATTCAGCACTTTTGGAGATATAGAGGTGCAAAGTTTTTCCGTTTTTCCAAGATGGCGGCCGAACCACGTGACCGATGACGTCATCATTTTTTTTTCTCCACCAGTTTATGCCGACATGTCGCTCAAGAAATTGCATCTTGATTGGATGAAGTTTTGTACTTGTCGAATTATCGAATTATGACGTCATAATGGAGGCCTTGGGCCGAGAGAGTTAAAAATTGGGCACAGTCTATTCCAGGACAAGACAAATAGTTGTGTAAAGTTTGGTGATTCTACGTGCAACGGTGTAGACGTCGTACTGCGAACAAACAGACAGACAAACAGACAGACAGACAGACAAACGGACTCAAAGGCAATACCCTCTCCTCTGGCGCGGGTAAAAAGACATAAAATGTCATGGCCCCCGTGGTTTTAGTAATTCTGCTGTATGGAGTTAAGGGCCATCAGTCGGCCATCTTTGTTCGGATTAGAAAACAAAATCTTCTGCATATTTATGCTCTCATGTATTGCCTTTGTGCCAAGTTTGAAAAAAATTGGTCCATGCATGTCGTTAAATCGTTGGGGACACATTTAAGTATCAAAATGGCCGCCATTCAGTCATCTTGTATCTGATCTCGAAAAACATGAAGTGCACATGCAAGCCATCATTCCTTATCTGTGTGCAAAGTTTGAACAACACCAGTAAATACATGTCCGAGAAATGTTTGAGGACGTGTTCAACATCGGGTTTTTTACAACTAAAATGGCCGCCAGTCGGACATCTTTGCTCGCATCGCGAAACATAATGATGTACATTTGTATACCATCATGTGTTGTCTTTGTGCCAATCTATGAACAAAATCGGTACGTACATCTCTGAGATATGGCTGCGGACGCATGCACGCACGGACGGACAGACGAGACCCAATCCTTAATCCAAGACTCAGGAAAAGTCCAGTGGGGGCTAATAAATGCATTGATAACAAGCAGTTGAAGTCGCCAATTAAGACTATCCTGCCCTGCACAGAATGCGTTGGGAGTCTACTCTGTGTGAGTGAATCTTTGAGATATTGTCCGACCAGTCGTTGCGATTGAACATCTTCCATCCATGCCAGGCCCAAAAATGCTCGACTGCAGGTAAGTGATTTTGTCTCACCGTGCTGTTTGTAAAAGCCACACATAATCGGTGCACGTCGTAGACATTCACCACCGAAAACCTTCAAACTCGAGATACTAGTCAGGTTCACTATGTTGACAAATATAATTTCGTTCAAAATTTTGTGAGATTAGCAAACCTGTACATTTTTGGAATCACCAGAGCATGGAGAATCCGAAAAGAAATGTTGGCATTTGCACAGACACCGCCATTTTTGGATTTTCAAAATGGCCGCCATAAAATACATATTTTGCGTTATCTCGGTTTCTAGTCAACCGAGAGACTTAATTAAATATGCTAATCCTATGTTTTCTGGGTCAAGGAATCCAATTAAGGCCTCAAAATAGTGCTCAGGATTATAGAAAAGCAACAAACAAAGGTAATTGAAAACCATTATAACTGTATTACATAATACATGATATTGCAAGTCCTTTGAAGTTATAGGTTGTTATAGGAAGTTATAGGTAGTATCAGATTGAACTATAAGTCCTATACACAGGATCTACGAGGTCTACACCGTTCAGGAATATGCTTTTACAGATCTTCATCACTGTCCTGAGTGTCATTTTCGCAAAGGTGTCTACGCAAATGTAAACATTAATTTTCGGATTCCTCATGCTCTGAATATTCCAAAAATGTATAGTTTTGCTAATCTCCAAAATTGTTGAACGAAAAAAACATAGTGAACCTGACTATACATTCTCCGAAACTGCATTTAAAGCTCCTTGACGTTACCAAGAGCAACTAAGGTCATTGACGTGCCATTTTAACTGTACTGTTTTCCCTTTGGACGATGGGTAAAGGTGGGTCGGTGGTTGGAAGGAGATGCTGACAGTATAAAGATTATTGAGGGAAACACTTCTGGACTTACACCGTTTCTTTAATATCTTCAATGTTCATTTGGTCGTCATCCCAGAGGACCAGCAACACCAGCAACACAGAGCCTCCTATAGCAACCTCCTCCACTGAAAATAAAAACCCAAAGATGTTATGTAATGGGCAGGAATCTGGAAATTGTTCAGGGTGCTACCGATAACTCGCCAACTCTTCGCAAAAAACACTGTGGGATCTTTAACGTCCACCAACTAATGCTAGCATATGGTCACCTGTTTAAAGTCCATTCAAGGGATGGTGCACTCATTAATCAAACCCCATAGGTGGAAGCACTAAAATTGAACAATCTAATAGTCAGGCTGACAATCAATCCTACAATAGACAGGTCACCAGTGTCCTCTGCACCAGCCTGTCTGACACTCGACATCATTATTTATATCAATCACAACTTCAACAGTGACGTCAGGTACGCACTGATAGGGCGGTGTGCTTCACAATGCAGCACCCCCTGCTGCCACCACCGCAACGCCGCAGTTTCATAGACATTTCTCGATGTGAAATCGAACCCTGCAGCAGACTGCTGACACCTAAACTCACTACTACCGTATGAGCCATCATGTACCACCATCAATCACGAAGCCCATCAATCATAGCTTCGCAGAGGAATATATTATGAACCATACGTTCACAGAGGATCATCTTGAAGGACAGTTGTTAAACTCCTTTTACGTGATAAATGATTCAATAAAAATGCAACTGCGTGAGTTCGGGGAATCAGATTCTATAATGTTTCTTGATGCTATCATCATCCACTCAAGGCAATTGCGCTCCCGAGTGCAGGTTCATGAAATGTAATTCCGTTACACAACTCTGCAATGGAATCACGTGACCAAAGTTTCACCAAAACACTTTTTCGGAGTAACTCTGTTTCGCTATCCATCTGACCCCGAGGGATGAGTATTATTCTTACATCTGAACTAACATCTACCTATTGTTGAGCCAAAATCAAATCTGCATTCCAGTGGAGGCCACCACTCGACAGCAGCTTGGCCTTTGACGACACGATTCATAAGTTGTGGTATAAATCAGGCAATAATAGTATGGCAGAAAATTTCTACTTCCAAAGGCAATTGCAGCCTCTGGTGCAAAGGAAGCAAATGAAATCCTCAATCTGTGTCCACAACAATTTGGACTAGTTATTGTAAATTATGGGTTTTCGGGTCAAAATGTAAAGCATCTGCTGTGTGTGATGCCAGCTTTTGTTTCACTTAAATATAGGGCTTCGGACAATGACTGTCTGCAGACAGAGCAGTTCAAACGGCACTCGAGTTCAATCAAATCATTACTGTATTTATACCAAAGAACACACTCTCCCTGGCATTTTTGTAATTATCTCCGCCACCTAAGGTGGATGAAGGATGTGTTTTCACCCATGTCTGTCTGTTTGTGAGTGAGACATCTCAGAAAGTTGTAGACGGATTCAGACGAAATTTGGTGGACACATAGGGTGTGTAACAAGGATTTTGGTGAAGATCCAGATCCAGATACGAGAATATATTTTTAAAGTGATTCTTCACCATTGAGAGATAGGGCCAAAAACAATATATAGCACGATATTTCAAAAATTTGTGGATGGAGTATAACAAAACTTGGTGGATGAGTTGGTTAGGTGCCAAGAACTAGCTGATTAGATTTTGATTTAGGTCCAAATCCAGATATGATCTATCATTGGATACAAAACGTAAACTGTTCAACCTGTCGGAGGTGTGCTCTCCACCGAGTACCATTCTAGTTCTTCAAATGTTGAGTACAGGACTGTAGTCATTTGGAAAGATAAAAGATGGGAACACGAAAACAAGTAGAGCTGCATTCAAAGAAGACCTCCCCCATACTAAATAAATAAATATACCTCTGCAGACCTGGATAATACCACAAAATGGTCAAACAAGTGGAACATGGCTTTCAATCCTGACAAATCTCACACTCTCACTATGTCTCTCCAAAAAGATCGTCTGGAAAACCCTCCCATCTACTTTCTCAACAATCCTCTTGAAGAAGTTCTGTCACTCAAGATTTTGGGTCTCACTATCTGCCATGATAAACATTGTAGGGGGCCTTCGGCATTGTAGGGGTCCTTCGTCGCCCCCAGCGATGCCGCAGTGCAGCACATGGAGATGGAATTGGGAGGGAGTGGTGTACAATAATTGATTAACTGATTAATTGCATAATTAAAATAAATAAATAATAATCGTAAAATAATTTCTTAATCAAATAATTTCTTTAAAACAATTTCTTAATCCACCACTGCTTCATCCGAATGTGTAACTTTTTGAAAACCAATTAATTAATTAATCAAAAAATAAATAATTAATCAATTAATCAATAAATGGCGTGTCCAAATATCAGCTTCCAAGCTCAAAAGGTGCCTGAGATATTGTTGAGATTGGAAAGAAAATATATAAGTAATTAATAATTAAAATAAATAAATAGTAATCGTAAAATAATTAATTTCTTAATTAAATGGCTAATGGCATATCTAAACGACCACTGTTTGTTCATTCTGAATCTAACTTTTTGAAAATTAATGAATTAAGCAATTCATCAAAAAATGAAGGAATTAATCGATTAATTGATTAATCAATAAATCAAAAATTCCCTTTACAGCCAAATAATTTGGTCACTACCATGTCCAAATATCAGCTTTCTATCTTAAAGGATGGCTGAGATATTGGCCGGACAAACAAACAAACAACGGAGTGAAAACTGAGTACTCCTTTTCGGCATGCGTCATCGCCAAGGCCCTCCGGTGCCCCCTTCGGCGCCCAGTGATGTCGTCATGCAGCGCCTGGAGATAGAATAGGAAAGGAGCGGTGTATAACAAGAGTCACACAGAGTGCACTAACATCACAGGCAGACCAGACCAGGTGGAGGAGGAATCTGCACCCACCCTGAAGATCATTAATGAGCCAGCTGTGTTACTTATCAACAAAAATCCAATAGTGGGGTATATGCTGAAAAGAATAAGAAACTAGAATGAAGTCTATTGTGTGCCATTGCAAATCCCCAAGCTTCCCACCTAAAGCAAAGATGGCAAAACATTCCACCAGGAATGACCCAATATCATATTTTGAGTGCAATTGGTTTTTTTCCCGTTTTGACCCATGTGATTGGGTCAAAATGGGGTTTCCATGGGGTTCATGGGGTTTCCAAAATCATCCATGGGGTTTCCATGCCCTGGGGCATGAACAGAGGGTCAAATCCAAAAACTCCAAGACCAGATGTTCCTTGAGGGTTTGCTTCCTAGTAGTGGTATGGTTGGGTTGGTAGTGAGGAATTTCAGTGGTATGTTAGTGTTTGACCATATCTCTTTTCAGTGTTCTTCTGTGGCGTTGTCTTGGAGGGATTTGGTTGGATTCAAAATGAACACAAATATATATACACTGAGAGCACACTGATGTGGCGGTGCAATGTTAGCTCAGCCCCGGAGAAAATATATTGGGCTCTGCAGGGTCACGATGTATTGACCTGTATATGAAGACTGTTTTTCAGGTGGAATGATGTTCCGGCCATCTTTTTCGGGTTTGGGTGGAGTTGCCAGTACTTGAGGTACTGAGCATCCGGCCGTAAAACATTGCTTCAAAAAGGGGACCAAAAAAAAAAAAAAAACAACAACCACGGTTCCCGAAAAAGGCCAACCCCTGCTTTGCGGGGCAAAATGGCCTCTAAATGTGGTTTTTTTTTTTTTAATGATGTTCCGGCCATCTTTTTCGGGTTTGGGTGGAGTTGCCAGTACTTGAGGTACTGCTTGAACTCTTTTGTTACTTCATCAGGTTGTGCTGAACCATATCTTCAGTGCAGGCCTGAGTGGCCAGTGCTCAAATTACCACTGACAATGGCAAGGCGGACGCCATAATATTAATATGTAAAGCTCTTTCTAACCACTCACTCACTCACTCACTCACTGATAAAATGTTTAGTACTTTCTAGGTGGGCTAGAAAGATGAAGGTTGGCTTACTGATGGAACTCCAAACCACACTTATAGAAAAAAGTCACAAACTGTCTAAAAACGAAATGAAACTTGGCTGTGGAGCCTCACTCCGTCACCCGGGAAAAGGGCAGTGCTTGGACTTATATAAATAAAGAGCTCATATTGGTCACTCATTACCTCACACGTGAACCCAAAAAGTGCGGTTAAGCTATTATTGGTTCACTCTGTCGAGTCACTACTTGATTTCAATTGAATTTTATATTTTGAAATCTGTAGAACACGAATCGGAACACGAACCTGTGGTTTAGCAGCTCTTAATTTTACAAATTGTATGGAATGTCATTTATACACATTGAATGAAATATTTTTTGTTTTACTCTGTCTGGTATGTCAAACACAATTGAAAAACATTCCAGACAGGAAACTTACTGTTTTAAGGATGTCATAAAGGACACAAACAACAGGCACGAATAACTAATTTAACGTACTAAATAAGGTGGTGTTAAAAGATGATTCATCAATGGCAGTAAACTTTGGAATTTTTTTTTCCACAGCCGTTAAAACTATTATTTAATTTCAATAAAATTAACTAGCAACGGTACCCACCCTACGGGGGCGGGGCTTAAATTGGGAGGCCCAAATGAAAAGGCAAAATATCAGAAATTGAAGCTTTTTTTTATTTTCATCGATTTATATAAACATCCGTTAAATCATAACACACGCAAATCATCAAAATCTAAACAGTATTTGTAGAATTTCAATAAAAGCCACATCACTGTTCATATCGGTAAATATTATTCCATTGTGTTTGGAAAAATTGGAAAATTGGAAAAATTGGAAAAAAATTGGAAAACCAATATCCCCTCAAAATGTCGTTGCGATCGGTTCAGCTGTTTTTGCGGTACCTGGGAACAGACGGACGGACAGACAGACAGACAGACAGACAGACATTTGGTGAATTATAGTAAGATATACCTGGTGTTGGCCTAATGGTTAGGGTGGCGGGCTTGGGGTCCCAAGGTCCTGAGTTTGAATCCCGTTGAATTAACGCCAAGTGGGGTTGACTCAGCCTGTCATCCTTCCGAGGTCGGCAAAATGAGTACCAGATAACTGGTTATGGAGAGGCATTGCATCAGCGGCAGACTCTGCACAGAAATGATGCAACCAGCAGCCGGGTGGCTGCACACGAACCACCACAATTAAATTAATATATACTTGAACACTGTAGAACATAAATCACCTTGTTGGCTCTTCCAAAAACCTCCAGTTTAGCAGTACTTGGACAAAAATATTACATCATCTTATGCCATCCCAACCAATCAAATTTGCCACTTGCACTTTCAGTATTGGGGAACATCAAGCTCCAGACAAAATTAGGTTCGCATGAAATATAGATTGTGCTCGGAAATGCAAAGCAAGAGTTGTTCGGTTTGACTTTTTGTGTGATTGATGTTAGCTCTTTCACGAGCCTCGATCTTCTATACAAAAAAAAAGAAAAAAGAAAAAAAACACTTCCAGACATGAGAAAAGACATGAGATACTTCGTTTAACCATCATTTTTTCTCAAGACTGTCTGGGGTAAGTTGTTTTATGAACTCTATAGTTTTTCACGAAATTTATGTATGGATCTGCTTGCGGAATGCAAGCATAATCCACGAGTATATCAAATTACAATATTTCCGGATTTGACATCAAGTTCACACAGGCTGACTGAGATGTAGGGAGGTCTGACAAAGGCCTCTGCCTATGCTGAAACGATGTTGAATTTACTATTTTTTATGGAAATCGCCCCAAAACAAGGCATAAGGCTACTCTAGGTAAAGGGCGAAGGGAAGATAAGAAAAAGATAAGGATAAAGCAAAACAAAATAAAAATAAATGAATAAATAAAGAAAAAATAAGAAACATCCAAGGCACAGGAAGTAGCAGAAGTCAGGTAAAATGTGTCAGGCAAATTAACTTGAGATTTGAGATAAAAAGATGGATGTGAGGCAAGAGTACAGAAGGTTAGATTTTGTTTCTTGGTATTTCTATACATATACAGTATGTTTTACCTTGGTTTTTCTGTATACTTCGTCGAGGCTGGTATATGAGCGAACAAATAGCACATATAATAAAGGGAGCGGAAGAAAAGAGGGACAGCGAGAGAGAGAGAAGCACAACAACAGTAGGGAACAGAGATATCGGGAGATCTGTAGAAGGGAGAGGGATGGGGCAGTGTCCATGGGCTAAACAAGATGGACACTATAGGGGATTTCAGGAAAGAAAACGGAATTTGAAGGAGGTGGATTTGGGATGTTTTCATGGGGGTAGAAAAGATCAAGGTTTTGGATGGGGGAAGATAAGAGATGGTGGTGAACAGATGTTTTGAAGACCTGGAGGGAGGAGTGGGATTGAAGGGAGTGAGGGAGTTGTTCCAGAGGTGGGAGAAGAGAGGAATGAAGGAGTGAAGGTGAGCAGAGAGTCTTGATTTTGGCAGTTTCATCAAAGAGGGTTGCAGGCAGATCTTGTGCGACCTGTAGGAATAATTTTGGGGACAGAGCACAGAGAGAGCTGGGAGAGCAAGGCCGGAGAGGAGTCGGTAGAAGATAGAACAATCACACTTTTCATGAGACAAGACCATTGTGGAACAATCGCACTTTTTATGTTCAATCCCCCGATTTTAGATAAGCATCCGATAATGTTTTGTCTTTGTTATCTACCCCCCTTCAATGTGGGTCGTAAGTACCATAACGTTGCGGCATGCACTACGGCCTGGCAGGAACCGTGCCTATTCTCCGAGGATGCTTCTCTAAAATTGGTGACAAATGGGTTCGTCACATCTGCTTGAGGAGTTTGTATGTCGTTCTAAGGAGGGAAATGGGCCTGAGGTTACTTCTCCCGAGGGATGAGAATAGCTTTGGCTTGTCAGCATTTATTTGGTATTTTTCCCAAGATAAGTATGATTGAGCAGAATTTGGCAAGCCACTGACATCGGTCTTTGCCGAGGTTTTTCAGGTTTATGGGATAAATCCCCTCTGCTCCTATGGTCTTGCCTGATATTCAAATAGTTAGCGTCTCGGTCACCTCTAATTCACTGGAGGTGCACATGCCATTATTTATTGCTGGAGCTGTGCCTTCACCTTCTCTATTGCAAGGTCGTCTGGTGGTTTATTTCCATTTATTATCGTCTGAACTGTGATGGCGTTAACTAATACATTCCAGTTTTGTTTGATGGTAACAGTACAGCATGGAGGCAATAATAATCACACGTCGTGAGGTGTCTCAGGAGGCGCTAAGCCTTACAGCTTATGTGCATAAAATCTTTCGACTCTGTTGCTTCGTTATATCTTTGTCTTGCGGCCGGGTTGAGGAAGGTCAGAAGACAGGGGCCAATTGTTTCCTGTCTGCACTTATTCTTTGAGAAGGATCGCAGTTTCTTCGCTACAGCATGGAATATATGATTCCTTGAAGCCATGAAGGTTGATAGGTTGCTTTCTTTGAGGATAGCAAAACTTTCGTAAGTTTTTTGGTGTTGGTTGTATCTGAGTGACTGTGCACTCCATTGCTGCTCTAAAGTATGGCCAGTTAGTCTGGTCGCCACCAAATGGCGTATTTGGGTGGAACTTTGCAAGGAGGTATATACTGTACAAACTTCTTTTGCGGATTATTGATTAACGATATACGTAAGGGTGTCCAGAATGGCACTATTGGACATTTTAAAATATATATTAAAATCCAAGATGGCCACCACCGAATCGTACAAATCTACTTATTCTCATATCTTAACAGGAGATATGATTTTAAAACTACAGCTTCCAGGGAAGCAGAACTCAACTGAACTGACTGGACAACTTCACACACCAAGTTTGATCAAAATCCATAAATATTTGTAGACGTTAAAGTCTTAACATCGTTTCGGAGCTGAAAACAATATGGCGGCCTATGGCGGCCATTTTGTGACGGATCGGGTTGGAATGCAATAGCAACCTACCTTGTGTGGTAAGGGTTAAGCATTCTAAGTTTGATCAAAATCTGTTAATATTTGTGGACGCTAGAGTGTTAACATCGTTTTCATGACCAGAAACAAAATTGTCGCCTATGTCCACCATTTTTCAACCGATCGGGCTGAAATGTAATACGAACCTGGTCCTTGAGGTAAGGATGCTGCATGTCAAGTTTGATCAGAATCGGTTGATATTTGTGGACGCCGGAGTGTTAACGTCGAAAAGTTAACGGACAACAGACGACAGACGACGAGGACAGACGACGGACTCCGCAGGGTTCAGTATGTGATGAACTCAACTGGACTCAACTTGACTGTCGTCCAGTTGAGTTAAGAACATGAATTAAATGTATTTTTATATGTTTTCAGACATAAGGAATCCAATGCTGCCATATTTACTTCAAACAACATAGGGGCAATATCGCTGGAACCGGTACTCACCTGGTAGAATGAATAAACAGTATACTGCACTGACTAAAGGTATTTATACCAATTTCGATGGTTGCTAGAAGACAGGGCAGCATGTAGAATCACACTAACATAATCATAAGACTTTAAAGAAACAAACAAAAAAATACCTATTTTGGGGGGGAACACCCCTCCAACCCGTGTACCTCCTCAGACCCCAATTTTTCTAATGCCATGAACAAACATTGGTACATCACAGATGATGAAGGTTGTGGTGAAGTTTCATCGAAATTGTTTGTGTAGGTTCTGAGAAAAAAAGCAAATACCTATTTTGGGGGGAAAGCCCCCACCCCCCATAGACCACCTTAAACCCCGATTTTTTAAATGACAGCAACAAACTTTGGTACAACACGGGGGATTAAAGTTGTGGTCAAGTTTCATCAGAATTGCATGTGTAGTTTCTCAGAAAAAAGCAAATACTTATTTTGGGAGGCAACCCCTTCATAGATCGATATACACATCCAATCAACATGCAGGGAGATCACTTGAAAAACACTGCATCAGTGATCAGCCCATCAGTCAATCTCACAACAAACCTTAGATTACAAGGAGGAAATTGGACTTGAGTGAGACATATGAATTCAAGACGAACTGTTTGATTTGTGGTGATAAATGTCAGTGCCTTCAGAAAGTATTCACGCCCATTGACTTTTTCATATTTTGTTGTTACAGCCTGAACTTAAAATTGACTAACCTGAGATTGTTTGTCACCAATCAACACATAATATCCCATAATTTCAAATTGGAATTTTGGAATTTTCTTTTTAGAAATTTCTACAAATTAATTAAAAATAAAAAGCTGAAATGTCTTGTGTCAAAAAGTATTCAACCCATTTGCGTTGACACCAAATTGATTTTAGGTACATCAAATTTCCTTTGCTCATCCTTGAGATGCCTCTACAACCTGATTGGAGTCCACCTGTGGCCAATTCAATTGATTGGATATTATTTAGAAAGAAACACACCTTTCTATATAAGGTCCCAAAGTTTATAGTGCATGTCAGAGCTGAAACTCTACCATGAAGTCCAAGGAACTATGCGTAGAACTCCGACATAGAATTGTGAGGAGGCATAAATCTGACAAAGGGTTTAAAACAATTTCCGGAGTGTTGAAAGCTCCCAAGAGCACAGTGAGCTCCATCATTAGGAAAGGGAAAAGAATATAGAACTACCCAGAATCTTCCTAGAACTGGCCATCCGACAAAACTGAGAAACCGGGCAAGAAGGACCTTGGTTAGGGAGGTGACTAAGAACCCAATGACTACACTGACAGAACTACAGAGCTCCTTGGGTGAGTTGGGAGAACCTGCCGGAAGGACAAGTCTCTGCATCACTTCAAAATCTAGGCTTTATGGGAGAGTGGCTAGACGGAAGCCATTCCTGGGGAAAAAGCACATGACAGCATGCATGGAGTTTGCAAAAAGGTATGTGAAAGACTGTGAGCATGAGGCAAGTACTATGTGGGGTGATGAGATGAAAATTTAACTCTATAGCCTGAATGCAAAGTGCTACATCTGGCAGAAACCGAGCACAGCTCATCACCCATCTAACACCATCCCCACTGTAAAACATGATGGTGGCAGCATCATGCTATAGGAATGCTTTTCAGTGGCAGGGACAGAGGGACTTGCAAGGATAGAGGGAACAATTAATGGAGCCAAATACAGGCAAATCCTTGTGGACAACCTGCTTCAGAGTGCAAAAGACATCACTTAGACTGTGGCATAGACTTGCATTCCAACAGGACAATGGGTCAATTCCTCTTTGGGGTATGTAGATTACAGCCAATCTATGGTGGGGTCTCAAGAACATTGGGTGTGTGTTCATTTACCAAGTTTCTTGTGGAGAGATCGCCAAGTGGTTTAAGCATTTGAGCAAGCACTCCATTCAAAACCGTTAAGGAATGGCTGGCTTGGCAAGCGCTAGCTACAGTCATGTGAAAAGTAAGTACACCCCACGTAAAGTTTTGACTTTTACAACATATTTCAACATACAGCTATTTGATCTTCATTTCAACAATATTGATAGATAAAGGTGATATAATATAACAAATATCATGAAACATTTACATTTTGTAGACCATTGTATAATTTAAATAAACATAAATGCACATTTTGCATGTGGAAAAAGTAAGTACACCCCTATATTTATCACCACTTCAAATACCTAAAATTAGAATCAGGTGCACCAGCTCAGGTGCAAATGATTAGAACATCGTTAGAGAGGATCTTGGAGGAACCTGTCTCATTTAAACCTCAGAAATTTAGTTTGGTTTGCTCGTTGTTGTTGAAGTGTGCGGCGTCACCATGCCAAGATCAAAAGAGCTCTTTGAGGCCTTCAGAAACAAGGTAATAGATGCCTACGAGTCTGGGAAGGGATTTAAAAAGATCTCCAAACAATTTGAAATCAATCATTCGACTGTACGGAAGATCATCTACAAGTGGAGAAGATTCCAAACAACTGCCAACTTGTTCAGGCCAGGCCGCCCCAGCAAGTTCAGCTCAAGAGCAGACCGCAAGATGCTGAAATAAGTCTCTAAGAACCCCCAGAATGCCATCACGGGACCTACAGGTAGCTCTTGCCACTGTTGATGTCAAAGTGCATGAGTCTACCATTAGAAAGAGGCTGCACAAATTTGATCTACATGGGAGGTGTGCCAGGAGGAAACCTTTGCTGTCCAGAAAGAACATCAGGGCAAGACTAAAGTTTGCCAATGAACACCTCGGCAAAGACCAGCACTTATGGAACAATGTGCTGTGGACAGATGAGTCAAAGGTAGAGCTATTTGGCCACAGTATCAGAAGACATGTTTGGCGAAAACCAACGACAGCATTTGACCACAAGAACCTGATACCAACTGTAAAGCATGGTGGTGGAAATATTATGGTTTGGGGCAGCTTTGCTGCATCAGGGCCTGGGCAGCTCACCATCATAGAATCCACTATGAATTCTTCATTGCACCAGAGGGTGCTTGAGGATAATGTGAGGCCATCTGTCGGAAAGTTAAAGCTCAACCGAAGGTGGACCTTGCAACAAGACAATGACCCTAAACATACCAGTATATCCACCAAGGAATGGCTATAAAAGAAAGAAATGGAGGGTTCTGGAATGGCCAAGTCAAAGCCCGGATCTAAGTCCCATCGAGATGTTGTGGGGGGATTTGAAACGAGCTGTGCATGCAAGAAACCCCTCAAACATCGCACAGCTGAAAGAAGTCTGCATGGAGGAGTGGGCAAAAAATTATCCCAGTCAATGTCAGAGACTGGTAGACAGATATAAGAAACGCCTACTTGAGGTTGTTTCTGCCAAAGGGGGCAATACCACCTATTAGAGCCAAGGGTGTACTTACTTTTTCTTAATGCGAAATTTGCATTTATGTTTATTTAAATTACTAGGACGTGCCCGTACGTGGGTGCCCGTACGTGCGTGCAAAAAAGCATGCGTGCAAACAACAACAACAAAAAAAAACTTTGAAACCACGTGGCAGTAACGACCACAGAACCCCCCCCCCTCTATTTACATGAAATGGTTTGGTCCATTCGCAACGACCACAGAACCCCCCCCCTCTATTTGCATGAAATGGTTTGGTCCAAAGCGAACGGCTTGCGGAGTTTGGTAAAGAAATCGCCATAGCTCGGTAACTACTTCTCCGATTAATATGAAACCTTGAAAAGGCACATCCTCGGGTCCCCAGCAATATACCTGGCAAGTTTCAAGTATATCGGACCGGTAGTTGTCGAGAAACAGCGGTCACAGACAAACACACACACACACACACACACACACACACACACACACACAGATTACTGGAATTATAGATAGATACAATGGACTACAAAATGTAAATGCTTCATGATATTTGTTATATTATAACATCTTTATCTATCAATATTGTTGAAATGAAGATCAGATAGCTGTATGTTGAAATATGTTGAAAAAGTCAAAACTTTACATGGGGTGTACCTACTTTTTCACGTGACTGTAGCTGCTTGGTAAATGAGCACAACCCGGGCTTCCTCCCTTTCAGTTTCGTGTTAAACAGCAGGAGGGAGTTTTTAAAACTTCAATACGAAAAACGCCAAGGTAGCGGCAGGAAGGATCATGTTATTAACCAAACCTTTGTGGGGTATATAAAGTAACGTAGATATTTGCTCAGTTCTGTAAGTAAAACTTACCTCAAGGATGTCGGGATTCCTCCAAATTTCTTTATTTAGTGTTATATTAGTGTTATAAACAGCATTAGCGACTGTTTAAAAAGCTAATTATACACGTATCAGTTTATAATAGTTTTACTGCTGGTAGAAGCTGTTGGGCCTTTGCTCCCACGGAAACGCCATTATAACTATAAGCTATTTATACACGTTATCACTGCAGGAAAAACACCTTGGGGAAGTGGGACATTATTGGTATTAATATTGTTTTGTAATAACATTAACAATATGCGATTATCATTAATTTTGTAATTAAAAGCGTCTTTGGAAAAACGCCCGGATAAAACTTCTTCTTTGGACAAACGCCACGATAAATCTTCTTCTTTGGACAAACGCCACGATAAAGCTAATTTAACATTGATATACACCTCAACACGCAACCCCATTGACGGCAAAGGCCGGGGAAAACCCGCTCGGGGGAGAAAACCCCCTTGGGGAGGGGGGCAAATGAATGCGCTACAACATTCATGATGTAACCCTTCGTCATCCTGTCAAGTTTGGTTGAGATTGGATAAGTAACGACGGATTGTATTGGCGTCAAAAATTCATCAGACAGACAGACAGACAGACAGACATGAAATGGCGTATTTTACTATGATGACGATTGTAAATTCAGGCTGTAACATAACACAATGTGAAAAAGTCAAGCAGTGTTGATACTTTCTGAAGGCACTGCTTGGCTGGAGAAGAATCCAAAGAATCCTTCACACTGGAAAAGAGTTGTTCTGTGCCAGACAGCAGATTGACCTGGTCAGAAAACTTTCAAAGAATCAATACCAGACGTGTGTACCGAGCGTGCTGATTGATTAGCAAATGAGGTGAGAATAAGAATTTTTGCCGCACAATCAGATCTACACGCTGCAGCTGGCAGTTATCAGCAGCACTGTTACACAGAATTCATAATCAAACTCAACATCCGAACTGCCAAGTCAAGTACAGCCATTGTAGCCAATACCCAGGATGAATAATTTCTGCATGTTGTATCCGAAATGATTGACAACCCAAATAGTATGTGGACATCCGTTGAAATCCACAATTTGTACTCAAATAATACCAGAAATGAAAAACGTGGAATTATCAAGGCTCGAGCTAATTGCAAAACTTACTAGAAATTTTGAAGAGTCGGTTTTGTAATGCACATCGATGGTTGTGCAAATCTGCTTTGCTTCCGCAACCATTTGCCTAAAAACTTGCATCTTGTAAAGGTGGATGGATGAATCTGATGAAGATGTGCTTGTTGACAAACGAGCAAAGAAAATAACAAAAGAAGCTAAATCCATGCCGAAATGGAAAGGCCTTAATGATCTGAGTAGTTTCACCAAGCAAAGGCTGGTTGACAGCACAAGTAGAACTTTGTTGACATTTTTTAAAATCAAAGCTGATTTTAAATGGTGATATTAGTAAATAGTCAATGAGCTTGGCATGGGTCTTACAATTGCATATCACAAAAAGTGCAAATCAAGTCACACTTGGCCTTGGTGTTAAGCTTCATCATCACTTTAGGTCAAAGGAAATAATCAGTTCTTCACGAGTTTGGCCATGTCACAACATATGATGAAGTTCTGCGATGCTGTCCGTCTATCACAAAGTACATGGGGGGGGGGGGGGGGGGCAGGATTATACTGCAAGAGGACTAAAGCGGTATGGCGGAGAGTTTATTCTTGGACCGACAATTGTGATCTCTGTTTCAACTCCAAGTGGTGTTCATGTAACACATGCAGTGGTCATAGAGTTCACTCACCATCCACCTGTGGATGCAAAGCAGCAGGACTCTGATACAAGCAGCTGCAGTCACAGTGAAGATCAGAGTGTGGTGTGTTGATACCAAGTCCAAGCAACAGTTGAAAGGTACCGACTTGAACAGAATGGTCTCACATCAATGAAATACCAACATTATCATGGACCGAAACGTTAATTATTTTGTTTCATGGGTACATGGCCCCATATATCGAAACTGCAAATGCCAACTTGTGGCACTGGTTATGCCTGCATGGAGGGCAGGATCTCCCAGGAATCATTTTTGTTCTTTCTCCATAGATTAGCCATCATAACTATGTCAAGGAATGAAAAAACCCCGTTTTGTAAGCATTTACGCAAAGGCAGAGTCGAGGAGACCTCAAAGTTTGTTTCTTGGCATGGCCGGCCCCAAATACGTACCCCAGACAGTTTGATTAAAAGAAAGAAGAGATGGGGAGGCGAATATTTTTTTTTTTTGATCTTCCTCTTGGTGTGTTGTATATTACATGCAATTCAACATCTAAAAAGGTTGTGATGAATATCCTATTAACAATCTCCTCGCTCACCGAGCTATAGATAGGCCGGTATTTATACACCACCAAATTGTATTTCTCCCCATTAATAAAATCTGGGGGGTTTTTTGTTTGTTTTTTTGCAATTACACAAAGATCGATATTCCCGTCAGCGAAGTGATGGGTCTTATGTTCTAGTACAGCAAGAATGGAGATGGGAAGAGTTATTAGAACCTGGATAATGTGCTACCACCAATAAATCTCGCCACATTAACAAGCTGACCAACATCACCTACATCTAATAACTCATTCATTTTCTGCACCGACCAGGGATTTTCCCAATAATGACGTTTCATACACGTCATACGAGCTTCATTAAACACTGGACAGACAAGAAGACAGCGAAATTCATCACCAGTAGCATTAGCTTCGCATAATGGACATAACTGCTGAAAAGTTTCTCTCAGATAGCGACCATGAGAAGCAGGAAGATTATGGTTGCCACAGTGAAATTTACACATATTATTTACTCTGAGGACTGGAGAGAGTTGCAGTAAATAAGGTTCAAAGTAAAATTTGTTCTTAAATAAACTGGAATTTGAGCACAGGTGGTCACTGTTGACTTTATCATGCTAAATCTGCACATTCATGTCACGAATTTTGTGTTTGATGCTCAACTTAAACCATGATTTATCAAAGTTGGAGAAATCACACCACATATTGGAAGAACCAGTGATCAACAATACTTTTCACAGACGACGTTCATTTAGACTCAAATATTTCACTTTCATGAAGACACTTTGCTAATATAAACATAACAGCAGAAATTTGTTCTGTTTGCCACTTAGAATTCACAACTAAAAATTGACCATTCCCCTGTCAATTAAAAAAATGAAAAGTATTGTTTTTAAATTAAATTGTTTTTATTTTATTGTTAAAATTTTTTTGGTTTTATTGTTAAAGTAAATTTAAAAAAAAAAAAAAAATTTTTTGGCAATAAAGTCTCTTATAGGGTAACTTCCTGTTGCGCCAAGTACCATACAGTTAGCGGTCCTTTTATGGAGTTGTAATATTTGTTTAAGAAACTTTTGATGGAAAATTTCAATATGGGTGTTGGTGAAACAACCCCAAACATCAGAGGCATATAATAAAAGGGGCAAACATCAGAGGCATCACCATTCATTTGAAAAGCTCACACTGAACATCAAGAGGAAGATTCAGTGTGCATGCTTTCTGTAAAAAGGAAAGCTGCGCTCTTTTTATGTTGAAGGCTCCAGTCACGGACTATATAGTCCTCATCGAGACCAGGCCTTAAATAAAAGTGCTGTATTGATAGAACAGTGAAGAAAGAAAGAATAGTCTAAGAGTTTTTGAGGAAGTAAGAAAATCAGCTTTTTGAAAAGGGAAAAGCAGAAGTGTTTGGAAATAAATGAGAAGGTAAAGAGTTTGAGATAGTTGTTTTGAAATGGCCTGGTTCGAATAACCATTGTAGTTTAAAGTGCAGCCTAGATTATATATAATCACTCACAACTTCAATTTTGTCATTACCTAATATAAAATTTGGAAAATTTCGGACTTTACCTCTTGAAAAAAAAAAATGACAACTTTTGTTTTGGATATATTAACAGTCAAGTACCAAATCTCCCAATAATCTCCTACTGCATTTAGAGCAGGCTGGAGTTCCTCTGGAGATTCCACCATCACAATAGTGTCACCGGCATAAAACAACACAAACAATCTGAGAACAACTTATATTTCACTATCATTTGGATTATTTATATTATACGCAAGAAAATCTAAACCCTTGTAATGGCAACTGACAAAGTAATTAAACTCATTTAAATAAATGGCAAAGAGAAGAGGGTACATTTTCTCACCCTGGCGTACACCAATATGACACGAAAAGAAGTTGGATAGAGAATTACCTTTTTTACCGCACGAGTTAGCATCCAAGTATAAATTATAGACAACATTGATAACCTTTCCATTCAACCCTGATGAAATTAGTTTCTGCCATAGAGATCTATTGATCGAGTTAAACACTTTTTGTGTCTACAAAGGCACAGTACACCCTCTTCCGGAGGGATAAATACAAATCAACTCTGGAATGTAGAGCAAATATTTGGTCTAGGGTACGAAACCCTTCTCTAAACCCAGCCTGCCACATCCCTCTACGTAGGTTAATGGAAGAGCATTTATTGCTGCACTAAACAGCTCAAAAGAGTTACGCCAAGATAATTTTATGGATCATCAATACATCCTTTATTTTTATACAGCGGTATTGTTACACCAAAGGACCAGTCGCTGGGAACTATTCCTGAGTGAAGATTGCTGTTCACCTAACTGCTGTTCACCTAAGATTAGATAACCTAACTGTGAGTTGGATTACAGCAACTGGGCAATTTTAGAAAAAATCGTTAATAATGCTATCTATGCCACAACTCTTGTTTATTTTGAGTTTGGGTATTAAAGACAACAGATCTTCATCAGAAACGTCACCATTAACCCATTCATTCACAGAATGATTAATGGTTCTTGGATCAACATTTTCATGAGTATATCCATTAATCATTCGACTTCTGACTGAGTTTCTTAGAATGTTCAAAAAAATTATCCAAATAAATCTTGCCAATATTCACTTTGTTTGAGCATGCTCTATTCAGTACTTCCCAATAAGATTTAGGATTATTAGCTCCCATTGGACTTGGTCCAAAGCGGGGGCTGATGGATGGGGTCTCGTCAGTCCGTCTGCCCACAACCATATGTCGGAGATGTATGGACCGATTATTTTCATACTTGGAACAAACACAATACATGATGGGAAACATATGCACATCATTTTGTTTCATGATACGATCAAAGATGGCCGACTAGTGGCCATTTTAGTTGTAAAAAACTGGATGTTGAACATGTCCTCAACCATTTCTCGTACATGCATTTACCGATCTTGTTCAAACTTGGCACACAGATAACGAATGATGGCTTACATATGCAAGTCTTTTTTGGAGATGAGATCCGAGATGGCCGACTGGTGGCCATTTTGTTATATAAAGGTGTCCACAACCATTTCATGAACATACATGGACCAATTTTGTTCAAAATTTGCACAAAGACAATACATGAGAGTATACATATGTAGAATATTTTGCTTTGTAATCCGACCAAAGATGGCTGACTGACGGCCTTTAACTCCTTACAGCAAACTGACTAAAACCATGGGGTTATTGCATTTTATGTCATTTTGTTCTTGTTTTGCTTTATTTCTCTCAAAATTTGATTCACATAAAATATTTGTATTCATATTTTTATTATTTTATTCATAACTTTTATTCATAAATTTTTATTCATAATTTTTATTCATATTCATATCAAATTTTTATTCATATTCATATCAAATTTTTATTCGTAAAAGGTGTTAGACTTAGCAGAGATAAATTTTTGTAGCATCTCACATAGTTTTTAATTTCAGCTTTAGCTGCAAAGGGCTTTTCTTTTTGAGTTTATTTTTTATTTTGAGATACTGATACCTTTTCAGATGACCATGTTTGTTTGAGCATGCTCTATTCAGTACTTCCCAATAAGATTTAGGATTATTATCTCCCATTGGACTTAGTCCAAAACAGGGGCTGATGGATGGGGTCTCGTCAGTCCGTCTGCCCACAACCATATGTTGGAGATGTATGGACCGATTATTTTCATACTTGGAACAAACACAATACATGATGGGAAACATATGCACAATCAAAATTTGAAAATTCTAAAAATTATGTTTTTTTGTGTTTTATTATTGTACTTGTACTTATTATACTTGTACCGTTTTATAATTATAAACTATAATAGTTGTACTTGCACCGTTTTATATTTATAAACTGTAATAGTTGTACTTGTACCGTTTTATACAGAATTTCAGATTCTTGATTTCGATACAAATTGAAAATATACAAATCTGGACATAAGAAACGGTGACACCAAGACGCAATCAACCTTACTTTCGCAATTATGTTTATGACAGGAGTAATTTCCTTTACTAAAGTTGGCACCGAACATACATACCGAACATACCGAACAATCTGCAACACAAGAGTAATCAGAGATTGCAGACCCCCGCCATGACGTGTTTTTAGTGGTTTTTAAGGCAAATATGGTGGCAGAACCACGTGACCGATGACGTCATCATTTTTTTTTCTCCACCAATTTATCCCTAGGTGACGCTCAACAAATTTCATCTTGATCGGATGAAGTTTTGCACTTGTCGAATTATGATGTCATAATGGAGGGACCTATGACATCATCATTAACATATGTTATTCCCTATGGAGAGTTCTTTAAAATGAGTCATGTCTCAATTTTTTCTACACAGCGCCTTCGGAGATATAGAGGTGCAAAGTTTTTCGGTTTTTCCAAGATGGCGCACATACCACGTGAGCTATGACATCATAATTATCATTAAAACATCCTACAGGAGGAGCTGCACCTATGGTGTAAATGTTCTGTCAATCGGACCAACGGTTGCAGAGAAAATGAAACTTATTCTGTGCTGACAAACAGACAGACAGACAGACAGACAAACAGACTCAAATGCAATACCCTCTTCTCTGGTGAGGGTAACAAGACTGTTACATAGTTCAATAATATCATAACCATCATTGTTGATCACAGTATCAAGATTACATCTGTCATTCGGGATCCCAAGGAGTTCAATATTTTGTTTGCTATTGAATAGGACATTATTAACCTCATGAATACCATCAACAACAGCAATGGACTCTTCAATGTCAATAAAATAGTTTAAAAGACCGGTTCTTGAATTGAAGTCACCAATTAATATTAACTAGCGTGACTCGGCGCACTCTGCGTGCCTCACCACACGTCGTTTCAGAGATGATATGCATCTATGACCATTTCAGTGTATTTTGGGTCTTCAGCATCTTTTGGTCTTCAGGATCATTTGAGTCTTTTGGGTGTTCATGGTGTTTTGGGTCTTCAGGGCCATTTGGGTCTTCAGGGTCTTTTGGATCCTCTGGGCCTTTAAGGGTAGTTTGGGTCTTTGGGGGTGTTTTGGGTCTTCGGGGTATTTTGGCTCTTCGGTGTCTTCAGGGGCTTTTTGGGTCTTACGGGTCTTTTTGGTTCCTCTAGGTCTTTAAGGGTCTTTGGGGTATTTTGGTTCTTTGGGGGTATTTAGGGGTCTTTTGGGTGTTCATGGTGTTTGGGTCTTCAGGGCCATTTGGGTCTTCAGGGTCTTTTGGATCCTCTGGGCCTTTAAGGGTAGTTTGGGTCTTTGGGGTGTTTTGGGTCTTCGGGGTCTATTGGCTCTTCGGTGTCTTCAGGGGCTTTTGGGTCTTACGGGTCTTTTTGGTTCCTCTGGGTCTTTAAGGGTCTTTGGGGTATTTTGGTTCTTTGGGGGTATTTAGGGGTCTTTTGGTTCTAAAGGGTCTTTAAGGGTCGTTGGGGTCTTCAGAGTGTTTTGGGTGTTTTTTAATTAATTAAAGGCCAGAAGCCACCTTGTTGACCTTCAGCCATAAAACCTTTTTCTGATCAGGTGTCCGGAATTAATGAAATATGGTCAAAGTGAATATATTTTACCAGTACACAAAGACCATGCCCCCCCCCCCCCCCTCCAAACTTGTGAGTAGGAGACTCCTTCTCCATAAACACAGGGTGGAAGTTTGGGAACAGATTATCTTCAAATGAGTCAGTTTTGGTGTCAAACAAACAAACAATATCAATATCCTTAATATAAACATCAAGGGCGGCCATGCTTGGCTGCACAAGCTACTCCACACACATCGAGACCCGCAAACTTGATGGGTGTAAACAGATTAGAAGCATAACAGTGTTCAGAATAAATTATCTTTTTAACGTGGATACAAGAGCTATTAACATCATTACAGTCATGAAGAACACAACCGACATTTGGTATATCAATGGGGTCGGGCCTAGCCTGTACATCCAGGTAAAAGTTGAGGCCAGCGATTATACTCTCTGACCATCCAATGCTGAAAAGGTTGTCCAGGGAATCGATAAATCGTTCTATCTCCGCTCCACCCACAGAGTGCAGACAATAAATTCGTCCACCCACGGTCCACTCTTGTTTCACATCAGGATCTCTTCTCAGCTCACAAACCAACTTGTTTCTCAGGCAGGTGACGTCATCATTGAGGTACACCTATACCTGCTTTTGGTTCTACTTTTCACGTAGGTACAATTTTTCATCAGTTTACTTTTCACAAGTCAATATTCAAGTCTTTCCACAGATTCTCAATGGGATTCAAGTTTGGGCTTTGGCTGGGCCACACAGGACTTTCATGCTCTTGTACTGAAGCCATTCCAGTGATGCTTTGGTTGTATGCTTGGGGTCATTGTCCTGTTGGAATGAGAATCTTCACCACAGTCTAAAGTCCTTTGCACTCTGAAGCAGGTTCTCCTCAAGGATTCCCCTGTATTTGGCTCCATTCATTTTTCTCTCTATCCTCACAAGTCTCCCAGTCCCTGCTGCTAAAAAGCATTCCCACAGCACGATGCTGCCATCACTATACTTCATGGAAGGGAGGGAGTTAGATTGGTGATGAGCTGTGCTCGGTTTCTGACAGATGTAGTGCTTTGCATTCAGGCCAAAGCGTTCAATTTTCATCCCATCAGACCACATAATCTTTTGCCTCGTGCTCTCAGAGACTTTCACATGCCTTATGGCAAACTCCAGATGTCCTGTCATGTGCGTTTTTCTCAGGAGTTGCTTCCATCTGGTCACTCAACCATAATGCCCGGCTTTGTAAAGTGCTGCAGAGACCGTTGTCCTTCCGGCAGGTTCTCCAATTTCAGCCAAGGAACTCTGTAGTTCTGTCAGAGTGGTCATTGGGTCTTGGTCTCCTCTCTGACAAAGATCCTTCTTGCCCGGTTGCTAATTTGGTCGGACGGTCAGCTCTAAGAAGAGTTTGGGTTGTTCCATATTCTTTCCATTTCCTAATGATGGAGCTCATTGTACTCTTGGGGGCTTTCAACGCTCTAGAAATTGTTTTACATCCTTCCCCAGATCTATGCCTCCTCACAATTTTATCTCGGAGTTCTACAGACAGTTCCTTGGACTGCGTGGTAAAGTTTCTGCTCTGACATGCACTGTCAACTGTGGGACCTTCTATAAAAAGGTGTGTTTCTTTCTTAATCATGTCCAATCAATTGAATTGATTGGTCACAGGTGGACTCCAATCAAGTTGTAGAGACATCTCAAGGATGATAAAAGAAAATTGGATGCACCTGAGCTCAATTTGGAATGTCATTGCAAAGGTGTTGAATACTTATTGACTCAAGACATTTCAGCTTTTCATTTTTAATTTTGTAAAAACTTCAAAAAAAATCCCACTTTGACATTATGGGGTTGACCTGGTTTGGGTGACAGTTGCCGACCTGGTTTTGCCCTTATTTGGGCATCATCAGGGCAACGCAGTGAGCTTTCCACACCTGGTTTGGGTGACAGTTGCCGACCTGGTTTTACCCTTATTCGGGCATCATCAGGGCAACGCAGTGAGCTTTCCACACCTGGTTTGGGTGACAGTTGCCGACCTGGTTTTGCCCTTATTCGGGCATCATCAGGGCAACGCAGTGAGCTTTCCACACCTGATTTGGGTGACAGTTGCCGACCTGGTTTTGCCCTTATTTGGGCATCATCAGGGCAACGTAGTGAGCTTTCCACACCTGGTTTGGGTGACAGTTGCCGACCTGGTTTTGCCCTTATTTGGGCATCATCAGGGCAACGCAGTGAGCTTTCCACACAATTTTGACTCTGAAAACCTTTCGGTTATATATAATACCAGTTATTATGCGACTCCATACAGTGAGTGGAGAACCGCCAGTAAGGTGTTCCATGCAGCCCTTGCTGCACCTTTACCAGGAGCGATAAGCACCGCCTGCCGCACGGTACATTACCTCTTGTTTCCACCCACTACATGGAGTCGACCTGGAAGCGGTCGATTGGTATTGGATAGGTGATGAGGCTGATACATATATATTGCATATGCTCCTGACGTCTCCAACACGAAATTATTTGTGACTGAACTTTTGTGACGCTTTTATATATTCACAGCCAATGAAAAACTTACATGCTGGCCATTAAAATGCTTCATCTAAATTCAGATCTGCATGCAATTTGTTTGATGAACACAAACATAGCTGCAGTGAACTTGAGTATTGTTTGCCTTAAATGTTACATATATATGTAATAGTTTCATCTCTGCGTGCAAAACAGTAGTAATTGGCAAAAGATGGATTTCTCTCCCGAGCTAATAAAGACAAGAAGTCAATGCTCGAGTGTCAAAACAATGGAATCGTCGGAATAAATGACGTCTGTGATTGGAGATGGCATACATAGCAGCCGTTAACAAGATGTCGTCCATGCACGTTGGTTACTAACCTTGTCCCGCAATGCCTGCACCACCATACTGCTGAGACGACAATGCGGGTCAAGCTTCGCACAGAGATCTCCATCAAGGAGCACAACCCAATGGTTACAGGGATCTACTGAAGTTTACCTGAATGCCAATTTTGGCTGAGAATTTAATTTCGTTGGACTAATAAAAATGGACAGTAGACCAGTGCAAGGTAAATAGATCAGGGCAAAGAAGCTTCCTCCATCATTTGGCGGGACTCCATGGCATAATAGCTAGAGTGTCCGCTCCGAGTCTGGGATGTCGGTGGTTCAAACCCAACTTCGGCAGAATCATACCAATGACTTTTTAAAATGGAAGGTTCTGCTTCCTTGCTTGATATTCAGCATTCTAAAACCATAGGTCGGCAACCATTGTGCAGGCCTGATGGGCTTAATGGCCTGCTCCTGCATTGAGGTTCCTTTTAAATAAACTCATATTATTATAAGAAAACTTGAGATAGAATTAGAGGTAGGGAGAGCTCTCAAACTTTCCTATAAAGGTTTACCTGGGGGTTTCCAGCCACACTGAGATAAAAATGCGAGTCATTCCTCGTATTATTTTTAAAATTTCCCCTTCGACCTCTATTACCAGTTATTTAAAATTTTCCCTATTTCCAGTTATTCTAGATCTAACCCCAGAAAATGAAAAATTGAAGAAAAATGCCAGTTCGAGTTGGACTTTGTGGTACGTACTTTAGCCTCACCAAAGCGGCAATAAGCAATGTTTGCATTTCAAAAATCTGCCAAAAAACTTCAAAAAGCTAAGGATACCAAAATATTTTGATTGGTTCTTTTAGATCTCATCACAATCTATCCAAAAATATCTTTGGGTGATTTTTTGGCCTCGCTTCTGTCCCCCACGTGAGTTGTTTTGGCCGAAACTTGGTAGAAATATGAAAAATTACAATTCCAGAGGGGGTTCATGACCGATAGATGGACTTGAAACCAAAAGTGTTTCACAAAATTTGGAAGACTGGTTCCTATGGTTGTTACGGCAATACAAACATATTGGGACCTGCATTCCCTACAGGGTGAAGAGTTGGGCTGAAGGTCAAATAAAACTTGTCACTTATCCCTTCGCCTTTGTTTTGTGGAAGCCTTGTTGTCTCTCTCTGTAAAGAGAAGGGTGATCTCCAGGACTGCAACAACGACCGAGGGGTGGCACTGCTCTGAGTGCCAGGCGAGGTCTTTGCTTGGATAATTCTTGATAGCGTTCGCCATCATCTGCTTGAACATTACCGCCCAGAGCAGTCTGGCGTTACACCAAATAGGCCAATGATTGACTGCATCCTTGCTCTTTGGGTCATCACTGAACACAGGTGAGAGTTTCAGCAGGGGATGCTTACAGCTTGTATCAACCTCCGCAAAGCGTTTTTTATGCAATGAATCGGGATTCCCTCTGGAGGATCCTCAGTCAAGGTTAAGATCCAGGTTTTCACTATGACACATTAGATTCTGCTTTTGTGTCTGTCTGTTTCTGTCTGGTGTTGAGGTCACAAATCATTTCAGTTGCCTTGGCAGTGATATTCATGTCTCCGCATGTTGTGTGGCAGAGTTCAATAGACGTCTGGGTCAGGCCTGGGGAGTCATGGACTCACTGGATCATGGGGTGCGGCACTGTTGGTATCTATGCAGGAGGACGAAAGTCCAAGTCTTTAAGTCCTTCATGCTTCCAGTCTTGCTCTGTAGTCTGTGAGCATCAGCTGCAGCTGTATGGATATGTGGCTCGTTTTCCTGACACTGATCCTCCTCACCAGATTCAGTGAGGGAGCCTTGTGAGTGTAGGAGGCCAACTGGCCAACCACATGACTTACGATTGCAGCAGGGTGAGCAATAGATATTTCAACGAGATGAGGACGAGCCAGGTATCTCCCTTGGGGATGGTCAGATACCTCTGGAAATTGGATGTGGTGACGTGCTGCTCCGGTGCATGCTCCCATACCTGACCTGACTTACCCCTTGCCTGGCAACTTACCAAAAGTGAGTTAGTCGCTTCTCATTATTTTTTATTGAAAGCTCTCTTCATGACAAATTGGAATGAAAGAGGTGCTACTCATGATTGTAACATCTAAGTGGATCCCAGTGTGATTTTTCTGGTCAAGACCACTTTTTCACTTTCAGTTGACCTTTGCCAGGTCACAAATCAAAGGGAATAATAATAATAATAAATAATGACTAGCATTTTTTTAACTGGACCCAAAAACACCTGGTGAATTTATCTAGAAAAATCTGAAAGGGTCGGGGACGGCTCTGGTTGAGTTGGTATGGAATGACCCACATGCATCCTCCCTTATTTATTAATAGTGATTAATTGGTGTGCAAAAAGTGTAAGCATCACAGAACATCCTATTATCTGACATTCTTAAGTCTAAAGCAACTGTTCAATGACACATCCCTAACTTCAGAACCAATGGCTGCACCACAGCTTTAAATTGTAAGGGATGTGACATTAGACCAATCGCATCTATCCTGATGATACAAACTTCGCACACTCCTGCATTGTATATGTAAACTGTGTCACACTTTGAAACTGTAAACAAAATGCATCGTTTGCACTTTAAGTGCCAAGCTGGTATGAATGTAAAAAAACATCTCAGGAAGTACATTAACACCAACACACAGATGATAGGTTAAAACACTTGAAGAGATCTCCATAGATCACTACCATGGACCACCCAGCAAAAAGGGACAAAGTACAATGGCCATGTATTTTAACATGTTCACATAAACAGCAGGCCAAAACAACACTGTTTCTCTCTTTTGAAACTTCATCAACAGAATAAGATGGTGAGCGTAAAACTTTTGGGGAAATGTGTTTTCCCCCATTTAAAAACAAAGAAAAACCATGGCTGCAACAGTGCTGAAACACAGAAATCTTCACTGGTGGAGATTGAAAGAAGCAAATATCTCCCATATGAAACACAATGTCAGTTTGTGTGTTTGTACAGATGTCTGTCCCCCTTCATAAGGGTAGGTTTTAAAGGACATTCTTTGAACATGAATGTGTGTTCACTGCGGTCTATTTTGAGGATAAAACAAACTCGAAAAACATTTTCCATAAAAGAGTAATTACGCCTCTTTTAATGGAATTGTAGATGGTGGCTTGCAAACCGAGCCTCAAGGGCGGTGTACAGAAGCGTTTTTACGGCGTAGCCTATCGGGCAGAGCCGTCTAGAACAGTACTTGCCGGTCTGTATGTATGTATGTATGTATGTAAGTATGTATGTATGTACCCTCAAACGTATACGAATCAGAGCTGAGAATCTGGTCACATGACAGGATAATGTGATTACGTCTGATGTCATTACGTCAGTGCTGCAACTGACTCTCCATGCACCGCCATTTTGATTTATATGCCGTTCATGCCGAACATATTGTCGAACCTGTCATATATCACATTCGCCATGCTCTACCTTTACGCTTTTCATTCAGTGTGAAACACAAACAAACCGATTGTTAAAATGACCATGAAATATCGAAAGCATCGGCGTTACAGCTCTTCCAGCAATACGTAAAGGTCTGAGGTGTTATGACTCACCGTCCGCTTCGGCCAAATTAAACCCTGGTTTCTTAATACAGTGGTATCGTTTCAGTAGTATCGTTTTCGTAGTAATAATAATATTATAATAAATACAACCATAACACTTTAATCCCAATGTCGTGAATGGAAAGTTGATGGATTGAAGCAGTGTAACTGCGGAAGTAAGAAATTCACCTCGGTTTAAAAATATATATATAATTTTCGTAATAATAATGTAACATTATTATTATTATAGTAAATCTAATCGTAACACTAATCCCTTTGTAGTGACTGCAAATGTACTGGAGGTTAAATATATGTATTAAAGCAGCGGCAGTTTGGTGTCCGGCCATCATGCTACGTCATTACGGATATGATGTCATTACGGCGTAAACAGCCGCTCACTTCGAGAGAGGCAGGAAAGGTCATTCCTCTTTGGGGTACATAGATTACAGTCGATATATGATCGGGTCTCAAGAACATTTGGTGTGTGTTCATTTATCAAGTTTCTTGTGGAGAGATCGCCAAGTGGTTTAAGCATTCGAGCAAGCACTCCATTCAAAACCGTTAAGGAACGGCTGGCTTGGCAAGCACTAGCTAGCTGCTTGGTAAATGAGCACACCTCCAACCCTTGTGGGGTATATAGATTACAGTAGATCTTCGCTCAGTTCTGCAAGTTAAACTTACCTCATGGATGTCGGGATTCCTCTAAATTTCTTCCTTTAATGTTATAAACAGCATTAGCGACTTTAAAAAGCTAATCATGTGTGTTTGTGGTTTATAATATTGTTACGGACCGCGGATAAGATGTTAATTTGCCGAGCGGATGGCGCCGCGGCCCGAACCGTTAACAATGACTAAGACCCGATTCCTTAAACGTGGGCCAAATCGTGCCACAGATATTCAATTTGGAAAAGACAAAGATGACGGATGTGAAGAAGAAGAAGAAGAAGACAAAAAAAAAAGGTTTGAAATACGAATATAATTTATTACTATTTACAGGACCAAAAGAAACCAAGGAAGAAGGAAAGATAATAAAATAAAGACAGAAAGAGGGATGGACCAGAAGGACACAGTGAAAATTCTAGCTTACCTATTACAGTCTTAATTAATACCCTGGACAGAACAAACAAAAGACGGACTCACACGAATGGGGAATTTGCAGGCAGGAATGGAAGGACTGGAATGGTTTGGGACGGCAGAGAAGGGGAGGAAGGCACGGAGCTGGTTGGAGCTTGATCCCTCACGGGACGTCGGGCTGGACCTCGATGGCCGCCGATGCCACCGATCCTGTGGTGTGCGCGGGGTAACGGGTTGGAGCTGCCTGGTGGAGCCAACGCTGCTGGTGGGGGGTCTGGCGTGACGGGTTCTCTCTCCCTCGCTCACAAACTCGCAGGACTCTCTTCAGGCTTGTCTGTGTTCTGATCTCCTCCCTCCTCGACTCTCCTGGGGGGCGTCTCCCGCGGGTTATATAAGCCCCACCCTTGACCCTTTTGCGAACCTCCCCCAAACGTTCTCTCTCCGCCCTCTAAAGCCAACCTCTCGTTCTGGGTTGGTCGGCAAGGGCTGGTTCACTCCTCCCCTCTATGACGAGGTGGAGACACGCCTTTCTTCCCCGACCTTACCTCGTGGCTAATGGTGGTTTTGGGGCGATTCGAACTAGCCCCAGCCAAAGGGCAGCAATGGCGAATGAAGAAAACCGCCCAAATGCAGTTGGCAATTGCAGCAAACCTAGCAAACCTGGCACTTTGAAGATGCCATGTCAGAGGGATCTACCTTATTTAATGCAGTGCAATGGAGTGTCAAATTAATGGAAGACAAGGCCTTACCCTACTACACAGAATAAGGAAATAACTGTCAACAAGGAGGAAATCTATTATTGGCTACGTGGGTGCTTGTGAAATAACTATGGGCACGACCTTTGACCTTTATACACAACTGGAGGAAGGAGGGTCCACAATAAAACAATTAAAAAAACACAATCCTCATATCCACAACAATATCTTACAAGCCCGGCCATGCTGCTGTTAGACTTTTGGTCTTTTTAAAAAAATAACAATAAATACAAGGCGCAGGGAGGTGAAATTCACTGCCCTTGATGTGCAACTCGCGCAGAGTAAAACGAATGTCCATTTACATCTGTAGGATGTCTAATAAATAAAGAAGACTCCTGACACTAGGCCGAGGCTTCAGACTTTGGCACACTCACGAGGCTGCACCGTCAAATAAACTGTCATATGTGACGGGCTTTTTACTAGTATAAATAGAAAAAACTAGAACAGAACCGAGTAGAGCACATACTGTACCTCCACCAGGCTGAACAGTTTACATTTTGTATCCCACTGATAGGCCAGATCCTCATCTGGACCTTATCCAAAATCGAATCAGCTTGTTCTTGTCAACTACCCAACTCATCCATCTAGTTTTGTCGTAACCCATCCATAACGTTTTGAGATATCATCATCTATATAATAACACGTAAAAAGTGACTAAAACCAACTCCATCCCCATTGCCTTTTGCCCGCCACAACCCGTCCCGATGGACCGGGGCCCCGCTCGCTACGGAGTGCGATATTTCGATTTTCGTGTCGCGCTTTCTACAGCCCATCACAATCCAAATCGACAAATCTCTACAGCAAGACACACCAAAGATAGGAACATGCACCCAAAACATCGTCTTCAAGGCTGTCCTAAACAATACCCCAAAGAGGCAAGTCAATAACGGTAGCACGTCTCATTGCAAATTCACTCCATTTCATCACCACTATTCCTGTTCATATTTCATAAACCAAAAATCATGCATGTGTGCACTATGCATCTTACATGGATTGAATAAAAAAGAACATCTCAGTTTAATGAGTTATATTATCTGCATCATAATTTCACAATTAAATTTCTTTCAATTATTTTATCGTGAATAGCTTTCAAATTCCAAATTTCAAATTACCTTATTCAAAGTATCTCGCCTCGTTGATTTTTCAAAGGGCGACTGCTAGTGCTATATAAATATCATTTTGGCCCCATCTCTCAATGGTGAATAACCCCTTTAAAAGAATGTTTTAATGCCCATACCCATGTCCAGATCGAATCTTCACAAATATCGAATGAATTCATCCTTATTGCACACCCAAACTGTCCACCAAGTTGTATCTAAATCCATGAATAACTTTTAAAGATAACCTGCTCACAGACAGAGATACACAAGAAAGGATGTCAGGCCTGACTGGTATGACAAAAAAACGAGAGAATCAATAATTGATTGATTCTCAATAATATAATGAAAGTAAATAAATAATAATCGTAAAATAATTAATTTCTTAATCAATTGGATAATAGCATAGCTAAACCACCACTGTTTCATCCGAATCTGTACTTTTTGAAAATTAAATAATTGATCAAATAATTTTAAAAAGTAATCGATTAATTGATTAATCAATAAATGAAAAATACCCTTTACAGCCAAATCACTTGGCTATTGTCGTGTCCAAATATCAGCTTCCTCGCTCAAAAAGTGCCTGAGGTATTGCCCAGATGAGAAAGGAAATAAATAAGTACTTAATAGATAATAATTAAATAATTCATCAATGCATTGATTAATCAAGAAATAAAAGATACCGTTTTGGCAAAGGCACTTGTTCACTATTGTGCCTGAATGTCAGCTTCCTTACTTAAAGGATGGCTGAGATGTGGCCCGAACAAATAAGAGAACCTTGACCTTTGACCTTAACGTTTGACCTATGTAGTCAAAAAACATTGACAGCCTCACTTTTGTCCTGAATTATCTGGTAAAGTTTGACGAAGATAGCTGAAAGGGTGTGTGTGAGTTATCGCACTCACAGACAAAAAAACAAACCAACAAACATAAACATACAAATGAGACAGACAGACTTGACAAAAATTTTCAATTTTCGTCATAACAAACAAAGAGACAGACTGATAGACAGGAGTGAAAACACAACCTCCATCCAACTTCAGTGGTGGAGGTAAAAATAAAGATAAAAAAGAGGGAAAATAAAATGAAATACGAAGAAGAAAGGCCAGCCAAGATGATGTCTTACAACCCTTGCATATCATTAGCATAATGAATGGAGAGGTAGAGGTAACAATGTGCCATTCTCTGGAACAGCGGACACAAGTGAGCGATGAAACCCTTATTTGGTGCGACACACATCTCTGTTGGCATTTAGGGCATGCTCTATTCTGCCGTGTACAAACTCGACTCCCAGACCCTTGTTGTTGCTGTACGACAATGCACGGCATCCAGCTTTAGGATGGCTCAACACGTCCGAGAGGTCAACAGGCTGTGAGGGTGCCCAACTCAATGGTAGTCGTCGGGTGTTGTTGTCGTGCATCAACGGGCCACGACGGAAAATCTTCTCAAGAAGCGGTCCCTCCAATTGTCACTTTTGACTTTGAGGTCAACAGTGACACCAAGCCTAACGATCGTGCTCGATTCCTTTTACTGGATAATACTTAGAGGTAAACAATGTTTTCTTAACCTTATGAGGGTATACAAAGGAGTCAGGAAAACAGAAATGTTCATGGACGGCTTGAAGGAGCTTCTTTTTGTGTTCAACGTGTCGTAGAAAAGCGAAGTCCCTATTAATCATGTGAAACTATGAATAGACTTGCTTTGTGACGATTGTGTAATATATGAGCAAAGGGTCTGGAGAACAAAAAGGGAATGCGACTCAAGTGTCAAGAAGCATAATTGTATTTTAGATTAAGTTCAAAAAGCTGAGGACTAATGCAAATTGATCTGCCATACAGGCAGTAATGTCTGCCTGGAAAATTAAACTTCTAAATTGTGTGCTTTTCAAATGGAAAGCTATCTTCCATCATGTGCACCGCAGGACAGCGTACAATTGCCTGACCCGCAAATCAGGACCATTTGACAAGTGAAACGCTAAAAGGAAGGTCTCGTCTCTGAGGCCATCTAGCGTTCCTTCCCAATGAAGCCCTACCGCCTCAAACTCCTGACACTGCAGTCTGTCGAGAAGACGAGGCACTGCCGCAAAGCAGAGAGCAAGCAAACTCTGAGATCTGAAGAACCGCAGCGGCAAAATCAGTCTTACAAAAGTTTCGCACTAAGATCGTAGCCCCAAAGGGATAAACGTAGGCCTAGTTGTATAAGGCATTAATGGTCAAAGACCAGTTCTGGTTCCTGCGTGGTTTTCAGTTTTGCTTTCTCACTACAAATAAAAAAACAGAAAAAAAAATGGAAGCTCTTTCACAGACCCGGTCACAATCTCTTACCAAGCATTTAGTGGAATTTAGTTGGCCTTCGGAACGTGAAGTGATGAGATCTCTGGATGTTAAGGTAGAACACGTATGTACCTCGTATGTAATGCGTGCATGTCGGTAAAAGTTCTGCAGGTTATCTGAGAAGACCGGTGCCCTGGTCTTAAGATAGAAAAGTGTTGACACCGAACAGCGTTTGCAGCAGAGACCCATTGAAGAGTGGGAAATCACGGATGGTTAGCGGCCGCAAATCGCAAACGTATTTCTAGCTCAATAGGTGACAATTGGCGGTCCCTGTGAATGCATGCGGTCTGTGTTATTGTCTGTTGCCCACTTTGATTTCTCTAATTCTTTTGGCAACCAAAAGCAATTTGTCTCCAATATTCCTCTTTTGTTTGTCCTTCGCAAAGAAAGAATATATCTTTGAAGGAAGCAGAGCTTGTTGGCAGCAATTTGGCACCTAAATCATCATTATCATCAATGTGCCATCCTCTTCACTGAGCGTCCGTGCAGCCGAAGCAAGTTTTTGGCAAGGGCTCTGCTTGGTGTTTTGCCTTTGACTTCCCAGCAGTGAATCAGAGCAGAAATTTGTAATTTGTCGAGGGCCCTACGGATAATTAGCCTACTTTTCGCTAAAGACAAGGTGGCATCTTTAATGGCATGACGTCCTTCTGATGGACTCCGCCAACATTTAATCCTCGCCCGGCATGTGTAACACCAGGGTGACAGTGTATATCCGAGTCGAGATTCAAACCTCGACTAGACACCTCGAATGTGAGCGCACATACCTCATTAGCTGCTCTGCCAGCCTGAGATCTACATATTATAGCTCTGGACAAGTTTAATCATAAGTCGGAATTTTCAGAGAGACACTTCCCTAGCAAGAAAATGTACTGGGAACGTTGGAGCTGTGCTTTATCTGGCAGAGACAATCCAACCAATTCCGATTACACACTATGATCGCAAGGCAAAGGCCACAAACAGAAATGGCCTGAAGGAAGTGGATACCTAGAAAGGCTAAACAATCCAAAACCTTTGAAAGCTCATGGCCAGTGATCAGCAAAGACAACCTTACCCAATATATTTTTGTCACCAAAACATCATTGATCATCAAGGGCCAGCGTTGGAAATTAACGTAAAAACAACTTTTTTTGTCGGCATGCCCGGAGAAAATACTTTGAACAAGGATTGTCTGAAATCATTTCATCAAACATGCAAATGGATGCACCAGATAAATGGTGATGAATCGCCGAGCCATTGCAAACCCAAGGCTCATCATGCTGACATCACCTAGTGTCGGCCTAATGGTTAGGGCGGCGGGCCTGGGATCCTAAGGTCCTGAGTTCGAATCCCGTTGAATTAACGCCAGGTGGGGTTGACTCAGTATGTCATCCTTCCGAGGTCGGCAAAATGAGTACAAGATAACTGGTTATAGAGATGCATTGCATCAGTGGCAGACACGCCCACAGAAAAATGATGCAACCAGCAGCCGGGTGGCTGCACACGAATCACCCACCATCATGCTGACAGGATCGCTTGTGACGATTTGACCACACGCACAAGCATGCACATGGCCGCGCACACTGCACGCAAGAGTTACTGCCGCACTTTTATGTGACACATTCCGTCAATATCTCTCATATTTCCTCATAAAAGGTCAACATTTAGAATTTCATGTCAAGACTGGAATGGCAATCGGTAGAGCGCATACCCCTGCCAGGCTGAACAGTTTATAGTTTCTATCCCACTGATGATCTGGATTTGGACCTGAACCAAAATCTAATCGCTTGTTCTTGTTACTTAATCAACTCATCCACCTCGTATCATACGAATCCATCCACAGCGTTTTGAAATATCATGCTATATATCGTTTATGACCCCCATCTCTCAATAATGAAGAATCACTTTTAAAAATTAGCTTATATTTTGTATCTGATTAATAGGCCAGATCTGGATTTGTACCTGAATCAAAATTTTATCAGCTTGTTCTTCTCACCTAACCAACTCATTCACCAACTCATTCAAAACCTTTTGCAATATAACCTTTTGAAATATCGTGCTATATATATCGTTTTTGGCCTCATCTCTCTATTGATGGGGAAGAATTACTTTAAAAATTAAAACATTCTTGGGTTCGGATCTTCAACAAAATTGAATCAATTTGTCCTTGGAACATACCCAACCTGTCCACCAAATTTCATCCAAATCCATCCACAACGTTTTGATATATCCTGCACACAAACAAACAAACAGACAAACAAACAAACAAGAAAACGTCATGCGTAGCACGATACTTGCAAAATACGCCGTCCCCCAAAAGTTTACCATTGATACAGCAAATTGTCCATTTCATGAAGATTTAAATTTACAATCTTGATCAAAGCTCAGGTCAACAGGATGAAAAGTGACGATTTTTCAGATGAAAAATGATGATTTTGGAAGGTTGACCTTTGACCTTTTGACCTCAAAAATAGTTAGTTTCCCTATTTAGTGACTCAATGTGCAAATGCTGTTCAATTTTCAAGTGAATTCGATGAAAATAGAGGATTTTAGAAATTTGGCCTATGTTGACCTTTTGGCCTAAGTTGACTTCAAGAATACTTGGTGGTTGAATTCAGTGACCAGATATGCAAGTCCTCTTCAAATTTCAAGTCAATTGGATAAAAATTGAGGATTTTAGAAATTTGGCCTATGTTGACCATTTGGCCTATGTTGACTTCAAAAATTCTTGGTGGTTGAATTCAATGACCAGATATGCAAGTGGTCTTCAAATTTCAAGTCAATCGGATGAAAATGGAGGATTTTAGAAATTTAGCAAAGTTGGTGACCTTTGGCCTATGTTGACCTTTTGACCCATTGACCCCAAAAACAATAGGCTTCTGGCATTTGACCAACTCTACCACTTGGTGAAGTTTGGTGAAGATCGGTTGAAAATTGTGACCTGTAGGCCGGTGACAAACTAACAGAGTCACAAACACAACCGACCAATATACTTGAAAAATCTTCGATTTTGCAAGTAACAAGAAGACGTCATGCAGAGCACGACACTTTCAAAATCTGAAAAAAAAGGTTTCCATTAATAAAGCAAATTGTCAATTTCATAAAGATTAAAATTGACGATCTTGATCAAACCTCGGGTCAATAGGATGAAAAGTGACGATTTTCAGATGAAAAATGATGATTTTAGAAGTTTGACCTTGAGTTGACCTTTGACCTTAATAGTTGGTTTCCCAATTCATTGAGGCACTATACAACTGCTGTTCAATTTTCAAGTCAATCGGATGAAAATTGATGTGTTTTCAGATGGCAATTCATGATTTTGGAAGTTCGACTTTGCGTTGACCTTTGACCTCAAACATTGATGGTTTTCCTATTTAGTGACTAAATGTGCAAATGCTATTCAATTTCCAAGTCAATCGGATGAAAATGGATGTGTTTTTTTTTCAGAGGAAATTTGATGATTTTGGAAATTTGACCTTGAGTTGACCTTTGACCTTTTGACTTCAAAAATAGTTGGTTTTCCTATTTAGTGACTCAATATACAAATGCTATTCAATTTTCAAGTCAATCGGATTTAAAATGGCGATTTTAGAAATTTGACCTCCAGATGACCTTTGACCTCAAAATCAATAGGCTTCTCAATTGGGACGACCTATACAACTTGGTGAAGTTTCGTGACGATCGGTTTAGAATTGTGTCCTGTAGGCCGGTGACAAACAGACAAACAGACAAACAGACCGAACCACAAACGCAACCGACCAATATACTTGAAAAATGTTCGATTTTGCAAGTAACAAGAAAAATGTTATGCATGGCACGATACTTGCAAAATCCCTAAAATGAGTTCTTAACCTTTGACCTATGTTGACCTTTTGGCCTATGTTTACCACAAAAATAATTGGTGATTGAATTCAGTGACCTGATATGCAAATCCACTTTAAATTTCAAGTCAATCAGAAGAAAATTGCCAATTTTTGAAATTTGGCTTTTTGTTGACCTTTGCACCTTTATACCTCAGAAATAATTGGGGGTTGAATTCAGTGACCTGATATGCAAATCCTGTTTAAATTTCAAGTCAATTGGATGAAAATTGAGGATTTTAGAAACTTCACCTAAGTTGTTGACCTTTGGCCGATGTTGACCTTTTGAAGGTTGTTTGTGCACTACAGTGTTCAAATATACAATTCAATCGAAATTAAATAAAGTAAATTTAAGGTAAGGTCAGTCTTTTGGCACTGCCACTGGTAACATGTAACCCAGTGCTACCTGCCGCATGGACGGGTTGTTTGTGACTAAACCGACACCCCTCACTGGCTTTGCTAGTGGGGAGTGTGACTGTGACATCTTGCCAGGACCAAAAACAACACCTGGCAAAGGGCGGATGAGCTCCCATAGGGAGCCAACGGCCATCCAGTAAGGAGATGGTGTCTCCTAAAAACACCCATCCTATTTGGACCGGTTCAAGTCATTCCAAAGACTTTTAAAATGGTACGTGCTGCTTCCTTGCTTGATGTTCAGCATTTAAAAGGACAGAGCACAGACAATCCCCATTCAGTTGGCATCCATCAGGAGGAGGAAATTCCTCTTGAGGAAATGCCCCACTGAGTATAGTGAGAAAAGCGGAGCCATTGTTATGACGTCGCTGGTACCCAGAGTACCCTGGGAAGTGACGGCAGTGACGACACTTCCCCCAAGCTCAGTGGCTGTGTTAAGTGTTTGTCTCGTCAGTATGTCCGTGTGTGCGAGTGTGTTTGTGTGTGTCAGCTCCATTGTGAGCCTTAGACTATGTATCAAAAAAGAAATAAACATTGGGGCTAAAACCCTGGCACTCACCTGGCAGAACAAACAGAACACTGCACTGACCAATAAACCAATTTCAATGCTTGCAATAAGACAGGGCAGCATGTAGAATCATACTAACATAATTATAAGACTTTAAACAAACAAATAAACAAACAAAAAAAACTATTTTGGAGCGGCAACACCCCAACCCGTGTACCTCCTCAGACCCAAATTTTTCCAATGCCTTGAACAAACATTGGTACATCACAGATGATGAAGGTTGTGGTGAAGTTTCACCAGAATTGTGTGTGTAGGTTCTGAGAAAAAAAGCAAATACCTATTTTGGGGGGCAAGCCTCTACCCCCCATAGACCACCTTCGACCCAGATTTTTCAAATGGAAGCAACAAACTTTGGTACAACACAGGGGATTAAGCTTGTGGTCAAGTTTAATCAGAATTGCATGTGTAGTTTCTGACAAGAAAGCAAATACCAATTTTGGGGGGCAACCCCATCCCCCGTAGATCCCTAAAGGGGCAGGTTTTTTTTAATGCTGTGAACAAACGTTGGTACATCATGGGTGATGAAGGTTGTGGTTAAGTTTCATCAGAATTGCGTGTGTAGTTTCTGAGAAGAAAGCAAACACTGATTTTGGGGGGAACCCCCCTGTAGACCCCAAAAGGAGCAGATTTTTTTTGATGTCGTGAACAAACTTTGGTACATCACTGGTGGTGAAGGTTCTGGTGAAGTTTCCTCGAAAGTGTGTGTAGTTTCAGAGAAGAAAGCAAATATCTATTTTGGGGGGTCAAATCTGGACCCACTTTAACCCCCCGTACACGCCCAAAGAGGCAGATATTTGTAATGCCGTGAACAAACTTTGGTACATCACGGGTGATGAAGGTTGTGGTAAAGTTTCATCGAAATAGTGTGTGTAGTTTCAGGGGAAAAAGCTAATTCCTATTTTGGGGGGACAAACCTGGACCCACTTGAACCCCTGGTAGACCCCCTGAGACCCCGATTTTTTTTAATGCCGTGAACAAACTTTAGTCACAACACAACAAGTATCATTTGTGCCAAATTTGGTCGCAATCCCATCAGCGGTTTCGGAGAAGAACTTTCAAGTGTTTAAGGACGGACTGACGGACTGAAGGACGGACGACGTGTAATCGCATAAGCTCCCCTGAACTTCGTTCCAGGTGAGCTAAAAAAAAAAGAAGAATGTTTTAAAGGTTATAGAAAAAGAAAAAAGAAACTTTTTCCGAAGTTTACCACCATTGATGCACCGTCTTTTACACCACCTTGTTTAACACGTTAAATTAGTTACTCGTGCCTTTTGTTTGTGTCCTTTATGACATCCATACAAACAATACGTTTCCTGTTTGTTATGATTTTGAATTTTGTTTGACTGCCAGAGAAGCAGACAGACAAAAAATTACCACTCTTCTGTGAGCATGCGCATCCAGGTTGAGATTTTTTTTTTTTTTTTTTTTTGTATACTGAATCGAGGCTCATGAAAGAGCTGACATTTATTTCACAAAAAAATCAACCAGACAAACAAAATATATAAAAAGGGAGCGGAAGACAAGATGGGGAGAGAAGGGGAAGCACACAAACACAACATTTGAGAGCAGGGAGAAGTGTGGGAGGGAGAGGGCTTGGGGGGAGGAGGCGTGGGAAGGGGGGGGGGGGGGGATTTCGTACATTTTGCCAAATTCTGAGCCAAAGTCCTGGTAAACTGCAGGTCCCAGTTCTGATTCATGTTCCACTTCGTGATTTAGTGTTCAAAATATAACGTCCCATTGAAATGAAGTAGTTCCTTGATCATAGACTGACGTCTGCAGACAGACAGACAGACAAAGTGAACCAAATGTTAACTCTTCGTGTGCGCGTGGTAATAAGACCGTCATTTCATTTCTACGTCATCTTTGTAACTAGCAGTGTGTGCATCAAAAAGGTTGTTTCTAGAGATTGGAATAAAGGCGTGAAGTAAATATGAGTGGGAACCCAGGTGCAAACATACAGGACAGCCGGATTAACACCCCCTCCAAATGAGGACAGAGGTCCATGGTAAGGAAGTGCCACTTTTGTCATTTGCATCAAAACAAATGCAAATTTGCAGGTGGCCTTTAACATTGCACAGCAGGCAAGGGTGGTCTCCAGCCCCTGGAGTTAGGGCATCGGTACGGGCCTAACCGGTCATGAGACAGGCAATGTAATAAACGGCCATGACGGTGTATGCGTTTGACCCCAGCAACATAAACACTCCGGTGTTATGTAGGAATCTGCTGTGACAGGACATCACATCCATTATCCCAGGAAAATTGAAACTTTCGAGCTCAAAGGGCCTCGTGTAAAGTGCGTCGGAGCTTCGGATGCAATCGCTCCTCGCGCTTTCTCTTTACGCTCAACTCAAAGCCGAACCTGGCAGGATAAATCAGGCACAGAAGAGGTGCATGTCCGAGTGCAATTTGTCCGAAGGGAACTAATTTCCTGGCAATTCAGGTTGCGAGAGGAAGGTGGGATGTGACGTGCATGTCAGAACTCATCGAGCTTCGTGCCGTGGGTTTGAAGGGCACGCGCAGCAAAGACCTTTGTAAGTTAATGCTACAGGATGCCAAGGGGGTCAGCCTGTTTTCAGAAAGTAACATGCTTACAAAGTGGATAAACCTCTGGCCTCGGGTAAACTTTGTCAGGGAGAGGAAATGCAGCTGTCATCGTTGGATCGATTCTTCAGCTCGCTCACCCTTCCGATAGGTGTACTATTTGGGGGCGTCAGTAGCCAATAGATTAGGCTCAAGCAGGCAATCCTGCAATGCGTCTCTGTCTGTGCAACAGCGCGTCACACCCAATTAGCATCAATAGACAGGTTGAATTAACTCAGGTGATATATGTCTGACAGTGAAATTGGTCCCTTGCTTCGTCTTCCTGATGTAACTCACCTTTGCTTGGGTGGTCACAGACAGCCGCATAACATTAAGAAACGTACATAGGTGCCGTAAACGTATTCCAGACACAAACTATCCCGATTTTGACCTCCCCGCCACCCCTAAAACAAGACATTAATTAATGATTTATAATTGGAACGACAGTTTTGATGTCGCTCGTTGCAATTTAACCTTGCTCGTTTTAGTCTGGACTTAAACACATTTCCCACCAGAATTAGATAGTGGAATTTTTGAAGTAGTAGACAGGAGTGAGCATTTAACGATGCAGATCCTCGCCGGAGTATTATCTTGGTGACACCAACAACAACACAGAGTGTGGCAACCCGATAGATTAATCCATCCTGTCCACTCCATGCGTCCTTCCCTTCCCTACCCCTACCTACCCCGCCCCCCCCTATTCCTCCATCCACCTATTGTTTGTCCAAGTTTCCCTCTATTTTGTCCTTCAAAACTGATATTAGTGCTTCTCCCTTTCTTTCTCTCCTTCTCTCTGTCTCTCTGTCTGTCTGTCTCTCTCTATATATATATATGGTGGAACCCATCTGTGGATCGGTCCCATCGGCCGATGGGTCTGACCCGTTTGCGGATCCGCAGATGGGCGACCCATCTGTGGATCCGCAAACGGGTCAGACCCATCGCTGAGGGCCTCATAGAATCACACTGAGGGCCTCATAGAATCACACTGAGGGCCTCATAGAATCACATAGGGCCTCATAGAATCACATAGGGCCTCATAGAATCACACTGAGGGCCTCATAGAATCACACTGAGGGCCTCATAGAATCACACTGAGGGCCTCATAGAATCACATAGGGCCTCATAGAATCACATAGGGCCTCATAGAATCACATAGGGCCTCATAAAATCACACTGAGGGCCTCATAGAATCACATAGGGCCTCATAGAATCACACTGAGGGCCTCATAGAATCACACTGAGGGCCTCATAGAATCACATAGGGCCTCATAGAATCACATAGGGCCTCATAGAATCACATAAGGCCTCATAGAATCACATAGGGCCTCATAGAATCACATAGGGCCTCATAGAATCACACTGAGGGCCTCATAGAATCACATAGGGCCTCATAGATTCACATAGGGCCTCATAGAATCACATAGGGCCTCATAGAATCACATAATGCGTTATTGTGTTTATATAATTGACAATGCCCCGATTACGAAGCCACACCTTCATCTTTAGCTTTGGGGTGATTAAGGCATGCCAGGAATTGCTATATAAACAATGGAGAGCTGAGTCTGCCAGTGCCACCAGCGAAGTAGACCAGCGTTTTAAAATGGAGCGACATTATCTTATTTTTTATCTTATCGACAAACGGTTATCGACAAACCACATGTCACGGACTGCTTTATAAACATTTATGACATCAATTGCTTATTTTTAGGTTCAAATAAACATACTCATCCACCATTGATGCATACACATTCCTTCAAGGTGAACAACACATCCGCAGATGGCGCAGACCCATCGGCCGATGGGTCTGCATTGTCATTTCTTGTGCATCCACAGATGGGTCGCCCATCTGCGGATCCGCAAACGGGTCAGACCCATCGGCCGATGGGACCGATCCACAGATGGGTTTGAACATATATATATATATCTTTCTCTCCCTCGATCTACACACTGCTCCTTTTTTTCTGATGCGCTCTGATACGTTGAGTGCTCTCGCTCATTAATGAGCCTTGACCTTGTACACAAAAAGGGAGCAGGAGCAATATGCTCGAACCCTCCCAGGTGAATTTTATATGTGTATAAATATATATATACTGAACATACATATGTGAGTGTATAAATAAATACATATACTGTATATGTAATTATGTATATATCTATGAACATATATATAAACATATAATTAAACACAAGATAATTTATAATATAATTTTACAAACGAATTAAAAAACATAGGGGCAATACCCCATGCACTCACCTGGTGAAATTAACAGTATATTGCACCGACTAAGGGTATTCTAACCCAATTTCAACTGTTGCTAGAACACAGGGCAGCATGAAGAATCATACTAAGATTTTTTTTTGTTGTTATAAACAAGATCGAGGCTCGTGTAAGAGGTAACATTAATCACAATTAAAAGCAAACGGACACATAAAACATATAATAAAGGGAGCGGGAGACAAGATGGGGAGAGAGAGGGAGGCACACAAGTACAACAGTAGAGAACAGGGACATTGGGAGATCTGCGGGAGGGAGAGGGCTTCGAGGGAGGAGGCATGGGGAAGGGGGGTAGGCGTGGGGGGGGGGGTGGGAGAGGTATAAAACACATGGACACTGCCAAGACTTCCAAGAAAGAAGTCGGTATTTCAAAAAAGTGGATCTGGGGTGAATTAACAGGGGTAGAAAAGATCAAGGTTTTGGATGGGCGAAGATAAGAGATGGTGGTGAACAGCGGTTTTAAAGACCTGGATGGAGGAGAGGGATTGAAAGAGTGAGGAAGTTTGTTCCAGAGGCGGGAGAAAAGAGGAATGAAGGACTGAAAGTGAGCAGAGAGCCTAGATTTTGGCAGTTTAACCATAAGAGGGTTGCAGGCAGATCTTGTGCGACCTGAAGGAATATTTGTGGGACAGAGCACAGACAGAGCTGAGGGAGCTAGGCCGGAGAGGAGTCGGTAGAAGACAGAAAGACCACCAACCTGCCTGCGGTGAGTGAGTGAAAGGCCCTCGGAGTTAGCTACATCGCAGGATATTCCAATGATTCTGAAAGCTTTGGTTTCATCAGCGAGAAGCCGAGCTCGGTATGAGGCAGGAGCACCAGCCTAGAGCAGTATTCCATTGAGCTGCAGATGAAAGCCTTGTATGTGGTGAGGAGCTCAGCTGTGCCAAGGAAGGACTTCACACGACAGAGGATGCCCAGTCGGCGACTGGCTTTGCAGGCCAGCTTGGAAATGTGGTTTTCCCAAGAAAGACCATGGCAGCTAGTGAGACCCAAAAGCTTGAGTGACAGAACTTCTTGGAGAGGATTGTTGAGAAAGTCGATGGGAGGGTTTTCCAGACAGACTTTTCGAACAGACAGTAAGAGTGTGAGATTTGTCAGGGTTGAAAGACATGTTCCATTTGTTTGACCAGTCTGTGATTTTGTACAGGTCTGCAGAGAGTGAGGAGGCTGCAGACTGCCGATCTGAGGGATGAGGTGTGGAGCGGCAGAGAGTAGAGTCATCAGCAAAGAGATAGAGAGGATTTTCCAGAGAGTCAGAGAGATCATTGATGAAGACCACACAAAGCACAGGGCCCAGAACACTGCCTTGGGGAACTCCATCCTGAACAGGAAGCGGAGATGAGAGAAATCCATCCAGGGCCACACGTTGACTTCGACCAGAGAGGAAGTCCGCAAGCCATGCGTGGAGATTTCCATGGATACCATAGGAGGAGAGTTTGGTGAGCAGAGCGGGGTGCCAGACCAAATCTAAGGCACGTGATATGTCAAGGGAGACAGCTCTGATTTCCTGTTTGGCATTGAGGACCTCCATCCATTGTTGAGACAGCAGAAGCAGCATGTCCAGTGTAGAATGAGCTGGTCTGAAACCAAATTGATGATCAGAGATCAAGCCATTGGAGAAGAGGAAGGATTTGATATCTGAAGCAATGATGGATTCCATGACTTTTCTGATAATTGGGAGGAGGCTGATTGGTCTGTGGTTGCAAGGATCTGTTTTTACACATTTTTTGTGTAAAGCAGTATTGTTGATTTTAAATTTAAAGCGTTAAATCATAAAGCTTTAAACAAACAAACAAAAAAAATACCTATTTTTGGGGGCAACCCCCCCCCCCCCCCCCCCCCCGCCCAACCCCATATACCTCCGAAGACCCAAATTTTTCTAATGCCTTGAACAAACATTGGTACATCATGGGTGATTAAGGTTGTGGTGAAGTTTCATCGAAATTGCGTGTGTAGTTTCTGAGAAGAAGGCAAATACTGATTTTTTGGGGGCAGCCCCCCTGTAGACCCCAAAAGGAGCAGATTTTTTTTGATGCCGTGAACAAACTTTGGTACATCACTGGTGGTGAAGGTTCTGGTGAAGTTTCCTCGAAATAGTCTGTGTAGTTTCAGAGAAGAAAGCAAATATCTATTTTGGGGGGTCAAATCTGGACCCACTTTGACCCCCCGTACTCCCCCAAAGAGGCAGATATTTGTAATGCCGTGAACAAACTTTGGTACATCACGGGTGATGAAGGTTGTGGTGAAGTTTCATCGAAATTGCGTGTGTAGTTTCTGAGAAGAAAGCAAATACTTATTTTGGGGCAACCCCCCGTAAGCCCCCAAAGGGGCAGATTTTTTTATTTATTGCCGTGAACAAAGGTTGGTACAGCATGGTGGTGAAGGTTGTAGTCAGGTTTCATCGAAATTGTGTGTGTAGTTTCAGAAAAGAAAGCAAATACCTATTTTGGGGGGTCAAACCTGGACGCACTTTGACCCCCCGTGCACCACCTTTGACTTTGATTTTCTTAGTACCATGAACAAACTTCGGTAAATCACGGGCGATGAAGGTTGTGCTCAAGTTTAATCGAAATAGTGTGTGTAGTTGCAGAGGAAAAAGCAAATTCCTATTTTGGGGGTCAAGCCTGGATGCACTTTGACCCCGGTAAACCCCCTTAGACCCTGATTTTTTGAATGCCGTAAAACAAACTTTAGTCACAACACAACAAATATCATTGTGCCAAATTTGGAACAATCCCATCAGCGGTTTCGGAGAACAAATTTCAAGTGTTTACGGACTGACAGACAGACGGACGGACTGACAACGCGCCAGCGCATAAGCTCCCCTGAGCTTCGTTCCAGGTGAGTTAATGAAAAGCTGAAATTTCTTGCGTCAATAAGAATGCAACCCCTTTGCAAATTGAGCTCCAAGTTGAGCTCAGGGGTATCCAATTTCCTTTGATTACCCTTAAGATGTCATCCTTGCGATCATATTAGATATGTATCGCTTATGGAAGAGATAGATGCTTTCTGGCCACCCTGGTGTATGCGTCTAAGAATAATCATCCCTTTGTGCCTTTGTTTCATGTTGTACCCTTTTTAATCTGTCTTTTATGTTCTGTCTCTTGTCTGGATAGGCCATGAAGCACTATTCTTGGTGGGAAAAAGTCGCCTGCACCATCCCAACCGGTCCTGCAACACCAACACCATCTGGGTGAAAGGTCGGGGGGTTCGCCCCACCCTGGAACAGGCCCACGGTCCATTGGTGATTGAGAGGAGAGGGGCGGGGTGCATCATGGGTAATGTAGAGACCGCATACCATGAGGCGGGTATGCGGGCGGAAGTCAGGGAAAGCCCCGCTTAAGAGAAAGCTGTGCGCTTTGCTCGTTCCTACAACATCCAGAGCAACTCCATAGCCATGCTCTCTCCCTTCCTCCCATGCCTGGAGCACACAAGATACAGCTGCCCATTCAGTCAGAGCAGCCAGGACTGTGCTTTGTTCTTCCTGTGGACTTCTGCCGACGAGTACCTGGTATCTCTGTCTTGTGATTCCCTCTGTCTATCTACCATAAAATGATCGAGCCCGATAAGGACATACAGTATGTCCTGAAGGATTCCAGTTTGCCATTGGTTTGTTAGGAGTGTTTGTTCGGTAGTGGGTTATGGGTTTTTTTATTGTTGAACATTGTGCACTGCTTCTTTGGAATTCCCTCTCCCATGTGACTATCTATCTATAATTCCAGCAATCTCTGTGTGTCTGTGTGTCTGTGTGTCTGTGTGTCTGTGTGTCTGTGTGTTTGTCTGTGACCGCTGTTTCTCGACAACCACGGGTCCGATATACTTGAAACTTGCCAGGTATATTGCTGGGGACCCGAGGATGTGCCTTTTCAAGGTTTTAAATTAATCGGAGAAGTACTTACCGAGCTATGTCCAAAAAACGCTTCAACCAATCAGAGAGCAGCGAGCTATCACGTGTGCCGAACGTGGCGATCAGACTCTGCCTCGGACGGCACATTTGACAGCGTATTCATTTATTTCACGTTGGAAAACTATGTTGCCGTTAAACTATGTTTTAAAACGAATTCAAACTGCGATTAAATTAAAACGATTCATCGTAACTGCGATTTGCGAACTTCCGGACAGTGAAGACTTCACTTCCGGCAGCCAATCACAGAACGCTTTGTTGCGTAGGCGTGGCCGATGTGAGACGAGCGGAGCTGAGCGCGTTACGAGCTGACCGCCATTACGGTACGTAATTCGATTTCTTATGCGCATTATTTCTCCCAATTCAGTCAGAGCGAAGGGCGGAAGCGAAGAGCGTTGTTTTTTTTGTTTACGGGCGTACGGGCGGGGTAGAGCGTACGGGTAGCGTTTTTTTTTTTTTTTGGCAAGGAACGGGCACCCACGTACGGGCAATGCCCTAGTTATAATAATTACAGGGTGAATCAAAAGAGCACCCGCGCCCGATTTCTGTTTTTTCGGCTGTCAGATTCTTTCTGGGATGTCATGTTGTTAAGAATTGTCTTGCAGATTATTAATTTTCTAAGTTTATTTATTTTTGTTTTTATTTTGCAGGTTATTGCTGAGAGTTTGGAAAGTTACTGAATTTGCACCAAATTGAACCACGAATTACCTTTCAATGAATCAACGCATTGCGGCCGTGAAACATTACTACAAATGTAATGAACAACCAACGATGGCGGCACGCCGTTTGGCACAGGAATTCGATATTAACCCACCCCAGGGAAGAAACATATGATTGATTGTCGAGAAATTTGAAGCAACAGGGTCGGTAGCCACTGCAAAGAAGTCCGGTCGTCCGAAAATGGCAACGAATGTAGCTAAGGCTGAAGAAGACATCAGGAGACTGGAACAAAGTCCGCAAAAGTCAACTCGCCGTTTATCTGCAGAGTTGGAAGTGAGCCAATCAAGTGTTATCCGTATCCTTCACCAGAAAAAATGGAAACCTTACATTCCACGCTTACTGCATGCCCTTCATGATGGAGATGACGACCGCCGTCTTCAATTTTGCGAAGAGTTCTTAGCTAAACTTGACGAAGAGGACACAATGCTAGACAACATCTGGTGGTCAGATGAGGCATGTTTTAAGCTTAACGGCACAATTAACAGACACAATTGTGTCTACTGGGCTGCGGAGAACCCAAGAGTGACAGTTGAGAAGGAGGTAAATTTATCTGGCGTGACAGTTTGGGCAGCCATATCTCCATTAGGGATAATTGGACCCTTTTTCTTTGAGGAATCTGTCACTGCAGAAATTTACCTGGATATGCTGCAAACCTTCTTTTGGCCCAGGGTACAAGATCAGGACTGTTATTTCCAGCATGATGGAGCTCCACCTCATTATGGACGTCTTGTTCGTCAGTGACTTGATGAAATCTTTCCCGGAAAGTGGTTCGGCCGCCGCGGTCCGATCGAGTGGCCGGCATGCTCCCCAGACCTTACACCTCCAGATTTCTTTCTTTGGGGGCTCATGAAAGACCTTGTTTATCGTGAAAAGCCTCGTACCATTCAGGAATTGAAGGCTCAAATCACTGCAAAGTTTGAGGAAATTGATATCGAACTCTGCAAGTGTGTGCCACTCTGTGCCTGCTCGGCTGCAGTTGTGCATCGATCACGAGGGAGGGCACTTTGAAAATTGCAAGTAAAACAGCTTGGTACAGTTCCGTAATAATTTTCCCCTGAATAAATGGTTAAATAAACATGTCATTCATTTATTTCTACCTTCTTGTACACTGTAATACAAATGGCAAACAATCAACTGACAGAAATATATATATATATATATATATACTATATATATATATATATATATATATATATATATATATATATATATATATAAAACAGAAATCGGGCGCTACTTTTGACTCACCCTGTAGATTACCTGGTGTTGGGGTGAATTTGAACCATTGTGGTTCTCATTTGCAATTAAGGAAAGACCAATGAGGTAATTGGCAATTGCAATAAACACCATACACCCAGACCGAACATACCACGTGTCTCCTCGGCTCGCTCATCCGTTGGAGACAAAGCACGTGGACCAAATTAGCGTAACGCATCGGCTGATTCGCCGGTTCGATAGGCATGGTATCCAAGAGGAAAAACCCATAATCCGGCCTGGGATGGCTAAACCAGCTGGCCGTTATTGTCACTTTTGGAGCGGCCCACTGGGATTCGTACCAGGCAACCGAGACGACCCGTGGCTACAACAATATATATGTGCAGAAATACCCTCGGAAATGGGCAATGCTAAATTGGACGTAGTCCACATTCAAGGTATAAAATCAATTTATGGATAAATTAGACAACTTTTTCAAACTGTGGTTGAAAGCTGCCTGGACTCGCAAGTCAAGTGCAACTCTTCAAGTCTTCAAGTCAAGTCAATTCAAATCGCCTGGACATTTGGCCTTGCAGTGCAACTCAGACTCTCAACTCGACTAGCTAGGTCAGTTTGTGCCAAAGGCTGCCTGGGCATGCTAGTCAAGGATTTGCAGGGCACGTCACACCACGGACTCTTCTCGAAACAAAATTTGCTGTGGTCGCAGATGATGCACATAATCTGTGCATCCTTTACTTGCTGTGGTTAAATCAGACAACTTTGCTCTAATTTAATTATCGTAAAACAACTAGAAAAAGTTTTTAACTGCATCTGTCACCGGGGTGTATATAGATTACGATAGATCTAGGAATGAACGATCTATATTTAAGTACACACAATATCACAAAGACAGATTGCAATAGGCCTCTCCTGTCCCTTTGGGAATAGATGAGACAAAAAAACATATCTCTGTCTATTTCCTAGCTCCAAAATGTTGGTATAACAAACTTCTATCCTTTCATCCTGCTGATCGGTGAGCTTAGGTCCTGCATGCAAAAAAAGCCTCATCATCGAGTAGGGCAGTACTCCATAAGTAGGGATACCACAGGAAACAAATGGCTGGCCATTCAAATAAATAATATGCCTTCAATGTCAAATTACAATAATGTTGAGGATCATTTAGGCACTTTGGTGAAACAGAAATGGCGATCTGAACAGTTCAACGAGGAGAAGCACATGAAAAAACAGGTGCAATAGCAGCGCGTTGAGTTCTTACCTGTGCACTTCTTGCTATTGATGTCCCGTTTGGAGTTGGGCTTCCCCAGTTTGCAGTGGAAGTTTTCCTCCCAAAACTCGTCAAACCACACATTTCGTCGGTTATTCTCCAGCTTGCGACTGGTGAAGTAGCTGTCGAAGCCTGGAAGATAAGGAATGCCGTGCTAGTAAAAAGGGGAACGCTGGCACAAAATGGCAAATGATAGACAGGCAGGTAATGAACTTTCTGGTGCGACAATGAGTGATGGGAAACTTCCGGTCAATCAGGGACATTTTCTGAAGCATTGAAAGATAAATAACCCAGACATTCCCAATGCGGATATGAAACATAAGAGATTGTTAATGAAGGTTAGAATCAATGCAACAGAAAGAACACAGTTGATTTTTTCCACGCGTAGGCCTAGCAAGGGAGGCTGACCTCCAGGTATACAAGGCGGCTACGCACAAAAGAGTCCTTAAAAGGTTTGTGAGCGGAAACAACAAAAACAGCCAAACGGCATCTCATGGCTCATAAATGAATTATATTAGCCATAAACCCTGAGTGTCCTGAGCAAGGCAACTTTTTCGTCAGGATATTTGGCTCAGCAACGGTGGCACCGCCATTAATATATACGTAATCGTTTTACGACGACAGCTTTACTGTTCTATCTTACCATCCGAACATTGCATGCTGCCTCTACAAGCATACGTGAGACAGAACAATGATGGACAGGTAGAGCTGGGTGATATCTCCCGAACCAGTTGCCCTACGTAGCCAAGGATGGCTGTTCATATGTGATATTTGACCACATGCATGCATTCATTTATGTATCGTGTATGTAGCCTATGAGATGCTGCCTGCACAGCAACCAGACTTGGAGATTGCAACCAAACTCTATGTGGCCTGGAGTCAACGAATATCCGAGAAGACCAGGCTGCTTCTTACCTGTAGTTTTGTTTGCATACTTGGTCGAGGCACGTGTAAGAGCTAAAACATTGAACATATCACAAAGGGAGTGGGAAACAAGAGGGGGGAGAGAAGGAAGCACAACAATAGCAGGGACACAGGGACATCAGGAGATTGTGGAAGGGAAAGGGTTGGGGGTGGGGTACACAGGATAAACAAGATGGACGTTATAAGGGATTTCAGGGAAAAAAAACCAGGGAATTTGAAAGAGGTGGGTTTTCGGTGGATTTACGGGGGTAGAAAAGATCATTGTTTTGAATGAGGTTTTGGATGATAAGAGATGGTGGTGGACAGCTGTTTTGAAAACCTGGAGGGAGGAGTGGGATTAAAGATTGAAGAGAGTGTCGGAGTTTGTTCTAGAAGCGGGAAAAAAGAGGAATGAAAAAGTGAAGGTGAGAAGAGAGTCTTGATTTTTGGCAGTTTCACCAGGAGAGGGTTGCTGACAGATCTTGTGCATCCTACAGGAATATTTGGAGGACAGAACACAGACAGAGCAGGGAGAGCTAGGCCGGAGAGGAGTCGGTCGAAGGCAGGAAGACCACAAGCCTGCCTGCGGTGAGAGAGTGAAAGGTCCTCAGAATCAGCTTCATCGCAGGAGATTCCAATGATTCTAAAAGTCTTCGTTTCTGCATCGTCAAGCCGAGCGAGGTGTGAGGCAGGAGCACCAGCCCAGAGAGGAGAGCAGTATTCCATCAAGCTGAGGATGAAAGCTTTGTATGTGGTGAGCAGCTCAGGGCGAGAATTTGTAATTTGTTCAGGATGCTGACAATAATTCGGCTACTCCTTGCGAAGAACACTGTGGGGTCTTTATCATCCACCAGCTCATGTTAGCGGATGGGACGTCCAGTTCAACGTCCAACAGATGGACGGCACACCTTGTGCTGCTATACCCTGCCGACAAAGCATCAGTATGACAGTTTATCGCGGGGTTGGGAATCAAATCAACATTAAACAGCTCAAAGGTAAACGCACTACGTCTACCCCTCCTGTTGGACAAAGCATCACCATGAGCCACCACCCAAAGTGGGTTTACAACAGTCACGAGGATTTCACAGAAATTGTCAAGAAAATGAATCCAACAGATATGGTGAACAAATTCCTTGAAATGATACAAAAAGCTAATTTTCAGAGCTGACATGGAATTTTAATTACAGCTCAATCACAATTTGAGCAAGCAACTAATTCAGTTTAATTCGGAATATGGAAGGGATAGCTGACGACATAGAGGAATAGGCCTTTGGGGAAATAGATGGATGGTCTGGTTTGGATGAAGGTTTCTTCTCAATGAGGAAAGTGACTTCAATATCTCACAACAGGCAAACCTCCATGGCAGAATAGTATTTGGGGTGGGGTAGGGGGTACAGGGGGCAAGGAGTGGCATGATGGAATGTGAATGTTGATGCAATCTTTCAAGTTGAAAAAAGCAACTTACAGAGCAGATTTTTATTAGCATCCAACTGTGTAATAAGCTTGTGCAATGAAGAGCTGCATTAAAATTATTGGTCGCAATGTCACATGGCCACCCACCCGATCACACGAACGGGTCTCATGCCTACAGAATGGCAAGCAGACTCCTCCGGCTTGCTCCGGTCAGGGTTTTTAAATGCCCTTGCGGTCTTGAAAAGTCACTGGCATCAAACGGGGCGATCGAACATCGACAACAAAAATGGGCTTTTCCAAAGAGTTGGAGAAGCAAAATGCAGGGCAGGTTTGAGTTTTGCATTTCGAAAGGATCAAATACGTTTGGGACATCTTCACGTTCATCCACAACTGTGTTGAAGTGGCACCTCACATTACCATAGCGTGCAGTTCAATCAACAGCCTTGCATGCTGATCCACGTTACTGAGGATGCGGTATAAGGAGATGAGCTCCATGGTGCACATGACCCTTGTAAATGACTCTCTAGCTTGGGTTCAACATACCTAGTGATTTTCCTGCGGAGGACGAACCCATGATTACTCATGCATGGAGTACATCGCTGGTCACAATGTCAAGATACAACACGCAGCCACTTCACTAGGCCATCGATCCACCAAATGTGCAACTGGCTTAAACAGACACACACACGCCCATGAGCGGCGATGTTCGAATCACTCCGCAAGCCGCATTGTTCAACGGCTCCAAATATGCAACCATGGGAAGTCCACTAATTGGCGAGACAAATAAATGAGGATACCCGAGCTTTGGGTGGAGCATCATTTGGAAATCCTGAAGCTTCCAAAAACGTGCAGCGATAAACCCTTGGAAGTTCCCGGTAGGTGTTGGTTTTGATAGCGCAGCAACAAAAAACAATTACACTATTTTCGCATTCGTCATGCGAGATGGCACACCACTGTTGTTGCCGCTGCGTCTCATCCGGCTTCAGGTTCAAAATGATTTAATGCACCAGGTTAAATTAATATTCCAAAATTGTCTGAAATGTGTATCAGCATGGCTCCATTTCCTTCCTTTTTTGGCAAGAGTAAAACTCACGGAAGAGAACGTTTCCACTGACAGAGGGCTGGATGGGCAACAATGAGGTACAATTATGGAGGGAATGAAGGAACAGGAAAATAAGAGAGAGGAAGAGAGGAAACATTGACTCCATCAAGTAATGCAAGTTGGGTTGCAAAGGGTTAATGGGGGTGATAAAGGTCATGGGTCAGAATGGCGGATGATATAAGGTGGTGGCACACTGCTTGCTTAAAGCCCTGGAGGGAAGAGAGTAAACGAATGGCCTCCAGAAGGTGGTTCCATATACGGGAGAAACAAGGACAAGGGAGTGTGCAGTCACCCAGGATTTTGGAATTTTAACCAGGAGGGAAGAACACATGCATCACAGAGTAAATAGGGATGGTCAGAGGATTGAGAGCAGAGGAAGCAATGTTGGAGAATGTGAAAAGTTCAAAATGACGTATGAATGCTAGCGAGGCCTTTTGCGCATGCGTTGCGAGCGTTTTCATTGGCTGGTTCTGCTCGCAGAGCACTTTTAACCTGCCGTTGACAGCGCGAAATCTGTAATTCAAATCATCTTTTAAACTTAATTTTCAGTGTTTAGCCAAAGGAGTGGAAATTTGAAAATGGTTAACCATAACCGCTCTGTTCCCGAATGCAAATCGGACTCGCGGAAATAGGAGATACAAGAAATATCCATGGATGAGGTGTGTTTTCTGTTTGTACAAGCGACTGGTGGCAGTGGATATCTCTCTCACACACACGACCAAAGACCGTGCTGAGTAACAACTTTGATAGGAGCGTAGACCGTGATGAGGCCGAGTGCTGCACACGTGGCGCCCGGTATCATGCTGATCGATATGCGTTTGGGACATGGTCTGGTCATGCAGCCTGAAGAGCTTTATCAACTCCACCCCACTGAGGACGAGTCGGACAGAGCTTCGGCAGGACTGAAGACCGTGCCGAGTACAACAGCTTCAGTTAGGCCGAGGCGTTTCGGATGCGGCATTGCCGTGCAACTTAATGTGCTTTGTCGACTCTCTCCCGCCGAGAACGACTCCCTTTTGCCGACTCCCTCCCGTGGTACGACTCCCTCCCGCCATGTATGGATGGGACTGAGCTTCGGTGGGACCACATGTGTAGATGGGGACTTGCGGCAGTGGCGTGCAGTGTTCGGGCAAGCGGGAGTATTGCGCATATGATCGGGTGAACCCTCAGAGGTTGAGGGGGAAACAGCACGAATGAGAAGGCACAACTTATTTGCTTTACATTTGTATTTCCTTTGATAAAATGCACCAATAATACTGTTACATTTGAGAGGGGTGCGTATTAGATTGATGATAAGTATCATCAACTGTGTGCTGGCGTAGCTTAGAACATTCTTATGTAACAGGGATTTGTCAGAGTGAAGTTGTTTTGTTATCATGTCTGCTGTGAGAGGAGCAGTGTTGATATTAACTTTAGGTAGGAAAGCGTTTTTTGTTTTCTTTCTCTCTTTAAATCGGATGAGGCACCAGGTGAGGTTAGAAGAAAGGGGATATTTTGGCAAGTTTGCATCCCATGTGGGATGATAACATCTGCCATCCCCCTCGCGGCCCAAACTCTTTGTTATAGATGTCCAACATGGTGCAGGCACCACAAGAACCCCAGAAGGCACATCTCCATTGGCAAACTGCAATGTAGACTGGACGGATTTATGGAAAAAGGCCATGTATAGCTTCTAGGTGCATTTTGGGGTAAAAGTTGGAAAGTTAAAGTAGAAGAGCTGCATGTATATACATGATATATAAATGCTTGTTCAAACAAATTGTCCAAAAATGGCAATTTGGTGGCCATTTTGTTTATGCTAATTAGAAGGTCAAAATCTCATAATTCGGCTTGGGAACCGGGTTAATCGAATTCAGCAATCCCTATTTATGTTAAAAAGTGAGGTTCCCAACTTTTACCCAAAAATGCACCTAACATTCACATTTCTCAGAAATCCGTCTAGTCTAATGTGCCTTATGACTGCTACGGGTGGTGATGGCGACAGGATCACGTACGCGTGGTGTCACCCTCGTCCTGGTGGCGGCGACGTACCCACTCACTGGCTGGTACCTCTGTATGAACAAAGGAGGTTCAGAGACAAGGGTAGTAGCTGTGGGGGTAGACGATAAAAGATCCAACACACGTGCTGTTCACTCTTTCTTTGGGATTTCTTGAGGATTGTCTCTCCTCGTCTGGGCTTTGCAAGCTTTGAGTAACACCTGGTGGCCTGCTGTTCTCCCTGGCCAACCTACACCATACAAAACCTGCCTAATGCTTCACTTTTCCCATTCACTTTCCTGTTCATTGGTCCATGCCGTGGCTGTAGACGTGATGAGGTGAAGCGCCATTACGATAAACTGTACAATAAAAGACCTCACCTGGTCCACCCCTTTGGGTGTGTTAAATATTGTGTTCTCGTGGCCATTATTTTAATCTTGTATTAAGTATTTTTCATTCATGTTATACCGGTTGGACGTTTATTTATTTATTTATTTATTTATTTGCTTCCATTTGTGTCCATCTATATTTTGTCTCAGGATTTTCCATCTTTGTGGTCTTGTGCCTTTTCTGTAAATTAACCTGTTGTTCCAAAAGAGCACCTTTCGTGCAGCGGTCCAACCTTTGGAAACCTCACATGTGAGAAACCATTTCGGCACCTTTTTGGGTAAATCCCTGGGGGACAAAAACTGGTAGCATACACTTTTAAAAGACCGGTGAATTCGTCAATCCGACCGGGCCGCACGAGGGGCCAAATCCGCTCGGGTCCCTCGTGTGATTCTGCCAATCATGTGGGGAATTAAATTTGAAAACCCAACCATCAATGGTTCGGCTCAAGAAGACCCTTTGACGCGACAATACATTAACAGTCTACTTGGAACGACTCACAGTTTGCAACTCCTGTGTGTATGTGCATCATCTGTGCCTCACATAATTATTTCATTCTCAAGTCTCGCTAAAGCAATAAACCATTAAAACAAAGTAGCAAACGTCGAGGTGTGTGGAGTTTGTGACCAACGTACCTGCTACTGATGCTCTCTTTGGCATTATGGTCACAGCCCCCTCCGCCTCAGCCTCCTGGTATAGTATCGGTGCGACCTTTGACCCCCAGCTGTCTGAACCTACCCACAAGAAATGCCCAGACTTGTTGGCATTTCTGGCTGCAGTGAGAACGCCACTGCAAGGACAACGGTGAAAGGTAAAGGGAAGAGAGAATGGAGAAAAACACAGAAGATATGATGGAATTTCAAGACAAAAGCCAGGGAATGATTTATATTACAGTATGGATGTACATCCATCATACAAGGCCTTATCTACAGGGATTGCAGGATTGTTATTAGTCCGTCCCCTGCACAGCCAGAGATGGTTTTGGAATCACTTCTGTGTGTGTGTGTGTGTGTGTGTGTGTGTGTGTGTGTGTGTGTGTGTGTGTGTGTGTGTGTGTGTGTGTGTCCGGGCCGTAACCATTTAGGATTTGTCATCAAATTTTAACCAAAGCGTTATCTATCTATAATTCCAGTAATCTCTGTGTGTCTGTGTGTCTGTGTGTCTGTGTGTCTGTGTGTCTGTGTGTCTGTGACCGCTGTTTCTCGACAACCACGGGTCCGATATACTTTTAACTTGCCAGGTATATTGCTGGGGACCCGAGGATGTGCCTTTTCAAGGTTTCATATTAATCGGACAATTACTTACCGAGCTATGTCCAAAAAACGATTCAACCAATCAGAGAGCAGCGAGCTATCACGTGTGCCGAACGTGGCGATCAGACTCTGCCTCGGACGGCACATTTGACAGCGTATTCATTTATTTCACGTTGGAAAACTATGTTGCCGTTAAACTATGTTTTAAAACGAATTCAAACTGCGATTAAATTTAAACGATTCATCGTAACTGCGATTTGCGAACTTCCGGACAGTGAAGACTGTCCGGCAGCACGCTTTCCGGCAGCCAATCACAGAACGCTTTGTTGCGTAGGCGTGGCCGATGTGAGACGAGCGGAGCTGAGCGCGTTACGAGCTGACCACCATTACGGTACGTAATTCGATTTCTTATGCGCATTATTTCTCCCAATTCAGTCAGAGCGAAGGGCGGAAGCGAAGAGCGTTGTTTTTTTTGTTTACGGGCGTACGGGCGGGGTAGAGCGTACGGGTAGCGTTTTTTTTTTTTTTTGGCAAGGAACGGGCACCCACGTACGGGCAATGCCCTAGTCTATCTATAATTCCAGTAATCTCTGTGTGTATGTGTGTGTGTATGTGTGTGTGTCTGTGTGTCTGTGTGTCGTTTGTCTGTGACCGCTGTTTCTCGACAACCACGGGTCCGATATACTTGAAACTTGCCAGGTATATTGCTGGGGACCCGAGGATGTGCCTTTTCAAGGTTTCATATTAATCGGAGAAGTAGTTACCGAGCTATGGCGATTTATTTACCAAACTCCGCAAGCCGTTCGCTTTGGCTTTGCGAATGGACCAAACCATTTCATGTAAATAGAGGGGGGGGATTGTCACCGTACTCGCAATACAAGCCGTTCGCTTTGGCTTTGCGAATGGACCAAACCATTTCATGTAAATAGAGGGGGGGGATTGTCACCGTACTCGCAAGCCGTTCGCTTTGGCTTTGCGAATGGACCAAACCATTTCATGTAAATAGAGGGGGGGGGATATAATTTTAGATATATATATAGTACGGGCATGCCCTAGTTATGATAACACGGAGAGAGCAAATTCAAAATTTTGGCAAAAGGTCAAAGGTCAGCGTAATATAAAATCATCAATTTTCATACAATTGACCTGAAATTTAAATTTACCATTTGAGTTTTGTCATCAAATTTTCAACAAAGCTTTATTATGAGAATATGGAGAAGGTAAACTAATAATTTGGTCAAAAGGTCAAAGGTCAAGATTGCATAAAATCACCAATTTTCACCCAATTGGCCTGAAATTTAAAGAATTTGCATATCGGGTCACTGAATTGGTTCACCATTGAAAAGCTAGAAGCTGATTTTTTCCCTAGATCTAAAGCTCAAAGGTCAAGGCTACATCAAATCATCAATTTTCATTTTGTACTAGCATACAAGACCCGTCGCTTCCCTGACGGAACACCAATCTTTGCGTAATTGAAACAAAAAAAGAAGGTTGTTGTTGTTTGGTGTTAAAAAAGATATTAAATGAAAGAAACCAGGAAAAATAAAATTATGAAGTGTATAGGGAGAGTACACAACAACAAGTCAACAACAACAACAACAACAACAACATGCATTTTAAAGGCCATTTTCCCTGCTAGAGCGGGGTTAGCCATGTATAGGGAGAGTGTTAAAGGAATATTCATCACAGCCTTTTTCGATGCTGAATTGCAAATAATATACAACAACACACTAAGAGGAAGATCAAAATGAAAAAAATTCTCCCCCTCCCTCTCCGCCTCCCCTCTCTTCTTCCTTTTAACAAACTAGTACACCCGCTAACTACGGGAGGGGTTGAAAGGGTCATTCATCTTTGGGGTACATCGATTACAGTCGATCTATGGTCGGGTCTCCAGAACATTGGGTGTGTTCATTTACCAAGTTTCTTGTGAAGAGATCGCCAAGCGGTTAAAGCATTTGAGCAAGCACTCTATTCAAAACTGTTAAGGAACGCCTGGCTTGGTAAGCGCTAGCTAGCTGCTTGGTAAATGAACACAACCTGAGCTTCTCCCTTTCAGTTTCGTGTTAAACAGAAGCAGCGAGTTTCAAACGTTCACTACGGAAAACGCCACGTTAGCGCCAGGAAGGGTCATGTTATTAACCCAACATTTATGGGGTACCTAGAGTACAGTAGATCTTCGCTCAGTTCTGTAAGTAAACCTTACTTCATGGATGTCAGGATTCCTCCAAATTTCTTCATTTAGTGTTATAAAGAGCATTAGCAACTGTTTAAAAAGCTAATCATACGTGTTTGTGGTTCATAATATTCATTACTGTTCGTTAATGTTCATTACTTCTGGTAGAGGCCGTTGCTCCCACAAAAACGCCAAGATAAGCTATTTATTTACGTTGACTTGCCGGAAAAACCCCTTTGGGGAGGTGGGATATTATTGGTATTAATATTGTTTTGTAATAACATTAATATTACGCTATTGTAGCGGGTACCGCTGGGTTTTCACAATCGCCTTGCACCTATCAAGGACGCGGAGCGATCACCATGCCGGGCTCGTCCAGGACGCCCGGGCAGGCTCGCCCTCAACTTGCCAGGCCGCAGCCAGGACGCTCGGCCACACCCCCTCTCGCCTTTCCTGGACAAACGCTCCGGGATAATGTGTGTATATATATTGCTGCCCGATAAACGGGCTTTTCAGAGTACCTGAGTGTTTTGTTTGAATAAAGCAACTCGGACGAATTCCAGCTTTTTGTCGCGTCCATTCTTCCGATCGACGTGGGAGCCCGAGCTCCTTCATTGGTGACCTACCGACATGGACACGGCAGTGGCCCTTAAACTGCCTACCTTCTGGGAGGCTCACGCGGCGGTTTGGTTCGCACAGGCGGACTCCCTGTTCGCCCTGCGAGGCATCACGGCCGACGACACCCGCTTCCACCATGTGGTAGCAGCGCTCGGTTCAGCCACCGCGGCCCGCGCCCTGAGCCTCCTCGAGAGCCCGCCAGCCGCTGACAAATACGGCGCGATTAAAAAGCTTCTCCTCGACGCTTTCGCCCTCCCATCGGCGTAATGCGCACGGCACCTGCTCGACCTGCCCGAGCTCGGCGAAACGCGCCCTTCCGAGCGAATGGACTACATGCTTTCGCTGCTCGGTGAGCACTCTCCGGCATTCCTGTTCCGGGAGCTGTTCCTCCGTCAGTTGCCTAGCCCGGTACGCCTCGCCCTGGCAAGCACGACGATCACGGATCCCCGTGCCCTTGCCAGGGAAGCCGACAAGATCTCCGCCGCAGGCCAGTGCATCGCAGCAGCGACCTGGGCCCACCGCCGTCCGACGAAACACCCATGGTGCCTGAGCACCCGGCACGGTCGACGACCGAACTGCCGACGCAATTGGCGGCCGCTACACCGAGCCGACCACCTCCAGCACGACGACCGGGGCCTCCACCTGACCAAGCGTGGTGTTACTATCATGCCAGGTTCGGACAGAAGGCCCGGACATGCCGACCCCCGTGCACCTTCGGCAGGCCGGGAAACGGCCGGGCTGCCGTTCATTACCAGCCATGAGCGCCGGCCACACGGGCAACTTACTGTTCATCACGGATAAAGCGTCCGGACGGCACTTCCTGTGCGACACCGGCGCCCAACTGAGCGTCATACCCGCCTCTGACCAGGACAGGCAGTCCGCAGTTTGCGGCCCCTCCTTGGTTGCGGCCAACGGATCGGCCATCCGCACCTTCGGCCCGCGCAACGTCACCCTCTGCTTCGGCAGCCAACGCTTTGCTTGGACGTTTGTAACCGCAAGCGTGCCCATGGCTCTGCTAGGCGCCGACTTCCTCTGCGCACACGGACTGCTGGTGGACGTCCAACGGCATCGTTTAATCAATGCCGAAACCTTCAGCTCCCTGGTATGCACATTGAGCAGCTCCGCGCCGACCGAGCTGGCATGCGCCCTCCCGGCGGCGAACGAGTTTGCTCGCCTGCTCACGGAGTTCCCGGCCCTCACGCGGCCGACGTTTTCAGCCGTCGCAGTACGGCATGGGATCGAGCACCACATACCAACCACGGGCCCGCCGGTTTACGCCAGAGCCCACCGCCTCGACCCAGCCAAGCTCGCCATGGCCAAAGCCAAGTTCGACGCTTTAGAACACCTCGGCATCGTGCGGCGCTCCGATAGCGCGTGGGCTTCGCCACTACACATCGTCCCAAAGCCAGGGGGCGGCTGGCGCCCATGTGGCGACTACCGCCACCTTAACGACGCTACCACCCCCGACAGGTATCCAATCCCGCACATCCAAGACTTCTCCGCCCGTCTGGCGGGACGGGTCATTTTTTCGAAAATTGATCTCATACGGGGATATCACCAGGTACCTGTCAGGGCGGCCGACGTCCCTAAAACGGCAGTCATCACGCTGTTCGGCTTATTCGAATTCTTACGGATGCCGTTTGGTCTCAAGAACGTGGCTCAGGCATTCCAGCGCTTGATGGACGGCGTGCTGCGTGACCTGCCGTTCCTTTTCGTTTACCTAGACGACATCCTCGTCGCCAGCACGTCCCGGGCCGAGCACCTCCTCCACCTCCGAACACTGTTCGGGCACCTCAGCGAGCACGGCCTCATCGTCAACCCGGCCAAATGCCACTTCGGCACGACGGCTGTTGATTTTTTGGGCCACCACATCACCAAGAACGGGGCCGTGCCGCTGCCAACCAAGGTCGAGGCCATCACCACATTCCTGCGTCCCCGCACCATAAAGGCCCTGCAGGAATTCCTGGGAATGGTGAATATTTATCACCGCTTCGTGCCCCGTGCTGCTCAACTCATGCGGCCCCTCTACGAAGCCCTCCGGGGAAAGCCGGCCAAGCACGACATCGCCTGGTCCGCAGCAATGGACGCGGCCTTCCAAAGCTCAAAGTGGGCCCTCGCCTACGCAACACTGCTCGCTCACCCGGTGCTCAACGTTCCCATCGCCATCACCACGGATGCCTCCGACTACGCGGTGGGCGCCGTACATGAGCAATGGGTGAACGGGGTTTGGCAGCCACTCGCTTTTTTCAGCCAGCAGCTCCGGCCGAACGAGCTCAAATACAGCACGTTTGACCGTGAGCTCCTCGGTCTACACCTGGCCGTCCGCCATTTCCGCCACCTCCTGGAGGGCCGACCTTTCATGGTGTTCGTCGACCACAAGCCGTTGGTTTACGCAATGGCCAAGGTCACGGAGCCGTGGTCGGCCCGCCAACAGCGCCACCTCTCCGCCGTGTTGGAGTTTACCACGGACATCCGGCACGTCTCCGGCAAAAACAACGCCGTGGCCGACTGTCTTTCCCGGGCCAGTGCAAACGCGGTCCACCTGGGCGTGGACTTCGCGCTTATGGCGGCGGACCAAACCACCGACACCACGGTGCAAGCCCTCCGGGCAGCGGACACGGGCCTCCGCCTGGCCGACATCCCCTTCGCGGATACTGTCCTGCTCTGCGACGTCTCCCAAGGCCAGCCTCGCCCCATCGTGCCCGTCACCTGGCAACGCCGCATCTTCGCCTCCCTCCACGGCCTTTCCCACCCGGGCCGGAAAGCTTCCCAGAAGCTGGTGTTGGCGCGATTCGTCTGGCACGGCCTTTGTCGGGACGTCCGTGATTGGACCAGCACCTGCACAGCCTGCCAACAGGCCAAGGTCCACCGACACACCCAGGCCCCGCTGGCACCTTTCACCATGCCCAAACGACGTTTCGACCACGTCAACGTGGATCTGGTGGGCCCCCTCCCCCCGTCACGGGGGTTCACACACCTGCTCACCATGGTGGACAGGACCACCAGGTGGCCGGAGGCCATTCCCTTCGTCTCCACCACCACCGCCGACGTGGCGCAGGCTTTCATCGCCACCTGGGTCGCCCGCTTCGGCGCACCGGCGGACATCTCGTCAGACTGCGGACCACAGTTCACCTCCGAGCTGTGGGGCGCGGTCGCCCGCAACCTGGGGGTCAAGCTCCACCGTACTACGGCCTACCACCCCCAAGCAAACGGGTTGTGTGAGCGATTCCACCGCTCAATGAAGGCCGCGCTCATGGCCGGCCTTCAAGACGGCGGTTGGGCCGACCGGCTGCCGTGGGTCCTTTTGGGCCTCCGCACGGCCCCCAAGGAGGACCTCCAGGCATCCACCACCGAGCTTGTCTACGGCCAGGCGCTACGCGTCCCGGGCGAATTCGTGCCCAACGCTACCAGTCCCTGGTCCGCAGCTCACCAGCGCTCGGACCTCCAGGAGGCCGCCCGACGGTTTGCCCCCGTGCCAACATCCCACCACGGTGACCCCCAGTCCTACGTCCCCCCAGCACTTCGCACAGCGGAGTATGTTTTTGTGAGTCACGACGCACATCGGGGGCCACTCCGGCCGCCGTACGACGGGCCCTTCCGGGTCCTGCGACGGGACGACAAGTCGTTCGTCATCGACATCGGCGGCAGGTCGGACCGGATTGCGGTGGACCGCCTCAAGCCGGCGCACGTGGACGTCGACCAACCACCACGGGTGGCCCTTCCGCCACGGCGAGGCCGCCCCCCGTCCACGGGGCCCCCCACTCGACCGCCCACCACCACACCGGACCCCCCCCCCCCCCCCCCACGACCCGCCAGGGGTCGCTTCGGCCGGGTCATCAGGACCCCCCTCAAATTGACCCTGCCGGTGCAAGTCGATTCTGGGGGGACGTGTGTAGCGGCTACCGCTGGGTTTTCACAATCGCCTTGCACCTATCAAGGACGCGGAGTGATCACCATGCCGGGCTCGTCCAGGACGCCCGGGCAGGCTCGCCCTCAACTTGCCAGGCCGCAGCCAGGACGCTAGGCCACGCCCCCTCTCGCCTTTCCTGGGCAAACGCTCCGGGATAATGTGTGTATATATACACAAAGAATTAAGTTAAGCACCCCTACACAACGAATTAAGGTAAGCACCCCCTAATATATATTCTTTGTGTATATGTATACATTGGCATATATTCTAAGGTATGTGAGATCAAATAATGATTGGTATGACATTAGCAATTATCCATTGATGAAATTGAGTGATCAAAGTGAAAAAAAATGATTGGTTGAGTCAGTGATCCGATCACGTGGGTCCTACACACGTTATTGACGCAAAGATCGCTAGAGGTCTTCTCAGAACAATGACTGTACGTTAGAAAACATAAACGTCATCCACACTGTCCGTGATGGACCTATAGCTCCATACTTAAATTGAGGTGAAAATATGCCTAAAATTCCCAAAAAATTTCACCTTAAATTATTCAGAATAAAATATTGAAAACGGCATGATTGTTATGTTTTTATGTGACCATAATATCACTTCTCCAGAAAATATAGCAATATCATGGGTATATTACACTGTTTTGACGACAACAAACTTGTAATGTGCGAGGTTGTAAAAAAACGGGGGGGGGTGCTTAACTTAATTCTTTGTGTATATATTGCTGCCCGATAAACGGGCTTTTCAGAGTACCTGAGTGTTTTGTTTGAATAAAGCAACTCGGACGAATTCCAGCTTTTTGTCGCGTCCATTCTTCCGATTGACGTGGGAGCCCGAGCTCCTTCACTATTATCGTTAGTTTTGTTGTTCGAAGTGGCCTTGCAAAAAAGCCACAATTAAGGTAACTTAATATGGCTATACACCTCAAGACGCAACCCATTGATGGCAATGGCAGGGAAACCCCGCTCGGGCGAGAAAACCCCCTTGGGGAGGGGGGCAAATGAATGCGCTACAGCTGTTATAGGTGTTAGCTTGTGTTGATAACACCGCCGCCGAGTGTATGACTGTGGCATGACAATACTGTGCACATGTACCTACGTACTTCTGGAGTGACCTCCGGGCCGGAAGTGCCGGACGCGGAACATGGCATGCTTGAACTACTAATGGCTCCGTGTCCTTTTATACGAGCGTCTGAAACAACAACCTTCATAATGTAACCCTTGGTCATCCTGTCAAGTTTGGCTGAGATTGGATAAGTAAGGACGGAATGTATTGGCGTCAAAAATTCATCAGACATCAGACATATGCGACAGACACAAATGGCATATTTTAGTATGATTCTCTCAGGTACGTATAGTATTCGGCATGCGCCAGGCCAGGAAACGATCTCTGATGTCCCCTTGTCTCTGTGTGGTCTCTGGTTCCTCGAATCTTGAGCACTCCCAATTCCTCCCAATTGGTTCCTCCCAATTCTCAGCGAGGAAATGAGTATGATTTATATGATTTGGATTAGTGGAGATATCAGCTGCTTTTTTGTTATTATCCTTTTCTCACCTGTGTTCCAAGTAGACTGTAGCGCGACCTGCGTCGTGATGCTTTAATAGGCGGTGTATATTCGGAAATGGTGTTTGATATGGCGATATTAAAATGGAAATGTTGAAAGAAAAACTATTGAATATAGCAAGCGTTTGCTGAATCTAATCGATATGAGAAATCTCATTTGTTTTAATGTAAATGAGTATGATATGTATGATTTGGATTGGTGGAGATTCGGAATCAACGTGGTGGATAAAACATCTTTGTAGGAAGAGGGGTACATGCTAATGTTTACTTCCGGAGAGTGGTTTCATTGAAATCCAATGTCAAGTTAACAAAGGAGGATTCCTGGATGATCCTGCTCTCCGTGCTGGGATAGCCTGTTTTGATAGATAGATAGTGTTTGCATTGGCAGTTTTGACACGCGCGTCCACGTACCCATATTGTTTGGGATAACAAACACTCCCGGGAGTTACCCGAATCCACTGTAGTTGGATTTATTGAAATATGTTAATCCGTTCTCAAGTTATAACACGACAAACAAACAAGCAGACATGGCTCCTTTTATAACATGGATTTTAATGCTTTCGCTGACGAAGTCGACGGAGGCATTATGTTTTCAGGTTTTCCGTCCAGCTGTCTGTCCGTCCGTCTGTCCGTCCGTCCGTGATAGGTTTTCGTTACCGCGACAACTTGAGAACGGATGAAGGGATCTTAGTCAAACTTGGCAAAGGTATGTATAATGAGGTAAAGATGAACTGATTAAATGTTAGTGTCACAAGGTCAAAGGGCAAAGGTCAGAGGTCATGTTAGGTAAAAAATACTGTTACCGCGATAACTTGTGAACCAGTGATGGGATTCTGACTAAATTTGGTACACTTATGTATCATGATGTAAAGATGAAACGATTCGATTTCTGGGTCAAGAGGTTAAAGGTCAAAGGTCAAATCTGTAATAGGTATACAACTTGAGAACGGCTGAAATGATCCAATTCAATCTTGGTACAAGTATGTATAATATTGTAAAGATGAAACGATTCGATTTCTGGGTCAAGAGGTTAAAGGTCAAAGGTCAAATCTGTAATAGGTATACAACTTGAGAACGGCTGAAGTGATCTAATTCAAACTTGGTACAGGTATGCATAATGCTGTAAAGATTAAATGATTAGATTTTGGTTTCAAGAGGTCAAAGGTTAAAGGTTCAAATCTGTAATAGGTCTATAACTTGAGAATGGCTAAAGGGATCTAATTCAAACTTGGCACAGACATGTATAATGATGTAATGATTAACTGATTAGATTTTGGCTGTCCTGCGGTCAAAGGCCAGATGTCAGAGGTCACGTCAGGTAAAAAAATGTGAGAACTTGTGCACAGCTGAAGGGATTTAAATTAAAACTTGGTACAGGTATGTATAATGATGTAAACATGAACTGATTAAATTTTGGGGTCAATAGGTCAAAGGTCAGAGGTCATGTCAGGTAAAAAGATGCTCACTTTGGCACAGCTGAATGGATTTAAATCAAACTTGACACAAGTATTATAATGTAATAATGTGGGCGGAGGCATATCAGTGACGTCGTGACGTCGAAGAGTGCCGTTCTAGTTTTAAATTTTGTACACCACTCCTTTCTTATGCCATCTCCAGGCGCTGCATGACGTCATTGCCAGTCACCGAAGGGTATTCTATTAGGCAATGATGCATGCTGAAAGGGAGAACTCAGTTTTCACTCCGGTTTCTTGTTTTCTTGTTTGTTTGTCCGGGCGATATCTCAGCCTTCCTTTGAGCTAGGAAGCTGAAATTTCGCCATAATAGTGAGAACGTGCTTTGGCAAAAACAGTATTTTTTGTTTTTTGATTAATCAATTAATTGAGGAGCTATTTAATTATTATCGATTAAGTACTTATTTATTTCCTTTCTCATCTGGGCATTATCTCAGGCACCTTTTGAGCGAGGAAGCTGATATTTCGACATGACAATGACCAAATGATTTGGCTGTAAAGGCTATTTTTGATTTATTTATTAATCAATGAATTGATTAATTATTTAATTGTTTGATTAATCACTGAATTAATTTTTAAAAAATTAAGTTACAGATTCGGATGAAACAGTGGTGGTTTAGGTATTCTATTAGCCAATTGATTAATTATTTATTTTTTATGATTATTATTCATTTATTTTCATTATTAGTCATTTATTTATTTTCGTCATCTGGGCAATATTTCAGGCGCCTTTTGAGCTAGTAAGCAGATATTTGGACACGACAGTGACCAAGTGATGTGGCTATAAAAGATATTTTTGATTTATTGATCAATCAATTAATCGATGAATTATTTATTGATCAATTAATTATTTATTTTTTTGATAATGACTTATTTAATTAATTTTCAAAAAGTTACAGCTTCGGATGAAGCACTAGTGGTTTCGGTATGCTATTAGCCAAATTATTAAGAAAATGTTTTATGATTATCATTTATTGATTTTAATTATGCAATTAACCAATCAATTTATTGTACACCTCTCCCTCCAAATACAGTCTCTATGAGCTGCACGGCGGTATTGCCAGGCGCCAAAGGCGCCCCGGAAATGCCGCGCTGGATGATATTTATTTATTTAACATGGGGACAGTGTACTTTGAATGTATCTGAACTTGTTTTCTTGTTTTCCTGTTTGTTTTCTTGGTTGTCCGGGCGATATCTCAGCCATCCTTTGAGCTAGGAAGCTGAATTTTGGGCACAATTGTGAGCAAGTGCTTTGACAAAAACCGTATTTTTTGTTTTTTGATTAATCAATGAATTGATTAGTTATTTAATTATTATCTATTAATTAAGTACTTATTTATTTTCTTTCTCATCTGGGCAATATCTCAGGCACCTTTTGAGCTAGGAAGCTGATATTTGGGCACGACAGTGACCAAGTGATGTGGCTATAAAGGCTATTTTTTATTTATTGATTAATCAATTAATCGATTTTATTTAAGTATTCGATTAATGACTTCATTAAAAAAAATTTTTTAAGTTACAGATTCGGATGAAACGGTGGTGGTTTAGGTATTCTGTTAGCCAATTGATTAATTCTTTAATTATTTTCTGATTTTTATTTATTTAATTTTATTAATCCTTTATTTATTTTCTTTCTCATCTGCGCAATATCTCAGGCACCTTTTTATCTAGGAAGCTGATATTTGGACACGACAGTGCCCACGTGATGTGGCTTTTAAGGATATTTTTGATGTATTGATTAAGCATTTAATTATTTAATTGTTTTGATTAATGACTTTAATTAATTTCCACAAGGTTACAGCTTCGGATGATGCACTGTTGGTTTAGGTATGCCATTAGCCAATTGATAAAGAAAATATTTAATGATCATTATTTTTTGATTTTAATTATGCAATTAATCAATCAATTATTGTACACCTCTCCCTCCAAATACAGTCTCTATGAGCTGCACGGCGGTATTGCTGGGTGCCGAAGCCCCGGCAATGCCGTGCTGGATGATATTTATTTATTTGGCATGGGGGCGGTGTACTTTGAATGTATCTGTACTTGTTTTTGTTGTTTTGAGCATACGGAAGAAGAACTGGTGGTTTTGTCTAGACTAAGACGTCTTATTACAACGGACTTTTTTTGCATTTTCAGATGCTTTCCATTGAATAATTATTTTAGAGTAATCTTAGGCTCATGATTGAGCTTGTACATAAATCATAAACGGGACCAAGACGTCAGGAGGATAACCACGATATGCAGAACAGCCAAAGTTCAACTACATTTGTATATCATGAACAAACAAATATGGGATTTGAACCTTACCCAATGCATTAACAGACAGACAGACAGACAGACAGTAGGGGTGAAGTAGGAACCAACCTATTGCCTCCGCTACTAAAGGCGGACGTAGGTTATGTTTTCACCACTGTCTGTCTGTCTATCTGTTTATTTGCCTGTGGGCAGGATATGTCAAAAGGTTACGGATGGATTTGGACGAAATTTGGTGGACAGGCTGGGTGTGGAGCAAGGGTTAATGGATTCGATTTTTGTTCAGGTCCAAATCCAGATCAGTGAGATACAAAACGTAAACTGTCCAGCCTGGGACCTGGAGGTTGTACATTCTCTACTGTCGTTCTAGTTTCAAAAGTAACACCGACTCTAACCAGGGTTTTTTCTATTGCAGCTACAATTGTAGCACCTCAAACTGAAGACAGCACACTGGTAGCATGCTCGTCTCGATAGCTACCTGGTCTGGGTTTGAGTACAACTACCAACCTTCACTCGACTGGTGCTTCATTAGGAATGGCAGTGCACCATGGGAGGTCATTAAGCCGGCTGTACCATTCGCCAGCACTCATTTATACATTCGAGGAACCCCATGATACTTTTTGAAGAGTATGCTATTGTGTGCCTTGGAAAAGCATCAAATTCCTGCTGTAATATACGAGTGCATCATTTTGACGGCCGAGCCGCCCCTAGCAATTATGAAATGAGCAGAGCAAATGTGTAATTAAATCCTGATAGAGTATGCATTTGCTAGGTAGAGAGATGTATCCATGCAAGGAAAATGAGGAGTCGCCTACTCGTGAGATAGTCATTGTTATAATCATAGTTATTGGCAGCGCAGATCTTCCATGAGTTATTGTTATTGCCAACGCGGAATTTCAATGCAATTGCTCTTGTAATCTCCAGTTACCCCACAATGCCTGTAATCTTAGATGTCTACACCTGAAGTGCAAGGCAGTCATTATAAAGAAACTAATAAGGCTATTTTCTATGAAACTTTATCGATTTAACCTATCGACATTAGCATTTGATTCTGCTTTTGTTTCTCTTTTTCATTTTATTTTCTCTTCTCTTTCCACATGGAATTGATGGAATCATGAACACTCACAATCCAAGCCTTACAATGGCTGCGTGCTTTTGAAGAGACCCACTCGGTGGGGGTTTCTCGGTGTCGTTTCCGGCTAGGATTTGGCAGAAATGAGTTAGCACCAACTGGTGGAAACGACTTACAACATCCATCCTGATGGCATTGAATATGACTTGCCATTCCATGAGGACGCACTGGCAGAAGTTATTGCACCGGGGTTCGAATCCACACAAGCTATAAACTGTCATCCCGGTGTTTCACAGGCAAGGTGATTCGTCAATGCGTGCCACCCGCTAATTTCGGTCCCCTTGTGTTTTATACCTCTCCCCCCCCCCCCCCCCCCCCCTTCCCACGCCTCCTCCCCCCAAGCCCTCTCCCTCCCACACTTCTCCCTGCTCTCAAATGTTGTGGTTGTGTGCTTCCCCTTCTCTCCCCATCTTGTCTTCCGCTCCCTCTTTTTGTATATTTTGTTTGTCTGGTTGATTTGTTTGTGAAATAAATGTTAGCTCTTTCACGAGCCTCGATTCAGTATACAAAAAAAAAAAAAATCCTTCGGACGTTAAATTGGTGTTAAAGATCCCATGGTGTCCTTCGCGAAGAGTAGGCGAGCCATGACCGGCACCATGACCAGATTCCGAATTCCTGCCCTAACCAGTAGAGGGCACTGCATCAGCCGCACAGCCACCCCGTGCCGCAGTCTTGTGCTGCATACGAATGAAGAAGACTCAGGTTGCAGGATTTTGAAAGAAGTGAAGTCGCCTCCTTAAAAACTCCGCATTCTTCACGAGAAATTATTGAGCAGGACCAAGATGCTCGCATGCTATTTGCGCAAGATGCCGTCGAGTATGAGCGAAGATAGCACCTTTCTTGATGAAGTCTTCTAAATACAGTATATTATAAAAAAAACACACAAATAAATGCAAAATCAAATTCTTCCTTCATGTCCTTTTTAAAATCGAAATATTATTACATTTGTTAAAGTTGTTTCTTAAATACACACTTGAGTCTTAAGTGGGACGGGCCTGCGAAGAACCGAGGCGCTGACATGGTCTGTAACATCTGTGCTTCATACGTTATTGGAGATTAAATTTATCCTAAACGTGTTAGAAAGTTGAGAGCATCGACAATTGTTTAAATCAGTGTTGAAAACATTTCGAGTGGAATTCAGTAGGTGGGACTCATAACAGAATTAGAAAGAATTTGTGCAGCCATTCCATAGTGCCTCAAATAGTCCCTACTGATCGGACTTAACAAGTATGTATAACTACAAAAGAGGTGTGTGTGTGTGTGTGTGTGTGTGTGTGTGTGTGTGTGTGTGTGTGTGTGTGTGTGTGTGTGTGTGTGTGTGTGTGTGTGTGTGTCACCATTTTTTCTCAGAGATGGCCAAAATAATCAACATCAAACTTTCAGAGGTTCATCAGTGAGTGCCGGGGTTTGTTTTAGGCAAAAAAGGACTTTCTTTGTTTTAAGTTGCTCTATAGTGTCGAAGCCTTTTTGCTATATACAATGGAATATTAAATGATCCCTGATCCCATTCCTGTAGGGAAGTGTTTAGAGACCCCACTAAAAATAGGGGAAAAAACCGAAATTTGATTTCTTCAAAATGCCAACAGGATGAGAACAGCAACGGGCAATGTGGGGAACCCCTACTAGTATATAATAAGGTTCGCTTGTTCGTTAAGCATATTGGACTGGGAGTCAGTTCCGCATTCATCCTACAGGTGTGGACCATCCTTTAAGGGCTCTGGTTTGGGCCACTGATGCTTTGCCCCTTATAGAAAGGTGTGGACCATCCTTAAAGGGCCACCGTTTGTGCCGCTGATGCTCTGCCCCTTATAGACAGGTGTGGACCATCCTTTAAGGGCCACATTTTGGGCCGCTGATGCTCTGCCCCTTATAGACAGGTGCAGGCCATCATTTATGGGCCACAGTTTGTGCTGCTGATGCTCTGCCCCTTATAGATTGGGGCAGGAATTTGTTCAGAGTAATGACGACATCTTGCCGACTCTTCGTCGAAATATCTTCAGCGTCCACCAACGTGAGCAGACAGATCCTCGGCTAAACGCCTGTTCGAGGGACTTCCTGATGCAATGCCCTACCTGTGAAACACCAATCAGACAGTTAATAGTCAGGTCGAGAATCAAAGCAGGACTAGACAGCGAGACAGCTATACAGCTGGACGGGTCACCACTCCAATACCGATACTCGACTGAAGCTGCAGGAACTTGAAATTTGTTCAGGATACAGCAGGCAGCATGCCTACTCTTCACGAAGGACACTCTGGGATATTTAACGTCAATCAACTAATGCTAGGAGACAGGACGCTCAATTTGTGGTGCAACCGAAGGATGACACACACATCGATGCCTTGTCTTGCATGCAAAACAACCTGGATTAGAGTTCATAACTGTGTTAGGATTCAAAACCAGACCAGACAAGCGTTACGCCTAGGTCCCCCGTCGGGGAAGTGATGTGAGTTGACAAAGTGGAAGACGCACAAAACATGCTATGATATGATATTTCGCTCACAAGGTTCAGACATACATGGTGGTGGCCATCTTCGATTTTGACGTGGCGACCCAATTTTCAATAGCGTTCTTCCTTATGCCTAGATACACCCACACACCAGATTAGAAGTTGGTACTTCGCTTATTTTTCAAGATATTCATCTCACAAGGTTCAGACATACATGGCGGCGGCCATCTTGGATTTTGACGTGGCGACCCAATTTTAAACAGCGTTCTTCCTTGTGCCTAGATACACCCACACACCAGATTAGAAGTTGGTACTTCGCCTATTTTTCGAGATATTTCGCTCACAAGGTTCAGACATATATATGGTGGCGGCCATCTTGGATTTTGACGTGGCGACCCAATTTTCAATAGCGTTCTTCCTTATGCCGAGATACACCCACACACCAAATTATAAGTTGGTACTTCGCTTATTTTTCAAGATATTCATCTCACAAGGTTCAGACATACATGGCATCAGACATACATGGCGGCGGCCATCTTGGATTTTGACGTGGGTTGCACCCACACACCAAATTCGAATGCGGTCCTTCGCTTACGCACGCACGCCCGCACGCACACACGCACGCACGCACGAACGGACGGACGGACACACGGACGGAGGGGAAAACCATAGTCCCCCTTTCGCTCCGCGGTGCGACGGGGGACAACAACTCAGCGGAGAGCAATTGTATATCATTTTTGGAAAGAAAGGGGTTAATTCCAAATACACTGACAAAAAATCAGCCATTACATGCTACCAATGTTCCATCGGGTAACTCACATTTTGTCTCCATCCTTCCTCACGGGATCATTATTTTTTTGTTTGTCGCGGGCAAGCATGGATTGAGTGCGGCGGAATGCCAACGCTTAGCAGGCAGGCCGGTGAGAAGCGGTGGAGCTCTCCGAGTTTGCAGCCTCCCGTCGAAGCATAAAGAGCAGTGAAACGTCGGTGGTTTGACAGCGCCAATTGACTTCACGTTCACTGGCTACGGATGAATAAAGTTTTCCGCATTCATTAGCCTTGTTTGCCTGCTTCAATTAGGGCCTTCGGTTTTAACGAAGAAGGCTCGGAAACTACCATCGTGCGAACATAACGAATGTACATTAGGTGGTAATTGTGTCGGAATCAATGACGAAATTAATCTCATAAATCTTAATTGCAAAAGTATGCACACTGTCATGGAATGGCATGCAAGGACCACTTCGGTAGTTGATTTATTTGTTGATTTATTTTACAAGGACAGACGACAATTATTGAAACAGGGCAACCAGAGTGGAACTGGCGATAGAGGTTGGGGGCAGCATCACAGAAGCAACGAACGATTCTACAAGTCCCTGCTTGAGATTCATATCATGTTTGTTATTCCATGTAAAGGAAACCTGATGCAGAAAACATTGGTGGGGCAACTGCTGATCGATATAATCCCTGGATGGAACAACGTGTGTTACATGGAGAGCTTGTCTTTGAGAAAACATTTTGTTACTTACGTGTACCTGCGAAGGACAAGCCCCAATGATTCTCAATGGAGGGAATCAATGGAATGTTTGTTGTTCTAAGTATGATAACCGCCCTGGGAAGCGGATGTTTCGGGCGTTAACCCTTAGTCGGGGCAAAAGAGCCTCTGACAAAGGGTCAATGGCAGAAACATTGGTTTGCCCCCTATCCCTGTAGTAACAATGGTGAAATGAAGTAAACCACTCAGACTCTATTCTGTCATCTTTCCTGACCTTATAGGCCAGGAATACCTCAAGATGAAGGTTGACCCTTGTACCAAAGCAAACATCCTTCCTTGCTGAACTATCGAACATACAGTCACGTGAAAAAGTAAATACACCCCATGTAAAGTTTTGACTTTTTCAACATATTTCAACATACAGCTATTTGATCTTCATTTCAACAATATTGATAGATAAAGGTGATATAATATAACAAATATCATGAAACATTTACATTTTGTAGTCCATTGTATAATTTAAATAAACATAAATGCAAATTTCGCATGTGGAAAAAGTAAGTACACCCCTACATTTATCACTACTTCAAATACCGAAAATTAGAATCAGGTGAACCAGCTCAGGTGCAAATGATTAGAACATCATTAGAGAGGATCTTGGAGGAACCTGTCTTATTTAAACTTCAGACATTTAGTTTGGTTTGCTCTTTGTTGTTGGAGTGTGCGGCGTCCCCATGCCTAGGTCAAAAGAGCTCTCTGAGGCCTTCAGAAAGAAGGTTATAGATGCCTACGAGACTGGGAAGGGATTTTAAAAAATCTCCAAACAATTTGAAATCAATCATTCGACTGTCCGGAAGATCATCTACAAGTGCAGAAGATTCCAAACAACTGCCAACTTGTTCAGGCCAGGCCGCCCCAGCAAGTTCAGCCCGAGAGCAGACCGCAAGATGCTGAAACAAGTCTCTAAGAACCCCAGAATGTCATCACGGGACCTACAGGTAGCTCTTGCCACTGTTGATGTCAAAGTGCACGAGTCTACCATTAGAAAGAGGCTGCACAAATTTGATCGACATGGGAGGTGTAAAAAAAAAATAATAATAACCACCTTTAAAGGCCATTTTTCCCCGCAAGCGGGGGTTGGCCTTTTTCGGGAACCGTGGTTGTTGTTGTTTTTCGGTTTCCCTTTTTGAAGCAATGTTTTACGGCCGGATGCCCTTGCTGACGCCAACCCTTTTTGCCGCCTTTAACGACAAACAGGGAATTACCAGTGAACTGGTCCTCAATTAGCCGACCTCGGAAGGATGACAGGCTGAGTCAACCCCCCTGGCGTTAATTCAGCGATCGACCGGGATTCGAACCCAGGATCCTAGGATCCTAAGCTGACACCCTAGCCGCTAGCCCAACACCAGGCTAGCCCAACACGACATGGGTGGTGTGCCAGGAGGAAACCTTTGCTGTCCAGAAAGACCATCAGGGCAAGACTAAAGTTTGGCAATGAACACCTCGGCAAAGACCAGCACTTCTGGAACAATGTGCTTTGGACAGATGAGTCAAAGGTAGAGCTATTTGGCCACAGTCCCAGAAGACATGTTTGATGAAAACCAAAGACAGCATTTGACCACAAGAACCTGATACCAACTGTAAAGCATGGTGGTGGAAATATTATGGTTTGGGGCAGCTTTGCTGCATCAGGGCCTGGGCAGCTCACCATCATATAATCCACTATGAATTCTTCATTGTACCACAGGGTGCTTGAGGATAATGTGAGGCCATCTGTCGGAAAGTTGAAGCTCAAACGAAGGTGGACCTTGCAACATGACAATGACCCTAAACATACCAGTAAATCCACCAAGGAATGGCTGAAAAGGAAGAAATGGAGGGTTCTGCAATGGCTGAGGCAAAGCCCGGATCTAAATCCCATCGAGATGTTGTGGGGGGATTTGAAACGAGCTGTGCATGCAAGAAACCCCTCAAACATCGCACAGCTGTGCTGAAGGAATTCTGCATGGAGGAGTGGGCAAAAATTTCTTCCAGTCGATGTCAGAGACTGGTAGACAGTTATAAGAAACGCATACTTGAGGTTGTTTCTGCCAAAGGGGGCTATACCACCTATTAGAGCCAAGGGTGTACTTACTTTTTCCACATGCGAAATTTGCATTTATGTTTATTTAAAGTATACAATGGACTACAAAATGTAAATGTTTCATGATATTTGTTATATTATATCACCTTTATCTATCAATATTGTTGAAATGAAGATCAAATAGCTGTATGTTGAAATATATTGAAAAAGTCAAAAGTTTACAATGGGGTGTACTTACTTTTTCACATGACTTTATATATATATATATATGACAATCGATGGAAGACTCACACCTGACCAGCCAGAACAAGCCTCACAGCCGACAACGGCTCCAAGCCTCAGGTGTATGCACATCATGTGCATATGTAAGGATTCAAGGTGGTCCAAAGAGAGATTCCATATTGTGGACATACCTGGCCCAGCGATAGCTGGTTTACCCACATGCAGGAAGCCGAAGGTACTCACGATCCATCCCGTTCGTTCACCATCAAACTCAACAGATCAAAAACCGAGCCCACCACTTCCACTGTCCCCACGATGCCAAGATCAACCCCTATCACCTCTCGTGACACCTCACAAGAGATCACACCTGGCTAACCAATTAACTCCATAGATAACCTCAAACGACGGTTCCCGAAGCAGTTTGACACATTCAGAACCTTCCAGACTACAGCTCATCTCTACATCAATGAAGATGCCAAATTAAGCATCGATGCTCCATGCAAATTTACCTTACATCTGAAGCCCAAGCTGAAAGCAGAATTTGACACGATGGAACAAGACGGTGTCGTACGACACGTCACACACCATACAGATTGGTATTTGCTGTAGTTCAAGCATCAAGAAAGATGATTCTTTGAGGCTATGTCTGAACACCAAGCAGCTCGACAACAGTCTCAAAAGTTGTTCACAGAAGACACCTTCATAGAGCTCGACCAAGCATTCAGTAATACCAAATACTTCTCCAAGTTGTACGCAAAAAGCGGGTTACTGGTCAAATCATCAAGATGAAGAATCACAGGAGCTGATAACCTTTCGCACACCATTTGGCCGATATCGTTTGCAGTGACTTCCCTGTGGGTTATCTGTGAGTCAGGACCTCTTCCGGCAGGATATGGACGCCATCATCAAGTGCTACTTTATTGCGGCTGTTACACGCACATAATATACATGCGCCGGATACGGTTTGCCCTCTTCCTGTATATGAAGGATATGAAGTAAACCACTCAGAGACTCATTCATATTATTTTCACCTTAACATGTATCGCTTCGATCCTCATGGCGGTTAGCACATCTCACTTTAACCGGTCAGTTTAACCTGCCATCTCTTATCCTTCAGTTTACCTGTCTACCGACGCAGGTTGACACCTGGTATGCCGACACAGCTTGAGTATTAAGATTGGCTTTTTCATTGTCATTATCCCGTTGGGCAGACAAGGTATCTGCTTCTGACCTTTACATGGTTCCAGGTTAAAAATACAACTCCAGCTCTAACCCAACTAGCCGTCTGGGACGGTAGCTATGAGCTGGAGTCATTGCCTCATAAAGAGGGGATAAAGCCAGCTGCACGACACGCTCGCTCTCTTGTTAATGGATGTTCCCCATCCTTGAAGTGGGAAGCCTTTCCGAGTTTAAAATTCCCTGTCCAGGAAAAAGTGAGGCTGACCATTTTGCTTGATTACAGAAACCGCTACTCCATCAAACGCAAAACTGCCCATGCCATTCCACTGGCAAGACAGCAGCAATCGATCAAATGTTCGTTCTCAGGTTTACTTTTTTCAACCATCTGCTCAATCAGGCAGCAGGACGCCATGAGCCAAACACACGGCTTGGAGCCTGCTAAGCCAAAATGATAATTTTCAATTACTTTTGCAGCTGGAGCGAAGCCCACGAGGTTAAGGACAATTTCACGGCAAAACGAGTGGAACCCGACAGGTGTTTGCTACGTTTGCCGTGGTCCAATCTTGTACCTGATGTCATCCTCGTTGGCAAAGATGATCACAGCACGGGCGTTGACGTGTTTCTGGAGGCGACGGATGATCCAGTCAAAGATGCCCGGTTTGGGCTCTCGTGGGATCTTGAGAGATTCGGCAACGCACACGCCACCTGGGGGGAGATGGGTGACACGTCTCCATCACCTGAGATAAGCATGCATAGCAGTTATGCCATGAAGGTAGAACACGCGTCACTGCACAACCTGAGCACATCACACAGGTGACCACACACATTTACCGACCAGGTAAGAGGAATGGCAGATTGGCAGGGATTTTGGACAAAAGTAGCCAATCACAGGCAGCCTCACGAGTTATGATTCCCCAATTAGGTAATAACGATATAAAGTTTTATGAATCAATTATCCACGCATTTCTTAAGATGGAACAATATGCTCTTGCATTTTCATTGCTGCGTTGAGAAAACAACAACAACAACAACAACAATAATCGTGATTAAACATGTCCACCTCTTCCATTATATAAAATGTGACGAGCTGAACTGCAGATCGGGGTATGTTTAGTTATCAAGTAGCTTGCCATCGCTTGCTAAGCTAGCCGTTCCTTATGAATGGTTTCGATGGAGCGCTTGCTTGAGTGCGTAAGCCAATTGGCGAGCGCTCCACAAACTGATTGGCATTTGGACACACCCCCGGAGCCTGACAAAGAGGAGCCTGGACAATATATTAGATCACCGCCCAATAGGCGCCCGCGGAACTACGTAACTTCCGGTTAGTGCACCCTTCGCGACAAGTCACGTGATTGGATACGTTGAAAACAAACCACAAAAGGGCACGTGTTACAGCTTACTTCCGGTAGTCTCGCCCTCACCTATCACAAAACAACGCCATTTCGATTCGATCCCTGTACACATTTCCTCGGGAAGGTGTATTAACACCTGTGCAGTACCCATGATCCAGTGCGTGGTCGCCATATTACTTGGCAAGCCAAACAAGCCAGAAAAGGTAAACAAGATAATTAGATTTACCTTCCATTGCAGTGAGTCAGAATAACGAGGTAAACGTGCCTGATTGCAGGTATCGTTGCCAGGAAAGTGAATACAACAAACATGGCAGCGCGCACGGCATTATGGGAGAGCTCTGAAAACCCCTCCATAGTTTGCTTATTGCTGATGATTTTTTTTTCATTTTATTTATTATTTTGCAGGTACAGGTACATCAAAACATAAATGGCGACCCTGCAGGATTGTAAAAGGTGAACCGAATCACTGTTGAGTAGATATAGATCTTCTGGCGCTAAAAACGAACAAAACCACAAGAAATTACACATTAATGAATTATTTACTTTGTGGCTGGAAAATGTGCTAATGGTAAAACTACAACGACGCGGTTACCTGTGGCTTTGTGGTTAAAGCTGATCGTCCTGTGTGTTCATATTCATCCATCAAAGGAAAGATTCACGAGCAATCCGAGTCTGACAGTCTGGATGTGTCATTGCGCACAGTTTGGCCAGTGCAGTGGTGCCATTTTGTGCTGACGGTTTGTCCACGTGCGTCTATGTATGTCCATGCGTGTCCATGTGCGTCCGTGTGCACGTGTGTGTGTGTGTGTGTGTGTGTGTGTGTGTGTGTGTGTGTGTGTGTCCGTGTGCACGTGCGTGTGTGTGTGTGTGTGTGTGTCCGTGTGCACGTGCGTGTGTGTGTGTGCCTCCGTGTGCACGTGCGTGTGTGCACGTGTGTGTGTGTGTGTGTGTGTGTGTGTGTGTGTGTGTGTGTGTGTGTGTGTGTGTGCGCGTGTGTCCGTCTGCATGTGTGCGCGTGCGTGTGTGCGTACGCGTGTGCGTCAATGTGTACGTGCACGTGCTCCGTGTGCGTTGGGTGACCATGACCTTTCGGGGAAATTGACAGCTGTTTTTGAATTTCCTCGCACACACTTTATTTCATTTCAGGATGTCACGCCCAGCAACTTCAAATGAAAAGGTGGTAAATAACATCGCGCTTGGTGTTTTTAGACACATTCTCGTGGTTTCAACATATTGCATGCAAAGTTCACCGAACGCAAGTCGCTCAACTACGTGAACACACACGAACAATCATTTGGGTAAACGACATTTTCCATCAGCCAGACCATGCTTGCCCATCTCACTGTCACACTTCTTTGTTGCTGCAGTAAATCAGCTTATATCAAATCCATTTTGTTCGTTCCCAATTAGAGATTTATCATGTAGGACACCGGTCTGTCGTGGCACTTTAAAAACAATCCACTTTTCAAACCTCATTCTTGTGTTTGGGTGTTATCCGGTGTTATCCAGCGTTATCCGGTTCACTGCCCTCTTCCCGATACATCAGCTTTTTCATGCAACACTAACTCCATGTTTTACCTTTTTCAAAGATGTAAACTTTGACCAGAGAAAAAATATAAATAACTAGAATGGTCCTCGATAGAGCGCAAACCACAGCCAGGTTGAACAGGTAACCGGATCCGGATTCAGACCGGAACCAAAATTGGCTTGTTATCACCACCGAACCAACTCATCCACCAAGTGTTGTCATAATTCGTCCACGACTTTTTAAGATTATGTGCTATATATTGTTTTTGGCCCCATCTGTCAATGGTGAAGAATCATTAAAAAAAATGTGCATCTCGAATCTGGATCCGGATTCGGATCTTCACCAAAATCGAACCAGGTCATCCATGTCACACGTGTCACACATCAAACAAGTAGCACGTGCCATTTTAAAAGTCTTTGGTATGATTCGGCTATGGTTTTAACTACTGACCTCTCAGACTCAGAGCAGACTCTCTAATTGTTACACCAGAGTCTGTTTAAAAAAAAAAACTGCTTTCTCACACCGGGACTCGAACACAGACCAACTGGGTCAAAAACAGGAATCCTAAACACTAGGCCATACGGGATTTCTAGGATTCCAAATTTCTATCTCTAAAAAGGGTTGTGTGTGTAACAGTGCCTTTGACGCCATTTATGGCCCTATTGTGACGTTTGTTAAACAGTGCAGACAATTATGACAACTCTAAGGGCATGCAGGTTAGCCTGCAGGTATGTGCACTCACCTTTGAGCAGTCTATATTCTGGGTTCAAATATCGACCCAGCTATAAACTGTCATCCTGGTGTTTCGCATGCCTCAATGTGTGTGCCATCCATCGGAAAGACCTAAGCCGTATCGAGTACCTCCCCGTTAACACTGGTCGTTGGTGGACGTTAAGTACCACACTGTGTATTTCACAAAGAATAGGCGAGTTATCCTGATTAGCATCCTGAACAAATTACAAATTCCTGCACAAATAAACTTGTCAAGCGTCAGGCCTGGCCAGCTGGTTTGTTAAAGACCTGTGCGAAAAACCTTCCGAGAGAATGCGATGAGCACATGGTCAAAGATAGACCCAAAGTGGGGTGAAGAGGAAGCGGCACAAGATTGTTGGATTCACCAGGGCACAAAGAGAGGAGCTGCATCTGAAAGGGGTCAGAGTGATGAGAAAATATTCTGCAGAAAGTGGAGTCATCTGCAAAGTGATAGAATGGACTTTTTTTTCTCTCTCAATAATGAAGAGGTCATTGGTGTAGACGAAGAACACGATTGGTCCCAGGATGCTAACTTGAGGGATGCTGCCTGCTGGAAGTAGAACATAGAAAATAATTTAATCCAAAACAACTGGCTGCTTTGTGAGAGCACAAAGGAAATCTCATAGCCAGTCTAGGAGGGGACTATGGATGCCATTAGTTTGCAGCTGGGAAAGCTCGGCTGTTGTGTGAGACACAATCGACAAATGGTGCAGATATCCACCGAGATGGCCCCGAACTCTTGCTTGGGATTTATTGAGATCGAGGACATTCTTCCGTTGTTGACGTACAAGCAGCATGTCCCAGGTGGAACTACCTTGGGGAAAGCTAGATTGATGATCAGAGGACCAAGTTAGAAAATACACGAGTATTGAAGCTTGTGGCAGTCTCACTCGACTATTGTTGAGAGGTTCCATTTTGGAATCAAGGACAAAGACAGGTAATGCAAGGAAGTGGATGTGGGGGCTTGAGATGAATCAGTGTGGGTTTAGGTGATGTGGTGAGACATGAGGTAGAGGGAAAACACATTACTGGACATACTTAAATGCCATTTTCCCAGAAATTTGCCCCCAAACATCCCATATCACATTTACCTGTAGTAAACAAAGAGTAGTGAACATGTAACTTTACATCGCTATAGACCAATTTTATGTGATAAAGGAAACGGTTTAGGCAAAAATGAAGGATAAACCACATTTGAAATCCTTCTCTCTTCATGCTGTTGCCAAAAAAGTGTATTGGGAAATGTTTGATTTTCCCACATATGTCAATTAATTAGTTATATAATCCTGCTCATTTATTTAATTGTTTCTACGCCCCCCAGTGGTGTTTGTAATAGTGGGCATGGATTTGTCACCCATTTGGAGGAAAACCCTCTCGTTATCAGGCCGTTGGTGCTCCTATGGTTGGCAGCGAGTGCCCTGGAAGCATTGACGGAAAGAGAGTGGCAATCATATGTGTGGAAAAATTGCATGCTCAGTTAGGGTCGCCCAGATAGCTCAGATGGCAGAGCACTGGTACGGTTCACCAGAGGACCCGTGTTTGATTTCTGGTCTGGGAATGTAATTTTCCCACATACAGTGCATTCAGAAAGTATTCAGACCCCTTCACTTTTTTCACATTTTGTGATGTTGCAGCCTTATGCTGAAATCGTTTAAATTCATTTTTTCCCTCATCAATCTACACTCAATACCCAACAATGACAAAGACAAAACAGGATTTTAGAAACTTTTGCTAATTTATTAAAAAGAAAAAACTGAAATATCACATTGACATAAGTATTCATACCCTTTGCTATGACACTTGAAATTTAGCTCAGGTGCCTCCCATTTCTCTTTATCATCTTTGAGATGTTTCTACACCTTGATTGGAGTCCACCTGTGGTAAATTCAATTGATTGGACATGATTTGGAAAGGCACACACCTGTCTATATAAGGTCTCACAGCTGACAATGCATGTCAGAGCAGAAACCAAGCCATGAGGTCGAAGGAACTGCCTGCAGAGCTCAGAGACAGGATTGTGTCGAGGCACAGATCTGCGGAAGCCTAAAAAAAAAAATTCTGCTGCATTGAAGGTTCACAAGAGCACAGTGGCCTCCATAATTCTTAAATGGAAGAAGTTTGCAACAACCAGGACTCTTCCTAGAGCTGGCCGCCCGGCCATACTGAGCAATCGGGGGAGAAGGGCCTTGGTAAGAGAGGTGACCAAGAACCCGATGGTCACTCTGGCTGAGCTCCAGAGATCCTGTGTGGAGATGGGAGAAACTTCCAGAAGGACAACCATCACTGCAACACCCCAGAGATCTGGGCTTTATGGCAGAGTGGCCGGACGGAAGCCTCTCCTCAGTGAAAGACACATGAAAGCCCGCTTGGAGTTTGCAGAAAAGCACCTAAAGGACTCTCGGACTGTGAGAAACAAGATTCTGTGGTCTGATGAAACCAAGATTGAACTGTTTGGCCTCAATTCTAAGCGTCATGTCTGGAGGAAACCAGGCACCGCTCATCACCTGCCCAATACCATCCCAACGGTGAAGCATGGTGGTGGCAGCATCATGCTGTGGGGGTGTTTTTCAGCAGCAGGGACTGGGGGACTGGTCAGGGTTGAGGGAACAATGAATGGAGCAAAGTACAGAGATATCCTTAATGAAGACCTGAAACAGAGCGCTCAGGACCTCAGACTGTGCCGAAGGTTCACCTTCCAACAAGACAATGACCCTAAGCACACAGCCAAGACAACGCAGGAGTGGCTTAGGGACAACTCTGTGAAGGTCCTTGAGTGGCCCAGCCAGAGCCCTGACTTGAACCCAATCGAACATCTCTGGAGAGACCTGCAAATGGCTATCCACTGACGGTCCCCATTCAACCTGATAGAGCTTGAGAGGATCTGCAGAGAAGAATGGCAGAAAATCCCCAAATCCAGGTGTGCAAAGCTTGTCGCATCATACCCAAGAAGACTCGAGGCTATAATCGCTGCCAAAGGTGCTTCAACTAAGTACTGAGTTAAGGGTCTGAATACTTATGTCAATGTGATATTTCAGTTTTTTCTTTTTAATAAATTTGCAAAATTTTCTAAAATCCTGTTTTCTCTGTGTCATTATGGGGTATTGAGTGTAGATTGATGAGGGAAAAAAAAGAATTTAAACGATTTCAGCATAAGGCTGCAACATAACAAGATGTGAAAAAAGTGAAGGGGTCTGAATACTTTCTGAATGCACTGTATGTCAATTTATTAATAGAAGAGGTGCATTCACCACAAACAGACTCGCCCAATAGAGCAACTAACATTTATCTTTGGATGACGAAAGACCTGTGAGTTTAGTGGCTCAAGAGGTAACTTGATGTCCAAGCTCTTTAAAGTCGGAGGTCTGACAATGGCCGCGAACTTAATACGAGTCGAGAGACGATAGGTTCCCATTATTGAGATGAGCTTTTCAGGTAGAAAAGGCAAGGTGCTTCCTGGCAATTGCTTCACTGAATGAATAGTTCCACCAGGAACATTGGGCGGGAGAGCTGGAGGCATGAAGGCTTGATTTGACGAAGGATAAGAGTAGATTATTGAGAAATGAGACAGAGGCACTGCTAATATCCTGAAGCGATGCGATAGTGGGCCAGTCAGTGGAAAAGATGGTGGGGCTGCAGGCCAAACAAATCTTCCTGATTAAACTTACAGACATGTCAGCAAGATATCAAGAGAACATAACTATGAAAAGCCAATGGGAACCGAGGTAGAGCAAGAAAAGTTGGAAGGGGACCAAGTTGTACATGGTCAGGTCAAGCGGAATGTTGGAGCCATTAGGGGCAATATGGGTTGGGAATCCAACTGATTGGTTAAGGCGTAAATTGTTGTAATAGCCATTTAATGACAGTACTATGGACAGTAGATTGAGGAGTGAGTCCAACCAGCTGGAATGAAGTCAGTTGAAGTCACCACGGATGAGGAAAAAAGATCTTGGGTTTGAAGATAGCAGGGAGGTAAAGTTAATTGTGAGAGTCTGCTACGCAGGGTCATCATGGTTGACAGGGCGGTAGACCATGCTTATAAGACAAGACATTGCTGTAGAGAGGGAACGTATCCAGAGATATATTCAAAAGGCGTAGGAATGGGGGACGTGCTGGGAGGTGATGGGATGATACGTTAAAGGGAGTTTCTGACATCTTACTATAATTCACCAAATGTCCGTCCGTCCGTTCAAAGATACCGCAAAAAGGGCTCAACCGATCGCAACGATATTTTGGGTGGGTATTCCTGGGACCCCTGGAAGTGAAATAGGCTGTATTGTTTTTCAAATTTTTCAAGTTTTCCAATTTTCCAGTTTTTCCAAACACGATGGAATAATATTTACCGATATGAACAGTGATGTGGCTTTTATTGAAATTCTACAAATACTGTTTATTCTACGTACCAGGAGAGATTAGATCGACTCCTGACGAACTCTTCCTCCATAAACGTGCGGCTCCGAAGTAACATGGCAGCGTGTGCAAAGCGACTGAGAAACAGGTGTCGCGGCCGCCTCCGTGTTACAGATTCGGCACGCACTCTTCACACATAAACGTGCGGCTCCGAAGTAACATGGCAGCGTGTGCAAAGCGACTGAGAAACAGGTGTAGTGGCCGCCTCCGTGTTACAGATTCGGCGCGCACTCTTCACACATAAACGTGCGGCTCCGAAGTAACATGGCAGCGTGTGCAAAGCGACTGAGAAACAGGTGTCGCGGCCGCCTCCGTGTTACAGATTCGGCACGCACTCTTCACACATAAACGTGCGGCTCCGAAGTAACACGGCAGCGTGTGCAAAGCGACTGAGAAACAGGTGTCGCGGCCGCCTCCGTGTTACAGATTCGGCGCGCACTCTTCACACATAAACGTGCGACTGAGAAAGACGTGCAGCGGCCGCTTCCGTTTTGCAGAATTCAATCTTTTTTCAAAATGGGCGCCATGTACTGTTTAGATTTTGATGATTTGCGTGTGATATGATTCAACGGATGTTTATATGAATCGTTTAAAAAAAAAAGCCTTCAATTTCTGATATGTTGCCTTTTAATTTGGGCCTCCCAATTGAAGCCCCGCCCATAGCGCGGGTACCGTTGCTAGTAGTTTACAATATCAATACCAGCACATCCTTTGGGTATGTCTAAGCAATACAATAAATCACAAGGGATGGAGATGAGTGAGTCCAGGATATCCTGTGAAAGAAAGTTAATTTCGATGGGAAGTTGGAGATTAAATATTAAATTGACAGGATTCCTGGAGTTGCGGTGATGACCAAAAAAACCGATATCCTTATTAGAGACACCATGTGATCCTTCCTGTTTACATGACTGCTGTGGGAATGGCTGGCTTAATGTTTCAAAAAAACAACAGTGTGTTCCATGCCACAGTACCTTCTGCTGGCACTACGTCAGAAAGATTCCTCCAGGAATGGAAGCCAGAAACAAGCAGCTTGGAAGTGAGTGTGGATACTCTCAATTCATTCACATTCAACTGTATAACCTCCTCTCTGCAGATTGTCCTCACTTATGGTCTCCCTGCTTGCTTTTCTGTCAAATCAACAAAATGGAAGCTTTATAGTCAGGTTTGATTTGGCTGGAAGACTGACAGGATGTCTAAACTTGAAAGGTGCATGCACTCGCCTTTAAGCTGTCCAGCATGGGTTTAAATCCCGACCCAGATATAAACTGTCACGGTGATTCATCAATGTGTGTGTCGTTCATCGGATGGAGGCTAAACCGGGCGTCCCATCTGTCAGCATTGGTTAGTGGAAGTTAAAGAACCCACGATGTCCTTCACGAAGAGTAGGTGAACTATCCTATGGTATCCATGGAAACCTCCACACATGGCTTGCCGACTTCCTCTCTGGTCGCAGCCAACGTGTGGTCCTGAATGGAATTCCCATCTCCCCTTCCTGTTCAGGCTGGAGTTCCCCAAGGCAGTGTTCTGGGCCCTGTGCTTTTTCTGGTCTTCATCAATGATCTCTCCGACTCTCTGGAAAATCCTCTCTGTCTCTTTGCTGATGACTCCACTCTCTGCCATTCCATATGTCAACCCTCAGATTGGCAGGCAGCAGCCTCTTCACTCTCTGCAGACATGGACAAAATCACAAACTGGTCAAACAAGTGGAACATGTCTTTCAATCCTGACAAATCTCATACTTTCACTTTGTCTCTCCGAAAATACCTTCTGGACAACCCTCCCATCTACTTTCTAAACAATCATCCTTCCCCATGCATCCTCCCATAATCGTTCCCAAAATCATATTTCCCAAAATCACATCCTCCCCCCCCCCCCCCCCCTCCCATGCCTCCTCCCCCCAAGCCCTCTCCCTCCCACAGATCTCCCGATGTCCCTGTTCTCTGCTGTTGTACTTGTGTGCTTCCCTCTCTCTCCCCATCTTGTCTCCCGCTCCCTTTATTGTATGTTTTGTGTGTCGGTTTTTTTGTGTGATTCATGTTAGCTCTTACACAAGCCTCGATCTTGCATACAAAAAAAATTAAAATCTTCTTGAAGAGGTTCTGTCACTCAAGCTTTTGGGTCTCACTATCTGCCATGATCTTTCCTGGGAAAACCACATTTCCAAGCTGGCCTCCAAAGCCAGTCGCCGACTGGGCATCCTCCGTCGTGCGAAGTCCTTCCTTGGCACACCTGAGCTCCTCACCACATACAAGTCTTTCATCTGCAGCTCAATGGAATACTGCTCTCCCCTCTGGGCTGGTGCTCCTGCTTCACACCTACCTCGGTTTCACGTGGCTGAAACCAAAGCGTTCAGAATCATTGGAATCTCCTGCGTTGAAGCTGATTCTAAGGCCTTTTCACTCTCTCACAGCAGGCAGGTAGGTGGTCTTTGTCTCCCACCGACTCCTAACCAGTCTTGTCCCCCCTGCTCTCTCTGTGCTTTGTCCCCCAAATTTTTCCTGCAGGACGCACAAGATCTGTCAGCAACCCTCTTATGGTGAAACTGCCAAAATCAAGGCTCTCTGCTCACCTTCACTCTTTCATTCCTCTTTTCTCCCATCTCTGGAACAAACTCCCTCACTCTCTTCAATCCCATTCCTCCCTCCAGGTCTTTAAAACAGCTGTTCACCACCATCACCCATCCAAAATAATAATAATAATAATAAAGGAGTCTTATATAGCCCCATCAAGCAGAGTAAACGACCCTCATGGCGCTTTACATTATCATGCGAACGCACATACACCGCACACACATACACAAACATACACACACACAGACACACCTTCACTCTTGCCCTATTCCTCTCCCTCCCCATTCAAAACCCACAGATGTGTACTCCCCCTCCTCCTCCCCTCCCTCCCCCGCACATGTACACAGACATACTCTCGATCTCTGTCCCACCTCAAACCAAAGGGAAAACATCTTTGGAGATCTTTGGAGAAACAAAAACACCTCCTGAGATAAAATCTTGATCTTTCATACGCCCATTAAAACACCCCAAATATCCACCTCTTTCAATCTCGAACTTCTTTCCTGAAATTCCTCGTTGTGTCAATTCGTTTTATGCCACGTACGACTTCCCACCCCCTCTCCCCCACCACCAGCCCTCTCTCTTCCACATATCTACCGACGTCCCTGTTCTCTACTGTTGTTGTGCTTGTATGTTTTCCTCTCCCTCCCCCTCTTGTCTCCCGCTCCCTTTATTTATTGTATGTTTTATGGGTCTGTGCCTGTTCTCATGTGTAATGTGTTAGCTCTTACACGAGCCTCGACTCTGTATACAACAAATAAAAATAAAACTATCGCTGCCACCATGACCAAATTACAAATTGCATCAGTGGCATAGCTGTGCCCTCAGCCAATGAGGCTACCCTGCAGTTTTGGGCTGAATACAAATGAAGACGAAGAAGACTTGACTGGAGATCAAATCCTCGGGCTGAATAGTTCAGATATGTGCAATGTACTGTTATGTCGGTGGGGTAGAGATACTTTAGAACAGGTAGGATGTATAAATTAACATGCTCCGGATGTCGGGTAGAATCACCCCATGTAATAAGTATTTGTTTAGCCTGGATGTCGGACGAAGTTGTATATCTGTCCCCATCAGGAGGGGGACGGCATGTTATTAATCAATTCATCAACTAATTATTTAATTATTTAGCTTAGGGATAAATTATCCCTGTATGTCTTACCCTATGTGATTTATCCTTTGTCCCTTATGGCACCGCAATATACTGGTGCAGGAAGTGCCCATTGGAATTACACTAAATAATAACAATAAAACCATCCCTTTTGTCTGTGTTTGGTTCTGTGTGCGGGAGCGCTCAATATAGGAAATTTAGGTTATCGTCGCGCATTTCTTTGCCTGGGCATCTGTTTTAATAAACCCTTTTGTTATTTTCCTGTATATTTCTAAACCCGGTTTTTGTTCGAGTTATTTTCTGCAGGTTGAAGACTGCCCTGCGGGGTCGCTCAGGTAAGCGCTTCAGCTTCCTCCCCTTTTACCTTTTTTCCCCGCGTGTGTCATGTCCGCAATTGAACTGAACGCTTCGGAGTTAAAGCTTGCCATTGGCCATTCGTGATCCCTGTGGTGTTCACCTGGGGAATCACACGACAATACCTACTGACCTACAGTTGAGCCCATGAGGATGAGGTTCATGGCGCAAGCTCGACGAGCCACTCCAGAGCGAAACCCAAGAAGGAATTCTTACAGCATGGTGTTGATTAGACAGCTGAGATTTCAGAAGAAAAAATAAATCAAGTTGCCACAATTCCTCCGGAGATCACGTGTTGGCTTGGCAATATTTGGAGGGCTGTTGGGTGGCAGGAGTGGATATCACCTCTGCAAATGATGTTGAGCCCCCTCCACAAGGTGATGGAACGGCATTTTCACGCTGCCGACATGAAGCTTTGCCCCCAGGTACATGGTACCTAAAACGATGATTAACCAATCGCTCAAGGCCACACTGACATGTTCGTAAATAAGGTGCGAGGAGACAGATGGTTGAAGTCAACTTGGTTGTCCAGTTTTCTATTACCACGCTAAAAATTTCTCACATCCCGGTAGGAATAAGTGGACACTTTATTAATGGGAAATAATTGGATTTTTTTCTTTCACTTTTTTTGAGAAATAGTTCGTGCTGTAGAAATGCCCAAGAGGTAGCTGCATGGTGTAAAAGCAAAGAGGCAAACTAATTAAACCAATGAGAAATCCAGCAATATATAACTGATGGTGCCATATCATCTCAAACTTGTAAGGTCCTCTTACCTGTTTGAGGATTGGCAGGATGGCCTTGAGGTACGCACACTTGCCTCTAAGACGTCTTGCTTGGATTTGAATCCCGGCCCAGCTATAAACTGCCATCCTGGTGTTTCACAGGGCAGAGCGATTCATCAATGTGTGTGCCGTCGTTGGCTGGATGTTAAACTGATTTTGGCTCAAACCCTCGGTTGACCGATTGCCTCAATTCTGTATTTGCTTCCAAATCCCTGGATTAAGTGTCTTTTGCACCTGAGAAGGCGGAGAAGTTTCCAGCAACCCTCGACTCTGACACTGGAATGGAGGGCATCCGCTCATATGTCCTATAAAACAGCTCTGCTGCTCTTGCACTTCCTCTCTCTGCCCTTCTCACCCTGTCATTTACCTTAGGTCATCTTCCATTTGATTGGAAATCAGCCAACATCACAACATCACATAAAAAGGTGCAAAAACATGATCCTCTTATTTACAGGCCTACCAGCTTACATCCAATCATCAGCAAGGTCATGGAATCCATCATTGCTTCTGACATTAAATCCTTCCTCTTCTCCAATGGCTTGATCTCACATCACCAATTTGCATTCAGACCAGGCCACTCCACCTTGAACATGCTGCTTTTGCTCAGCTTCATGCTGTGGAAACCAAGGCTTTCAAGATCATTGGAATCTCTCACGATGAAGCTGGGTCTATGGGCCTATCACTTTGCCAACGCCGACATATCGATCGTCTCTCGGTCTCCTTCCGCCTCATTTTTGGTCTGGCACCCTCTGCCCTCTCCATGATTTGTCTGCCCAGGTATCTGCAGGACGTACACGGTCCACCAGAATCACCCTCCTAGATAAACTGCCTAAATCCAGAACCATTGCTCACCTCCACTCATTGTTTCCTCTTTTTCCCTACCTGTGGAACCACCTTCCACATTATATGCAATCTCATTCTTCCCTCCAGGTCTTCAATATAGCCATTCACCACCATCTCAGATCATCGCCCATCCAAAGCCATGACATTTTCCACACCGTTAAACCACTCCAAACCCTCCCGACACCTTGCTTACATATCCATCCTGTTCACCCCTTGCTTTCTCCCCTCCCAATCATTGTTACCTGCATCCCCTTGTTTGTCTGTCTCTGTTGACTTTCTCCTTCTGCCCTGCTATTGGTGTTTTCTCCTGCTGTTCCCTTTCATATTGTTACAGACACGACTTTGATGTTAAGGTGGGCCGAGCGGAATGACCGTCGTGTCCGCACAAATTACCCGATTGTACTCGAACGTTGACGAAGCCGCGCCACGCTGGCTCAATAAGGAAAAAGAAGACACACGGCTGAATTATAATGACAGACACCAGGGATACGGTTCTCAAGACCTCCGGAGGAGATTATATTCGTGCGGAAGGTCAGATTACAGGGACGAGAGGTACAACATAGAAAGACAAGCACTTAGACACAATCTTATATTATTCCCCAACAGACGACAGGCAAACGGGACAAGGCTGACTCACACGGGGGTTGATGGAAAGGACAGCGGGTATCGATGGCTCAAGGTGCACTCTTGGCTCAAGGACAGGGTCGACCCGGTCCGGTCCAGAGATGCGGAAGGTTGCACAGCGCTCGAGGTGGTAACGTTCTTTCACAGGCGGGTTCTCTTCCTCTCAGCGGTCGTAGGCAACGTTCTTTCTCCAGCTGGGGGCGCATCTGTCGTCACGTCCGCTACGTGGCCGCGTATATCCGGCGGGGAGTGACACGCCCTCGGCTCGCTAGCGCCGCCCCAGATGGAATCGGTCCGCCCTTCTGATTGGGTGCGGGGGGTTACCAGGCTCCGCCCTTGAGGAGGAGCTGACAGCCAGCCCCTCCGTGGTAACCCCGTGGAGCGCGTGGTCAATGGCGCTAATCGAGCCGGTGTGAGGACGCATCCTCCCCCGCTCCGCCGCCATCTCCTCTGTTGTTGTTGTAATTGTTGGGGAAGAAGATGGAAGGAGGTATGGGAAAGGTCCTAAACTCACTACTGATGCCATATAATCACATTCTGGTGCAACGAAGAGTCATAATTAATGGAGACGAGGCCTTAACTGACATAGAATAAGAATAACTAGGAAGATGTCCGAAAGTTGTCTACGTGTGGTGCGGTGGACCTGGGCACGACATTTAATGGGGGAATAAGGGGAAGGTCGGCTCTACTGATTGTTATTTACATGCAATGGGACTAGGGAATGGGGGATTGGGGAAAGTTGGGGAGTATTGGAGAAAATAGGGGAATATTTACAAGCGGATATGGAGGCCAAATTCCATATTCGCAACATTGCACCCTTCTCTACCCTCGGGGCGTCCCGACCCGATAAATTTTTACCTACTTTAGTGTGGCACGCAATGTAGTTCCCTCTACTATTAACTCTACCCTGAGTGCGACAGTTTTACAGATATTCACGAATGAGTAAATATGTCCCCCTGCGACGTTGCACCCTTCTCCTCACAGAAACACACCCACAGGATAACCGAATCCGGAAAGAATTCTCAAACTAAACATACAGCCGGTAGGGAGCATTATTTACAAGATTACGCTGATATCTACACTACGATCCAGGACCTGTTTTTGGAGGAACACATGCAGATGTTATGCATAGAGAGAGCGCGCTTGCCAGCATCGACACACCAACCCACGAGTGCTCTGTGGCCGACGGCCTTTAATAACGTGCAGAGCACCCCGTCCCAGCATCAAAAGCACCACCCCACCACCAATCGGTGCAGTCACCATTGTTCATTGGAATAAAAATAAATTCGACAACCCCTAACCCTGCAGGTGTCTCTTGCTCTTCTTGTGGTGCACTTGGTGTTAACTAAAAGTGGTTCACCTGTATGGCATAGGTGCCACGTTGACCCATAGGTCCATCCCCGGGTGGTGCTTGGCCGCAAACGAACTGCGGTCCATTGTGGGTGGCCACAAACATTGCGGTCCATATGGTGTATCGATCCCGGCAGCAAACAGCGAAAGTGCAGGCCCACAACTGCGCAGCCAGCACCTCTCTCTCCTCTCTCTCTACCCCAAAGCCAGATCCTCGGAGGTGGGAGACAAAAGAAGCAGACAAGTGAGTAAGGTGGTAAGGGCGCAAAAGTGCACGCAATGTAAGGTGATGCACACTGGGGGCACATGGGAACCAGGTGAGACAGGTACGTTCCTATCGTACGCCCCCCCACCAGGTAACCTACATGGCCCCTCCCTTACCCCTTACTGTATCCACAAAACACAACACTACCCATAAACATCTACTTTACAAATCAACAAACATCCCTACTGTCTTCCCCGTTCCTCCCATAAACCAAATTCGTCTTCTCTCCCTCCTAACCAATCAAATTTGCCATTTTCAACTCTCATCAAAATTTGCCATCTCCAACTCAACATCATAATTTGCCATTACCAATTCATCATCAGTCCCTCCTAGGGAGGGAGAGATGGAATCACCCCAATGTCTCATCCACGTCGTGATGCGTCTCACAAATCCACACAGCGATTCATCTCCTGCAACAAAACAAAGAAAACACAGGTGTGGAGTCATCATCATCACCACAGGTAAGTGGCTGCGTATGGTGCGACAGGTTCTTCAATCCTAACTATTTCCTAAATGACTTTAACAACTTTACACTACCCGGGGTCTTTCTCTGGCCAAACCATTGGCCCTCTTACACTACGGGTTCTAAAAACCAATTCCCATTGGCCAAACTGTGGTGCTCTTCAATTTGGGGTCTCACTCCCCCGATTCATCTCCCGGTGCCCTCGCACAATTTCTGGGCTGCGGCGTGTACCTCTCCCAGTGGGTCTACCCACCTGCACACCTCCACCACTGCAGTTGCCTCCGAGCTTACCTGCTCCTTACCCTAACCTAACTACCTGGGGAAGGCCCTCTGGCTCTCTCCCCACTCGGTGCCCTCTCTGGCACTGGGCTACCCGGGTCCATCCTCCGGATCCTCGGGCCCCATCCACAACTCTACCGGCTCCCAGAGCCCACCTGCGGCCTCACCTGGCCGACATCCTCACAGTGGTGGAGTGCCCAACCAACTACACACACTAACAGGCTACACGCCCAGCCATTTCCACAACACTAATGCACCCATCCACAATACCATTCTGCAACCGCACCACAAATGCCAATATCCAACCACAATTTACCTGCACCCTCTACCTAACACTTACACTACCCGCCCCGGGTACTCGTGAAAGGGGTCCACTCTTCCCCCATCCACACCTTCGCACCATGCACACCACTCCGTACCACTCACTCCAACTCTCTCCACACACCTGTACCTGCACACCTGTGCTCTCACACCTGGTGCCACCTGCACCCTTCTCTCCCCAAGCGCATTCGCGCTGATCCACACACTCACTACTCATACACTGCTCCACACACCTGTCCAGTTGCACACCTGTGCAATCACACCTGTTCAATTCTCACAAACACGGCATCATCTCAGCTAACTACTCCCTTCTGAAACTTGCGCTTCCCAGTCGTCCCTTTAAACTATTGCGCTCCCACGTCATTATCATCCACACTAATCTACCTGCGTCCCCACTACAGGTATCAGTCACTAACTAAACTTAACGTTACCTAATGTCAATCTCTTCTAGATCCCTACAATATAACCTAACCCACCCGGGCTAGTTTTCACTGCCATACACCCCATAAACTATAGCTCCTTTGCCCCACCTGTGAGGGATGGTGGATTTGCCATCCCACCACATCGGGGGTCTCTCACTACCAATTTTGCACATCAAATTTCAACAAATTAAAAATTTGCCAATCACTGCCCATCATCTGCCAATCACTACTGCCAATCCCTTGCCAATCATCTAATTTTGTTTTTCTCTAATTTTTGGGGTCCAAAACACTAACCTCATCACCCAGTCGACTCACTAATACCTCTCGGTGCGCCAATCCCTGTCCAAAGCCCGGCTTCGTAAAGCCAAGCAATGGATGCTGGTTGTTTTGTGCCAGCGGCTGGATGCGTCCGGCACTCGGTGCAGGGACGGGGGCTTACCCGGGCCGAGATCCCACGCATCACCTCGGCGTGGAGCCATGCAATGTCCCGATCTCGACCTGCCGGCACGTCTCAACAAAACGTGGTCGCCATAACGACCCTTCCTATCGGGCTGCCAGCTCCGCCTAGTGGAGCACGGACGCGGCCGTCCCACGCGAGGCCCAGCGTGGATCGCGCACGGCGGTCCTTTCGAACCCGCCGTGGCTCGGATCCCCGCTGGTTCTCGCGGCACGCGAAGCCCGGCACGCACCGAGGGCCCGATTCGGCTGTAAGTCGTTCTAAACTCTACCCCGTCTAACGTCGATGCTTCACCTGGACGCTTACACCCCGCAGCCCGTTCCTTGCTCACACACCCAGCCGTGCCCATGCTCCTCGTACCTTTCCTTACACACCCAGGTACACCCATTCCACTCACAGCCTTGGTCACACACCTGACCACCGAACACTTTGGCACACATTCGTTGCTCGCACACCTCACCAATACACCGCTTCGCGCCCCCTCCGCGGTCACCTCCTCTGTGACAATCACAGGTGTGCCCTCATTCGCACACCCAATCACGTGCCTCACCACCAACTCCAGCGTGCATTCCCACTCACGCTCTACCATTCCAGGTGTGCATCCTTCCATCCCAGGTGTACATCCTCGCTCACCTGTCACAACTAACTCACGCTCCATGTCACTCCCACTACTTTCACCTCCATTCCTGACAGCGCACTCACCCTTACTCTTGACAGCGCACTCTTTCCCCATGCACCTGTCCGTCACACACCTTTCTCGCGCACACTCTCCCGTCACACCCTCTGCAACACTTACCACAGGTGTGCATTCTTCCTTGCCTTTGACAGCGCACTCTTTCCCCATGTACCTGTCCATCACACACCTTTCTCGCGCACACTCTCCCGTTACACCCTCTGTAACACTCACCACACCGCGCTTCCATGTGCTCCCTCGCACACACGCTACGACCGACTCATTCTCGCCAACACCCTCACTCCTTGGCACACACTTTTTCCTCACACACCCCAGAGTCGGACTTTCTCGCACACCTCCTCTTTCGCACACCAGACCTGTCACACACCTCACCAACGGCCTTTCACGAACACCCGGATCCAAACCAATCCCCAAGCTTTTTAAATCCCCTGGCGCATCATACGCACGACCATATTGGTCACCACTTACACCGGGTCCTCTTCCTCTTCGCTTCTCCTCCATCACCTGCGAATCCCTCATCCGGTTAATGAGCACATCATCACGATCCAAACACAGACTTTGGACCAATTCTTTTATCTCCTCTTTTATCTCTTTCTTATCCCCTCTCCGTCGCTTCTTAATTTCGCTCATCCCTTCTTCCACTTCTTCTAATTTGTGCTTCACCTCTTTTATTCCCCGGTACGTCTCCTCAAGCTCATCCTCTAAGGCTACCTTGACCGTTTCCAGGTGCGTCCTCACCTGCCGGTCCTTCGTCTCCATTACCTCTATCACCTCGTCCAACCTCGTTGTCAGTCCCTCACGTACCATCTGACATTCCCTCTTTGTCGCTATCAAGTCGTTTTTTATGTCGTTTTGTGTCGCTTTTAAACCTCCTAATACCGCAGTGTTCCTTTGAACCTGCTCCACTAACTCCGTTTGTCCCACCGTCAGCTGCTCCACCTCCTGCGTCAGGTCCTCTATGCCCCCTTGTAACTTTACAGTCCCCTTTCTCACCTCCTTCTCCATGCGCTCCTTACAGTGCCTCACCTCCTCGCGCACTCCTCCGACCTCCTCACTCACTCCTCTTCTGATCTCCTCTCCCATCACTTGCATCTCCTGCCCAGATGCCACCCTCATCTGCTCCATTTCCTCCCTGTGAGCATCCAGTTTGGTTTCTACCCCTATTCTGACCCCCTCTATCTGCTGCCCCATTTGGTTAACTTCCCTTTCCGCTTGGTCCCTCATGTCCCTCAATTTGCCTTCCATGGTGTTTTCTAACCCCTCTAACCCATTTTTCACTCCCTCTATCTGATTCTCCTGGGCAGCCATTCTATTTTCTACCCCCTCTAACCCCTTTTGCATCCCTTCCATTTGATTCTCTTGAGCGGCCATTCTGTTTGCTACCCCCGTTAACCCCTCCTGTATTTCCCCTAATCTATCGTCTAATTTCCCAAATTTCATGTCTAATGACAAGGCCACACTGACATGTTCGTAAATAAGGTGCGAGGAGACAGATGGTTGAAGTCAACTTGGTTGTCCAGTTTTCTATTACCACGCTAAAAATTTCTCACATCCCGGTAGGAATAAGTGGACACTTTATTAATGGGTCCCTTAAATCCCTTAAATTTATTGTCTAATCCCTTAAAATTATTGTCTAATCCCTTAAAATTATTGTCTAATCCCTCACTGGTACCCCTCGCTTCGTCCCTCATTACCCACAATTGCTCACCCTGAGCATCCATCCGGTTCCCCATTACCCCCAATTGCTCACTCTGAGCATCCATCCGGTTTCCCAACCGCTCATTATCAGCCCTCATTTCCTCCCTCATTTTCTCGCTATTCTGGGCCATAAGGGCCTTCATTTGTATGAAAAAAAGGCCCCAATCCATCGGGGGCGCTGCCACGGTCGCGGGCGTCGTGGCCATCTGCGAGGCGCCATTTTGCGCGCCCGCTACTTCGTGCGTGACGGCGCTATTTTGCGAACCTGCTACCCTCACTGCTTCGCTCTCCTCGCGTCCCTCAATTTGGTCCTGGACCGACCCTGCTTCACTCTCCCCTACCGGACCCCAGCCGTCTTGATCCGCCATAGCGCGACTTGCAAAATTCGAGTTTCGTAAAACAAATCCAAATTTTGCTGTTATAATTTCGTCGAGCGCAGTAACCGCGGGACCGCGCTCCGGATCGATTTGGTCGAGCGCCGTACGCGCTCCGGCTCGATTTTCCCTCCCAAAATTTGGGCCTAACTAATTTAGTCCCGGGTCCGAATCTCACTCCTCGACACCAATTGTTACTCTAATAGTACAATTGGTGTTCCAAAATTTGGGCTAAATAAATTTAGTCCCAGGTTCGAATCCAACTCCTGACAACCAATTGTTACAGACACGACTTTGATGTTAAGGTGGGCCGAGCGGAATGGCCGTCGTGTCCGCACAAATTACCCGATTGTACTCGAACGTTGACGAAGCCGCGCCACGCTGGCTCAATAAGGAAAAAGAAGACACACGGCTGAATTATAATGACAGACACCAGGGATACGGTTCTCAAGACCTCCGGAGGAGATTATATTCGTGCGGAAGGTCAGATTACAGGGACGAGAGGTACAACATAGAAAGACAAGCACTTAGACACAATCTTATATTATTCCCCAACAGACGACAGGCAAACGGGACAAGGCTGACTCACACGGGGGTTGATGGAAAGGACAGCGGGTATCGATGGCTCAAGGTGCACTCTTGGCTCAAGGACAGGGTCGACCCGGTCCGGTCCAGAGATGCGGAAGGTTGCACAGCGCTCGAGGTGGTAACGTTCTTTCACAGGCGGGTTCTCTTCCTCTCAGCGGTCGTAGGCAACGTTCTTTCTCCAGCTGGGGGCGCATCTGTCGTCACGTCCGCTACGTGGCCGCGTATATCCGGCGGGGAGTGACACGCCCTCGGCTCGCTAGCGCCGCCCCAGATGGAATCGGTCCGCCCTTCTGATTGGGTGCGGGGGGTTACCAGGCTCCGCCCTTGAGGAGGAGCTGACAGCCAGCCCCTCCGTGGTAACCCCGTGGAGCGCGTGGTCAATGGCGCTAATCGAGCCGGTGTGAGGACGCATCCTCCCCCGCTCCGCCGCCATCTCCTCTGTTGTTGTTGTAATTGTTGGGGAAGAAGATGGAAGGAGGTATGGGAAAGGTCCTAAACTCACTACTGATGCCATATAATCACATTCTGGTGCAACGAAGAGTCATAATTAATGGAGACGAGGCCTTAACTGACATAGAATAAGAATAACTAGGAAGATGTCCGAAAGTTGTCTACGTGTGGTGCGGTGGACCTGGGCACGACATTTAATGGGGGAATAAGGGGAAGGTCGGCTCTACTGATTGTTATTTACATGCAATGGGACTAGGGAATGGGGGATTGGGGAAAGTTGGGGAGTATTGGAGAAAATAGGGGAATATTTACAAGCGGATATGGAGGCCAAATTCCATATTCGCAACAATATGTTCTGTCCTGATCTGTTAAGTATCCCAGCTCTTCCACGATCATAGCCCCTGTATAAAAAAGAAACCAAAAAAAAATTCTGGGCGTCCCATCTGCCAGTATTCGTGGGTGGACATTAAAGACCCCACAATGTCATTTGTGAAGAGTAGGCAAGCTGTCGCCGGCATCCTGAATAAATAACTAATTCCTGCCCAAACGACTGTGCCGATGATGCGGTGCCCCCTTGTTACCAGTCAGCTGGTACTCATTTTGCTGACCTCGGAAGGATGACAGGCTGATTCAACCCACCTGGTGTTACTTAACGGCACGACAGGGGCTCAAACTATGATACCTAAGATCTTAAGCCAGCCACGTTAACTGCGAAGCCAACACCAGGCTTTAGTTAGTCCAATTATTCTCAGTAATGAACATCCAAATGAGGATCAGGTGATAATCAAAGAAAACTAACGAAGCATTCTCAACCAATCACAAAGCACCTCTCACAACTCTCTCTCGTGGTGCTCTGCCTGGAAGCAGGTTCGGTTGGTGCCAAATCCACCTTACGGCAAAGATTACACTGGGTGGTTTGCATTTGCCTTCCCAGCAGTACTCAGGACAGAAATTTGGAATTCCTTCAGGATGCCTGCAAGAACTCGTCTTTATACTCTTCACATAAGACACCGTGGGATTGTTAGCGTCCATGCTATGAGCAGACAGGACATCCAGTTTAACGTCCACCCGATGGACTGCGCGCGTGGTCATGCAATGCCTTGCATGGGTGCACCAATCACAAGGAACCTAAAAAACAAAAACCAAGAGGTTCCAGGTTCTGCCCTTCAAGAGAGTGCAGAACAATTTCATTTGGAAATGTTGTGGCTTATACAACAACGAACAACAGTCATAACTTCTTCTTCTTCTCCTCCATTTCCCTTTACAAGGGGTGAGGTCCGATGGCACCAAGCTCCTGCTCTGTCTTGACCACGATACTCCTCCTCTTCCCTCTGTCCTCAGCTAACTCTCTCACCCTCAAAACACCCTCACCATACTGATATCCCCCCTCCTAACACAATCCTCCCATCTCAACTGCGGCTTACCTCTTTTCCTCTTACCGTGCTCCCTCAACCTATCCGCTCCCTTTGCCATTCTCTCTTCCCCCATCCGCACCAAATCTCCAGCCCATCTCAGCTGACATTTCACCAATCTCCCCGACAAGCTCATCTGCACACCAATCTCCTACCTCAGTTCATCCATTCTCCTTCTATCCACCCTCTTGACTCCCACAATCCTCCTGACCCAGTTGTTCTCTCAAACCTGCAGCCTCTGTTGTTGTCTCTCTGTCAGTGCCACCGTCTCCAGAACGTAAAAGTAGGGCGGCGTTACGCACGACATCAGAACCTTTCCTTTCAATCTCCTTGATATATTTCTGTCTGCCATTACTCCCTTACCAGCTCCATCACAATGATAAACAGGAGTGTGCAGAGAATGCTTCCCTGCGACAAACCGATTTTCACACTGAACTCTTCCAACATCCCAGGATCAACCAAAACTCTTCCTTTCATTCCCTTGTACATCCCTTCCACCAACCTAACTTCTGCTTCTAGCAATCCCATCCATCTCAGTGTCGCCATCACCATCTCTCTCAGGACAGTATTGTTGGCCTTCTCCAGATCCACAAATCCCAATGCAACTTCACCTTGCACCTCCAACCTCTTCTCCACTAGCTGTCTCAGCGTGACTCTCATCTGTCATTCCCTTTTCAAACCCCTGCTGCTCCTCTTCGATCTCCATTTCCACACTCTTCCTTATCCTCCCGTCTAGAACCATCTCCAGCACCTTCATGACACGAATAAGAAGTGTAATGCCCCTGTACTTTCACCTGTACTTCCCCAGATCTTGAACCTCCTCCTTCCCCTTCCATATCGGCATAATTTACCTTGTCCTCCACCCCTCCATAATTGACCCATCTCTCATACATTCAACAGCCTCTTTGTCCATCTAACTCCATCTTCTCCCACTGCAATTATAATCTCTGTCCACACCTCATCAATGCCTGGTGCCCTTCCATTCTTGATCCTCTTCAATACTGTCTGAACCTCCTCCTCCATTCTCTTCAACAACTCCACTTTCCCCTTCACACAACACGTCAGCTCCAGCTCGTCGTCACGCCTTCCCTGTTCAACAGCTCCCCAAAATATCCTTCCCACACCATCAATGCTGTACCCTTCTCTGTCAATAGCCTCCTGCCACCATCCTTAATGACTGTACCCCCCCCCCCCCCTTCTTCATGTCCTTGCTATCCTCATCCCTGTCACAAGCCAATTTATAGATAATCTTTGTCCCACCATCCACTTCCAACTTGTTGTACACCTCCTCTTCCATATCATTCCGTACCTTATCCACAGCTCTCCTTCCTGCTTTGTTCTTCTGCCCATACAGGTGCAGCACCCGGCTGCTTCCCTATATCCTTGATCTTCTCCATCATCTTCCAAACCTCCTTCTTTTCACCAACTGCCTTTGCTACTTCATCCCTCCACCATACATGGTCTCTATCACTCTGACGATGGACCCATTGCTGGCATCACTCCACGCAACACTTCTGCAATTCCCCTAAATGCCTCTGCATTCCGCTCCAAACATTCCACTTCTTCACTAAGTTGCTCAAACCCGGCCCTCACCCACTCCTTATATTCTACAGGGACGTTCCCCCTATACATCCCGCACCTATTAACCTTAAAACCCCTGCTCTTAATCTCCCTCCTTTTCTTCATCCTCACCACAAACACCACAGGCTTGTGCTGGGTGGTGACATGCTCTCCCATAAAATCCCATAAAATACCAGGTGACATGCTTCCACGGGAATGAAGCACTTTCAGCAAGGTGCAAGGTGCCTGCAGCACATATGAAGTGAAGTTAATTCAAACCGTCTCATTGTAGGTGCAACGGTATTAGGGTTTTGAGTTTGAGCCCCTGTCTTTCTGTTAAATGACACCACGTGGGTCGATTCAGCCGGTCATCCTTCCGAAGTCGGCAAAATAAGCACCAGTTGGCAAAATGAGCAAAATAAGCACCTAACCCTAACACCAAATCTGTGTACAAGGCTGCACGCCATTTTTAAACTTCTTTTTACCGACGTGAGACCTACTTCAGGCTCAACAATCGCCAAGCAAAGACTCTGGATGTCCATCAGAAGCGCTAATAAACACCACATTGAAAAAGCCATTTTACGCTAAATTAACGATGCTGAAGTCATTTTCACAATTGCTATTACTTTCCCACACAAGCCGCAAGATGTTTCCGCAGAAGAAACTGGGGAACCTTGCGTTTATATCACCCTAACTGGGTCGATTCCGCTTTATATGCCACTGTTTATGGCAGCTCACTCCCGATGATGTTTCCCTAACATTTAATGGTTTGTTTTTGCTCTCAGGCCAGCCAGACTTGTATCATTTTGGTGTGAATGTGCCCGTTTCATTCCCCAGCATGCCGCTTTATGCCCCACCATCTATTACCCTCAAATAGCCCCTTAGCTTAGGCCTCGGTAATGGCGCTTCTACTGCATGAATGAAAGAATCCAGTGAGATTGCGCTTTCATAGGACAATGGCTTCCTTATTGCCACATTGGTATCGTCTGGAAAGTACAAAGCAAACGAAGTAACCACACTTCATCCCATACATATCTCACTGGATGCCATAGCCCATAGGCATACAACTGTAGTGGAGCTCCTTTTGAAAGGCGCAAATTTTGCATTGTGGAACAATCAAATATGCACTCCAGTTCCTCTGAGAATACAGATGAATCAAAGAATTCCAAACCAATGAGATACCACAGATGTCCAGAAAATTTAGAACATGCAGATATATTATTGAAATGGCAGAATTCACCTTCTCAGAAGCAGAGCAACAGTGAACGATACCCTAAGGTAGACTCGGACATCAAGGACGCTGATGTCGCGGAGACCTCTATTCTCGCGGCCAGTGAGGTTAAACCGTCTGCTGAACATCCAGATCTTGAGGGCATGTAATGATTTGGCCATCCGTCTTGCATGATGCTGGGCTCTAGGTGCTATAAATCTCACTCCACCAGGAGGCAAGCAACTAAGAAAGTTTCGCCATATTCAGAATATACAGACATAATGTGAGCCACAAGGTAAAACTTCAACTTCGTTGATCAATCCGTAAATGGTCATCAATATGGATAACATTTGTTGTGAATTATTCATTTGGATGTTGGAATAAAATGATGGGGGAGAGAGTGTTAAAAATCTGAATTTCAAAAATAAGGATGGCCGCAGCACATACAATGATCATCCTGCATACACCAGGATGGCAGTTTATAACTGGGTCGACAGAGCTCAGAGGAACGTGCACTCATATCTCGGATAACCTGCCAGTCTTAGTACCCACATTAACCAAACATCTACATTATAAAAGGAGCCATGTTTGTGTGTCTGTTTGTCGTGTTATAACTTGAGAACGGATAAACGAATTTCCAAAACTCCAACGACGGTGGATTCAGGGAACTTCTGGGAAGGGTTGTGATGCAAATATTTTTTTCTTTTTAATGGCTACATGGGCACACAGTGGAAATAGCAAACCCCACTTGCAATGCTGGCTATCCCTGCACGGATGGCAGGATCTCCCAGGAAACCTTTTTAGCTCACCTGGACTTTAGTCATGTGAGCTTAGCGATCGAGCAGTGTCCGTAGGTAAGTCAGTCAATAAGTGAGTGAGTCTGTAAACACTTCAGTCATTATCGCTCGAATCAAGCACAAGAGATTGATGAAACTTGGCCACAAGCTTCATATATGATGCCTCACAAAGGTGTATTGACCGCATTGAAATCTGCACTCATTTAAGGGGCTCCTGGGGGTTTTTTTACCTGCCAAAAAAAGGTATGTGTTCTCTTTTCTGAAACTACACACACAATTTTGATGAAACTTGGCCACAACCTTCATCACGCGTGATGTACCAGAAGTTGTTCACGGCATTTTAAAAAATACGGGTTTAGGGGGAGTCTGCTTTAGGGGAGGGAAAGCCCCATTTTTAAAAACATTTACGCAAACGCAGAGACGAGGAGACGTTATAGTTTGTTTCTTGGCATAGCTTTGCCGAATACATACCACAGACAGTTTGATCAAAATGAGGAACAGAAGGGGAGGGGAAGAAATTATTTTTATTTTGATCTCTCCTCTTGGTGTGTTGTTATATATTATTTGCAATTCAGCATCCATAAAGTCTATGATGAATACTGTATCCTATTAATAATCCCCTCGCTCCCTGAGTGTATAGCTCGGCCGGTATCTATACACCAACTAATTTTATTTTTTTCTAACCAACAAAATCTGTAATTTTTTTAAAAATTTTTGCAATTACACAAAGATTGGTATTGCCATCAGCGAAGCGATGGGTCTTATATTCTAGTTAATCTTACTATAATTCACCAAATGACCATCCGTCTGTCTGTCTGTTCGAAGGTACCGTAAAAACTGCTGAACCGATCACAAAGATATTTTGGGTGGATAATCCTGGGGTCCCCAGGAGTAAAATAGGCTATTTAGTTTTCCCAATTTCAGCTTTAGTCTCCAGCATTCTCAGGTTTGGACTCACGCATAACATTCGCATTCACATAACGTTCATTGTTCTCATGTGACGATGTTGTTTTCCCGGGTGCCGCACAAACGGCTGCACCGATCACTGCATGGCTGCACCGATCGAACTCGGTGACCTCAGACAAAGACCTTTTATAAGGACACGGGTTGAATCCCTGCTTGAGAGAATTCTAAGCCATATCAACTGAAGGAAACACGTATCGGGAGTACATACGACATAGCGATTGTGAACACGATTAGTTTAACCTCTACATGAGAGAATTCCACATAGCTATTTTGGCGGTGAATACACTAACAGATCGCTGTCTCCATCGATCTTGCCAAGGCCGTAACAGTTATCGGCTCAAAATCCTTTTAACTGTTGATTTGGAACTTTTTACAATGAAGGAAACACGTATAGGGAGTTCATACAACTTCGGGAGGACTAACTGCACGCGTCTTCAGTATCAAGCTTAAATCTGTCATGGCGGATCTGAAGAGCGGAATGCTTGGAGAAGTGGTGGGCTACTTCGGCATGAAGGAGGATCAGAAACGTGGACTCCCACACTGCCACATCCTGCTGATACTTGCTCCCACATGACGTTATTTTCCCGGGTGCCGCACAAACGGCTGCACCGATCGAGATTTAACGGATGTTTATATAAATCGTTTAAAAGAAAAAAAGCCTTCAATTTCTGATATTTAGCCTTTTCATTTGGGCCTCCCAATTGAAGCCCTGCCCGTAGGGCGGGTACCGTTGCTAGTCTTACTATAATTCACCAAATGTCCGTCCATCCCTTCGAAAGTACCACAAAAACGGCTGTACCGATCGCAACGATATTTTGGGTGGGTAATCCTGGGACCTCCTGGAGTAAAATAGGCTATATTGTTTTTCCAATTTTCCAATTTTTCCAATTTTCCAGTTTTTCCAAACACGATGGAATAATATTTACCGATATGAACAGTGATGTGGCTTTTATTGAAATTCTACGTACCAGGAGAGAGTCGATCGACTCCTGACGAACTCTTCTTATATAAACGTGCGGCTCCGAAGGAACACGGCAGCATGTGCAAAGCGACTGAGAAACAGGTGTAGCGGCCGCTCCATTTATTTCATCCCTCGGCACGGCTACTGGAATTTCCCCCTTTCCTTCCTGTTGTTGCTTCCTGCTCCGTTCCGTGTCCGAGCTTTTCCATGAGCCTCGACTCTTTTTCCAAAAAAAAATGGCATTGGTGGTGAGCACCTATGTTAAGACAGTTTCAGATGAACTCGGACGAACACTTTGATGAAACGTATATAACCATCATACGATCAATTATACGGAATGTGTTCTCTGTATGACCTGAGTAATTATAGTTAGGAATCAAACTAATTATCAGATATGATAATCCTCCCCTTCCCCTGGTATTCGTCATATTGCAAAGGTTGAGGAGTTCGTAAGTTAACAAGCTGAGGCACGCCAGCATGTTTATTGCAAGTGGAATTGCCTTTCCAGCTCAGGCTCAGCAATAACTTAAACGTGAGTTATAAAGCTTGTTACCAGCCTCAAGGCATTCATCCCTAATTGAATGTTTGCTGCCAATAACCCTTCAACTGCATGACATGGTAGCTTGTTCTCCCGAAATTGTTCTTGGAATTTGCCCATGCTTGATAACAAATTCTCAAACATGGCTTATGGCCTTGACGCAGACCGAAGTGTGAGTGATGCATCTTAACACCATTAACATACCTTCAATTTATCAACCGAAGGGGTGAGTCGATAAATGACACTACTTTTCATTCCAGCGATAGACAGACGACACAGACACACACGGCTGTATCTATCCAGCAAAGTCAGTTGACACTCCTGTATTCTTTACTCATTGGACAATAATCTTTGCTAGCATATTGGCAACCCCTAATCACGTGACCAAGATGGTGGTACCGTCATCCTGAGGATCAATGAGTATAGTTATCCATTTTCTATGGGCAGCAAGTGTGAGTGACATTGACATTTACAGACGATCGAGTGTGCGGTATGGGGCATCATGAGCGGACTGAAGAAATGTTTACGCTTGGATAGGACAGCTTGGACATGGCAGACAAAGTGTGCATGATGAATGGCATGCTAGGAAATCGCGCAAGGCCACGGTAGCTGAACACGATTTTCCCTGTCCAACTAAACTTTCTGAAGGTGTCATGCAGGTGGCTGCCCAAGGTGCTCACAGATGGCCAAAAGTGGTTAAAGCGAATGACCTATTATGATCCGGCGGTTCGCAAGATGATGAATGAGCTATCCTGCCACCACATCTGTTTAGTTGGGATTCTTCAAACTCCTCCAAAACGTCACTCAGCGTGCATTCATGGTGTACAATATCGAAAACCTGTCATCCTTTCGAGACGACTCTTTCAACTACGTTACGTATACCATTTATGCACACAAAAGCTTTTCACCCAAGCGACAAGCAATCTTCAGTAGCATCATTGGCTGCCGACATGGATTCCATCAAAGGTTCGTTTGAAAGACTCGAGAATGACAGTACATTATGGTCATCTCACTTTCACACTCAATATAATCAAAAAGATTTTGGTGGAAAACCTTGAACTGATTATGCTCAATGATTGGCTTTTGGCAGAAGCGCAGGCACTGGATGCCTTTTTGGTGTTGTCAATTCGAGTCATGGCTCATCCTCATGTGACTCCGTTTCCAAAATGACCTTTAAACTCTTGTGCCGTGAGTTCTCCCACATGGCAGGAAAATTGGGAGAGACATTCGAAGACTTTTAAATGGGTGCAATTATGCAGACTTTACTGGCCTGCGCTAGAGTTCCCATCATAAAATAATCTGAGTGCATACAATACAACGTTCACCCAATCCTCATTTCGGAAGACCTTTCTTTGAAGTCCTTCGAAGAAGAAGATGATGGTGATGCCGATCACAAATTAAAGCTTCGTGAGCTTAATGAAGGTCATGGCCTAGGATGATAAGATCGTACGTGACTCTGAAGACCATTCTGTGCTTTGCACCGTCTTGCGCAGACGTTGCATATGAAGAGGTCATGGTTCACAGTTTGCAGGGCTCTTTTGTGACATGTTCTTCTTGGCTCATCCCAAACTTCACAGTGATTCTCTTTAAACTTCAGGACTCCATCACGACAGATGGTGCGCTAGCAGGGATGATCAGCAGCATACTCCTCCAGTCTTCCAGGATACACATTGCATTTTTTTTTCAAAGTGGCTTTGATGTGGTTCTTGTATCATTTATGCATTACCTCCACCAGAGCGATCCCCCTTCTTAAGCCGCCCATACAGGATCTTCCCGGATATGCAATTCACAGGCATCCTTATTGCATGGCCAATCCAGCATAGCAGATGGCGTACAACCATCTTACTATAATTCATCAAATGTCCGTCCGTCCGTTCGAAGGTACTGCAAAAACGGCTCAACCGATCGCAACGATATTTTGGGTGGGTATTCCTGGGACCCCTGGGAGTAAAATAGGCTAAATTGTTTTTCCAATTTTTCCAACTTTTCCAATTTTCCAGTTTTTCCAAACACTATGGAATAATATTTACCAATACTAGGGCATGCCCGTACTATATATAAGCTAGGACATGCCCGTACGTGGGTGCCCGTTCCTTGCCAAAAAAAAAAAAAAAAAAAATTTGTGTAGGGGTGTGTGTGTGTAAACATCCTAGGGCGTGCCCGTACGTGGGTGCAAAAAAACATGCGTGCAAACAACAACAACAAAAAAAAACTTTGAAACCACGTGGCAGTAACGACCACAGAACCCCCCCCCCCTCTATTTACATGAATGGTTTGGTCCATTCGCAACGACCACAGAACCCCCCCCCCCCCTCTATTTACATGAATGGTTTGGTCCATTCGCAAAGCCAAAGCGAACGACCACAGAACCCCCCCCCTCTATTTACATGAATGGTTTGGTCCATTCGCAAAGCCAAAGCGAACGACCACAGAACCCCCCCCCCCCCCCCCTCTATTTACATGAATGGTTTGGTCCATTCGCAAAGCCAAAGCGAACGGCGAACGGCTAAATCGCCATAGCTCGGTAACTACTTGTCCGATTAATTTCAAACCTTGAAAAGGCACATCCTCGGGTCCCCAGCAATATACCTGGCAAGTTTCAAGTATATCGGACCGGTAGTTGTCGAGAAACAGCGGTCACAGACAAACATACACACATACACACATACACACATACACACATACAAACACACATACACACAGAGATTAATGGAATTATAGATAGATGAACAGTGATGTGGCTTTTGTTGAAATTATACGTACCAGGAGATAGTAGATGGACTCCTGACAAACTCTTCCTATATAAACGTGCGGCTCCGAAGTAACACGGCAGCGTGTGCAAAGCGACTGAGAAACAGGTGTAGTGGCCGCCTCCGTGTTACAGATTCGGCGCGCACTCTTCACACATAAACGTGCGACTGAGAAAGACGTGCAGCGGCCGCTTCCGTTTTGCAGAATTCAATCTTTTTTCAAAATGGGCGCCATGTACTGTTTAGATTTTGATGATTTGCGTGTGATATGATTCAACGGATGTTTATATGAATCGTTTAAAATAAAAAGCCTTCAATTTCTGATATTTAGCCTTTTCATTTGGGCTTCCCAATTGAAGCGCCGCCCATAGGGCGGGTACCGTTGCTAGTTGCTTCAATACTAGTTGAAGATGCAGTTTGGAGAAGGGATGTGTATGGGACTCTATGCTCCCAAGTGATTCCAAGGATCTTTCTCAGGAATCGAATATGGAGAGCTTCAAGGCCTTTCAGAAAGGATAACCATGATTCTGAGCCATCGAGTAGTGTAGATATTATGACTGCACAGTAGATAGTGAGTTTCACTCTGATGGAGATGTCCTTGTTTTGGAAGACCCTCTTCTTGAGTCTTCCAAAGGCGGTTGACGTGCATTTCATACAGTTCTGAACTTCATCATCCACGTTTGCTAATGGAGAGACTACTTCTGAGGTAGGGGAAATTTGGAATAACTTTGAGAGTGATCTCCAATGGATATTTCAGGTTCAGGTAGGATGTCTCTCAGGGCTGCTTGGTACACAACTTCTGTTTTCCTCTCGTTGATGATTAGTCCGAGACATGTGCACACTGAAGCAATGATGTCCAATGCTGATGTAGATCTGCCTCTGAGTGGGTGGCTATCGCATGGCCATCTGCACCCTGAAACTCGAAGATTCGTTCGATAGAAGTCTCGGAGCTCACTTTCACTCTTCTCAAGTGGAATAGGTTACCATCTCTGTCAGGGTTGTCCAATACGCTTGTCAGTCGCCACATGCGGTGAATCAGCCACAGACACGAGGTCAATTGATGTTCTTCAAAAGTTGTATTTTTATTTATTTATTTTGCAAACGTTGCATTGGTGCATCAGTCGTCAGATGGCAGCAGCAGGTTGCCTACCGTACACCCATTATTATTTAGAGGTAACTAAATTGGCAAAGGATAAACTGCTATTTTAAATATCACTCAAGAACAAATAACTTCCGTTATACTGACAGCACTTCCTGTAGACTAGACGGATTTATGGAAAAAGGCCATGTATAAGCTCCGAGGTGCATTTTTGGGTAAACGTTGGGAACCTCACTTTTTAACATAATTAGGGGGTATGCTGAATTCGATTAACCTGGTCCCCAAGCCGAATTTTGAGTTTTTGACCTTCTAATAAGCATAAACAAAATGGCCGCCAAATTGCCATTTTTGGACAATTTCTTTTAACAAGCATTTATATATATATATATATTTTTTTTTTGGTATACAAGATCGAGGCTCGTGAAAGAGCGAACATTAATCACACAAAAAGTCAAACCGACACATAAAACACAAAATAAGGGGAGCGGTAGACAAGATGGGGAGAGAGGGGGAAGGACACAAACACAACATTTGAGAGCAGGGACATCGAGAGAACTGTGGGAGGGAGAGGGCTTGGGAGGAGGTGGGAGAGGTATAAAACATATGGACACTGCAAGGACTTCCAGGAAAGAAGTTGGAATTTCAAAAAAATGGATCTGGGGTGAATTAGCGAGGGTAGAAAAGATCAAGGTTTTGGATGGGGGAAGATAAGAGATGGTGGTGAACAGCTGTTTTAAAGACCTGGAGGGAGGAGTGGGATTGAAGGGAGTGGGGGAGTTTGTTCCAGAGGCGGGAGAAAAGGGGAATGAAAGAGTGAAGGTGAGCAGAGAGCCTTGATTTTGGCAGTTTAATCATGAGAGGGTTGCTGGCAGATCTTGTGCGACCTGTAGGAATATTTGTGGGACAGAGCACAGAGAGAGCTGGGGGAGCAAGGCCAGAGAGGAGTCGGTAGAAGACAGAAAGACCACCAACCTGCCTGCGGTGATTGAGTGAAAGGCCCTCGAAGTTAGCTACATCGCAGGAGATTCCAATGATTCTGAAAGCTTTGGTTTCAATGCGTGAAGCCGAGCTAGGTGTGAGGCAGGAGCACCGGCCCAGAGGGGGGAACAGTATTCCATTGAGCTGCGGATGAAAGCCTTGTATGTGGTGAGGAGCTCAGGTGTGCCAAGGAAGGACTTCACACGACGGGGTGTGCCAAGGAAGGACTTCGCACGACGGAGTATGCCCAGTCGGCGACTGGCTTTGGAGGCCAGCTTGGAAATGTGGTTTTCCCCAAGAAAGATCATGGCAGATAGTGAGACCCAAAAGCTTGAGCGACAGAACTTCTTTGAGAGGATTGTTGAGAATTACCGCTAACATTACCGCTTTACACAAAAAAGGTGCAAAAACAGATCCTTGCAACTACAGACCAATCAGCCTGCTCCCAATTATCAGCAAAGTCATGGAATCCATCATTGCTTCTGATATGAAATCTTTCCTCTTCTCCAATGGCTTGATCTCTGATCATCAATTTGGTTTCAGACCAGGTCACTCTACTCTGGACATGCTGCTTCTGCTGTCTCAACAATGGATGCAGGTCCTCAATGCCAAACAGGAATATCAGAGCTGTCTCCCTTGACATATCACGGGCCTTTGATACGGTCTGGCACCCAGCTCTGCTCACCAAACTCTCCTCCTATGGTATCCATGGAAATCTCCATGCATGGCTTGCGGACTTCCTCTCTGGTCGTAGTCAACGTGTGGCCCTGAATGGATTTCTCTCATCTCCCCTTCCTGTTCAGGCTGGAGTTCCCCAAGGAAGTGTGCTGGGCCCTGTGCTTTTTCTGGCCTTTATCAATGATCTCCCTGACTCTCTGGAAAATCCTCTCTATCTCTTTGCTGATGACTCCACTCTCTGCGGCTCCATTCCTCTTCCCTCAGATCGGCAGTCTGCAGCCTCCTCACTCTCTGAAGACCTGGACAAAATCACAGACTGGTCAAACAAGTGGAACATGTCTTTCAATCCTGACAAATCTCACTCTCTTACTATGTCTCTCCGAAAAGATCGACTGGACAACCCTCCCATCTACTTTCTCAACAATCCTCTCCAAGAAGTTCTGTCGCTCAAGCTTTTGGGTCTCACTATCTGCCATGATCTTTCTTGGGAAAACCACATTTCCAAGCTGGCCTCCAAAGCCAGTCGCCGACTGGGCATCCTCCGTCGTGCGAAGTCCTTCCTCGGCACACCTGAGCTCCTCACCACATACAAGGCTTTCATCCGCAGCTCAATGGAATACTGTTCTCCCCTATGGGCTGGTGCTCCTGCCTCACACCTGGCTCGGCTTCACGCTGTTGAATCCAAAGCTTTCAAAATCATTGGAATCTCCCGCGATGAAGCTATCTCTGAGGGCCTTTCACTCACTCACCGCAGGCAGGTAGGTGGTCTTTCTGTCTTCTACCGACTCCTCTCCGGCCTTGCTCCCCCAGCTCTCTCTGTGCTCTGTCCCCCAAATATTCCGACAGGTCGCACAAGATCTGCCAGCAACCCTCTGATGGTTAAACTGCCGAAATCTCGGCTCTCTGCTCACCTTCACTCTTTCATTCCTCTTTTCTCCCGCCTCTGGAACAAACTCCCACACTCCCTTCAATCCCTCTCCTCCCTCCAGGTCTTTAAAACAGCTGTTCACAACCATCTCTTATCTTCCCCCATCCAAAACCTTGATCTTTTCTACCCCCACTAATTCACCCCAGATCCACCTTGTTTGAAATTCCAACTTCTTTCCTGGAAATCCTGGCAGTGTCCATATGTTTATACCTCTCCCACCCCCCCCCCCCCTTCACATGCCTCCCCCCCAAAGCCCTCTCCCTCCCACAGATCTCTCGATGTCTCCATGTCTCTCGGTCCCTGCACTCAAATGTTGTGTTTGTGTCCTTCCCCCTCTCTCCCCATCTTGTCTACCGCTCCCGATGTTATTTGTTTTATGTGTCTGTTTGTCTTTCTGTGTGATTAATGTTCGCTTTTTCACGAGCCTCGATCTTGTATACAAAAAAAAAAAAAAAAGTAGATGGGAGGGTTTTCCAATCCGTTTTTTCAGAGAGACATAGTAAGAGTGTGATATTTGTCAGGATTGAAGGACATGTTCCACTTGTTTGACCAGTCTGTGATTTTGTCCAGGTCTGCAGAGAGTGAGGAGGCTGCAGACTGCCAATCTGAGAGATGAGGAATGGAGCGGCAGAGAGTGGAGTCATCAGCAATTAAATGGAGGAGATTTTCCAGAGAGTCGGAGAGATCATTGATGAAGACAAGAAAAAGCACAGGGCCCAGAACACTACCTGGGGGAACTCCAGCCAGAACGGGCAGCGGAGATGAGAGAAATCCATTCAGGGCCACACGTTGACTACGACCAGAGAGGAAGTCCGCAAGCCATGCGTGGAGATTTCCATGGATACCATAGGAGGAGAATTTGGTGAGCAGAGCTGGGTGCCAGACCGTATCAAAGGCCACGAGATATGTCAAGGGATACAGCTCTGTTTTCCTTTTTGGCATTGAGGACCTCCATCCATTGTTGAGACAGCAGAAGTAGCTTGTCCAGAGTGGAATGACCTGGTCTGAATCCAAATTGATGATCGGAGATCATGCCATTGGAGAAGAGGAAGGATTTGATATCCGAAGCAATGATGGATTCCATGACTTTGCTGATAATTTGGAGCAGGCTGATTGGTCTGTAGTTGCAAGGATCTGTTTTTGCACCTAATTTGTGTAAAGCGGTCATGTTTGCTGATTTCCAAGATGCTGGCAGATGACCTTGAGCAAAAGAGAGGGTGAAAAGAACAGAGAGAGGGTGATATAGAGCGGCAGAGCAGGATTTTACGATCCGTGGGCTGATGCCGTCTGGTCCAGTTGCAGAATCAGAGTCGAGGTTTGACAAAAACTTCTCCACCTTGTGAGGAGAGAAGGACACAGAGTCCAGTAGCAGTTGGGTTCGATTGGGTAAGGTGGGAACAGAGAGAGATGGGTTAGGGACACAAGATTTTGAGGCAAACACAGAGTTGAGGCATTCGGCTTTGTCACGTGCGGTGTCAACTGTGTAGCCATTTGAGGTAAGGGAGGGGATGGAGGGGGAACAAACACCAGAAACGGATTTGACCAGACGCCACCAGAATTTGGAGGAAGGGGACAGGTTTGAGAGTTCATTCTTGTGTGTGGAGAGATAGTGATTCCTGGCACTCCTGAGGGTAGACACACTCTTGTTCCGACCTTGGTGGAAGGAACTGAGATTGCCTTCAGTTGGATTTGCCTTCCAAGAAACAAAGGCAAGTTGTTTCAGGGCAACTGCCTCACCACAAGTTTCAGTGTACCATTGACGGGAGGAAGGGTAAGACAACTGAAGACAAGATGGGATAAATCTGTGCATGAGAGAAAGCAGTTTGCTTTGGAAGAATTCCCAGGAAGAATTGATGTCAGAGGCACTAGAGATGGGAGACCAGTCCAGATGATTGATGGCTGCTTGCAGACCGTGCCAGTCAGCCTGAGTGAAATGCCAGACTCGTCGGCGCTGAGGAGGGTCTCTGAGAATGGCCAGAGAGATGTCCACTTTAACAAGCACATGATCAGAAGAACCGATTGGAGCAGAAGAAGAGCAGCAGACATTTGCAGGGAAGTTTGGCATAACCAAGTCTAGAAGAGAAGATACTCCATTGACTGAGATCCGGGTCGGGAAATTGACAGATTGTGTCAGTCCCAATGAGTCGCAGAAATCCTTTGCTGAGGTGCCATGGCTGGTGAGAGAGGAACCCACACCCAGCCAGCTTGCATGATGACTGTTGAAGTCGCCACATATGAGGAAGAGAGAGTTTGGATGAGTTGATAGAAGTTGGTTCATATTGTCAGACAGCGAAATGTAAATGGAGTCATCACTGTTTGGAGGACGGTACAGAACACATCTGAACAAAAGGTGGGAGCGGAGAGGAAGCCGTAGCCAGAGGTACTCCTGGAGGCGGGGTGGAGAGAGGGCAGTGCAAGGAGAGTGAGAAAGAGAGTTTTTGATAAAGATAGCATCTCCACCACCAGGACGAGGCTTAGGTCTATCATACCGGAGGAGGGAGAGTAGTGTAATAATGTTGCTTCTGGGACACCTCCGTTTAACATGGGAAATCCCTATCTAATGTCATTTACCCCCTTGTCTTTTTCAAAAATCATAAACACCTCTATTTCTCCCACCCTCATCTTTATGAACCTTTTGTCTGTAGTACCTATCCTTAATGTTGTTCATTAGACCACTCAAACACTACAAATATTTGTTTTCTCTTATAGACCTATCATCCTTCTTCTACATATCATCTGGCAGATTAATCTTTGACCCACTCAAACATTGACCCATTCACTTCCATATTAATTCTTTCCCTCCCTCATTGCCCCTAAAGACCTATATTTCTCTCACCCTGTTCTTTACGAACCTTCTAACCTTTTGACATGTTATCCTTATTCATTAGACCACTTAAACACCTGTGATCCTTCTGACCTTATGGACCTTTTAACCTTTTACTCTTAATATCATCTGGTGAATATAACCCACTCAAACATCGATCCGACAAATATTTGTTTATGTGTGGGAAATAATTTAATTCTCCTACAACTCTCTTCACCATCTAATACATTAACAAAAAATATGTTTGAGTTTGGTTCTTTATTAAGATATTTTAACTGAGCTAAGATAAAATGGTAAACCTCCCTCAATGTTCTTATTTGAGCGCCTCCAGTGCCACACACTTTTTGGTAGGCTCTGCCCACCTTTTGTTAAGCTCCGTCCACTTTTTGGAAAAACCCCGCCCACTTTTTGGTAAGCCACGCCCATCTTTTACTAAGCCCCGCCCACTTTTTGTTAAGCCACGCCCACTTTTTGCTACGCCCCGCCCACTTTTGCTAAGCTCCGCCCACTTTTGCTAAGTCCCACCCACTTTATAAACTCTTCAGCATTGTATCATTTCCAGGTAATACATAACATCATTTTCAGGGAATTTCCATCACATCATTTCCAGTTAAGACACGCCCAGGGAATTTCCACAGGAAATGACACACACCCAGCCCTTCTTATAAAAGGCACCGACCACACAGGCTTTTTCAAACACGCTTTCTGCTTCACTTGAGAATGGACTCCTATGCCGAAATGGAATGGGATAACTTTGCTATTCCTTGGAGTCCTACTACCTGTGTAGCGCTCAACCTTCAGATTGATGAACTGGACTCGAACCTCTTGTCGATGGAGGAAATTGTATCTGAGCTACGAAATGAAAATTCTACTTTTAACACAACTTGGGATAAAGTTATTTTTTTGTTTGAAGATCTTTTGAACAACCAAGACCCACAGAACGAGTTCTACCTTGATGACCCAGCCAAAGAGTTATACCTTGGAGATCCACAAAATCCTGAAAAAGAGTTCTACCATGATGATACTTATTGTGAGTTATCAAAACAAAACCCACTGAACGAGTTCTACCTTGATGACCCAGCCAAAGAGTTATACCTTGGAGACTCACTAAATTTGGGAAAAACAAATTATGAGGTCTGCCTAGATGGTTCTAACTGTGGAGCCTACCTTGGAGACTCACTAAATTTGGGAAAAACAAATTATGAGGTTTGCCTAGATGGTTCTAACTGTGGAGCCTACCTTGGAGACTCACTAAATTTGGGAAAAACAAATTATGAGGTCTGCCTAGATGGTTCTAACTGTGGAGCCTACCTTGGAGACTCACTAAATTTGGGAAAAACAAATTATGAGGTTTGCCTAGATGGTTCTAACTGTGGAGCCTACCTTGGAGACTCACTAAATTTGGGAAAAACAAATTATGAGGTCTGCCTAGATGGTTCTAACTGTGGAGCCTACCTTGGAGACTCACTAAATTTGGGAAAAACAAATTATGAGGTCTGCCTAGATGGTTCTAACTGTGGAGCCTACCTTGGAGACTCACTAAATTTGGGAAAAACAAATTATGAGGTCTGCCTAGATGGTTCTAACTGTGGAGCCTACCTTGGAGACTCACTAAATTTGGGAAAAACAAATTATGAGGTCTGCCTAGATGGTTCTAACTGTGGAGCCTACCTTGGAGACTCACTAAATTTGGGAAAAACAAATTATGAGGTTTGCCTAGATGGTTCTAACTGTGGAGCCTACCTTGGAGACTCACTAAATTTGGGAAAAACTAATTATGAGGTCTGCCTAGATGGTTCTAACTGTGGAGCCTACCTTGGAGACTCACTAAATTTGGGAAAAACAAATTATGAGGTCTGCCTAGATGGTTCTAACTGTGGAGCCTACCTTGGAGACTCACTAAATTTGGGAAAAACAAATTATGAGGTCTGCCTAGATGGTTCTAACTGTGGAGCCTACCTTGGAGACTCACTAAATTTCATAAAATTAGGAAAAGAGTTTTACCTTGGAGACTTTGAAAACTGGTTTCGTTTTGGAGACTCTGAATGGGGGTTTTGTTTTGATAACTCGGAATGTGATACCTATCTTGGAGACTCAACAGGATTGTGGTTATACCTTGGGAACTTGGAAAGTTGGTTTTATTTTGGAGACTCTACCTGTGGGGTACATCTTGGAGACTCTTTGCATTCTAAAGCAATGAACAATGTTCTTTGTTTAATGACGCTTGATTTAAGCAATATCAAGAAAGTTCGAGGAAGAAAATGCTGGAAAATTCTTTCTTCCCATTTCTACTTCTTCAAACTTGAAAGCCTTGAAAGACAGAATTGGAGGAAGAGGAAAAAAATAAAAATGAAATACGTATTTAAAAAAAGAAGAAAAAAAAGAAATACGTATTTTTAAAAAAGAAGAAAAAAAAAGATTATGTTAGGGTTAGGGTGGGATTTTGAATGTGAGGGTTAGGGATTAGGTTGGGTTAGGGATGGAGTTGGGTTAGGGATGGGGTTGGGTTAGGGTTGGGATTTTGAATGTGAGGGTTAGGGATTAGGTTGGGTTAGGGATGGAGTTGGGTTAGGGATGGGGTTGGGTTAGGGTTGGGATTTTGAATGTGAGGGTTAGGGTTGGGATTGGGTTAGGGATGGGGTTGGGTTAGGGTTGGGATTTTGAATGTGAGGGTTAGGGTTGGGGTTGGGTTAGGGATGGGGTTGGGTTAGGGATGGGGTTGGGTTAGGGATGGGGTTGGGTTAGGGATGGGGTTGGGTTAGGGATGGGGTTGGGTTAGGGATGGGGTTGGGTTAGGGATGGGGTTGGGTTGGGGATGGGGTTGGGTTAGGGATGGGGTTGGGTTAGGGATGGGGTTGGGTTAGGGATGGGGTTGGGTTGGGGATGGGGTTGGGTTAGGGATGGGGTTGGGTTAGGGATGGGTTGGGTTAGGGATGGGTTTGGGTTAGGGATGGGGTTGGGTTAGGGATGGGGTTGGGTTAGGGTTTGTATATTATTATGACTCACTCACACATACACACACACAAAAGTTAAGCCCCAACTGAAAAGTTGAGGGATTCTGTGTTTGGGGTTCACAGATTTAAAAACGTATCCCCATTATACACACACAAAAGTTAAGCCCCAACTAAAAAGTTGAGGGATTCTGTGTTTGGGGTTCACAGGTTTAAAAACGTATCCCCATTATACACACACAAAAGTTAAGCCCCAACTGAAAAGTTGAGGGATTCTGTGTTTGGGGTTCACAGATTTAAAAACGTATCCCCATTACATTTTATTTATTTATTTATTATTTTCAAGGGTATTATCTGCTTACTTGTGTTTTTTGTAATTCTTGCGAGTAAAATGAACCCAAGATTTCTTCTCCATTTAAATCATATAATTTGTAGGTCCAAGGAGCTGTATCCATTACATCAATGATTTTAAATAATTCACGAGTCCATTTTTGTGTATAACCTTTCTCAAAATGACTTTTCCATTTGTATATCCTTACAATATCACCAACTTTAAACTTGGGCTTTCTCAAATTAATCTCCTTTTCATATTCTAATTTTGTAAATGTTTCCGATGGTTTTGATTTTGTTGATGAATGAACTGTATTGTTGTAATCATCTACAATATCCTGAATTAAATACACCCATTTTTGAGAACCGAGTTCTGTGAATTTTTTATATAATTTCTCTTTCAAAGTACGATTAAAACGCTCAATAACAACTGCCTTTCCTTCATTAAAGGTGCTGTATAATTTAATACCCTTCCCCTTAAGAAATTTCATGAATATTTTGTTATAGAACTCTGTTCCCTCATCAGTCCATAACTTCTTTGGTTTCCTTTTATCCCGATCAAATATTAGCTTAAAGGCTAACATTAAAGTATCACCCCTTTTATTTTTTAAAGGGACAACCCAGGCAAATCTACTCCTCAAATCAATAACGGTTAAAGCATACCTGTATCCCCTGTCATTATTCAATTCAATTAAATCAGCGGACCATATGTGGTCGGTGTATTTAGAATAAACCTTCCTTCTTTTAAACTTTGTGATTATAGGTTTGTGTAATTCTTCAGCCAAAAGCTCCTCAGTCTTGATGACATCATTAGAGCCTAATAGTTTTTTGAGGAATAACCAAGACCAAGTTTCAATTTAGCATTTATCAAATTTCTCACAATAAACCTATCAACTTTCTCTCTCAACGTTGGATTTTGTATCAAAGACAAATTATACAACATTTCGCTGTCGGCTTTATGTTTTTCAGTCAACGTAGTGGTTTTCCCATAAGCAATATCATGCTTCATACACACTTCGTCAACCCTATTTGTAGGTTTAGACCAAGGTTTAGGATTGTCAGCCTCATCTAATCTTTTATCCAAGTTTGTTCCTGGACCACAGAAAGAATACCCTGGAAGGTGTAATTCCCCTGGAATTCCAGTTGTTGTAAATTTACTTCCTGACAGAAACTTTTGTATGTCTCCTCCTCTTTTAGGAGAGATGAATTGGCACTTTTTAGAGCCACATACTTGACATATTCCTTTTTGATAAACTCTATTATTTTTAGCTTTAACATAAGAGATATTTTTAGATTTAGTTTTCTTTTTACATTTGAGACAATAACTCATATTTATTTATCAGAAAAATTCCGACAGAGTATCAAAACCTTTTTGGTTTTCAACATATACATTTCAATCTTTATTTTTAAAACATAAAGAATCCTAAGGAATGCCTTCACTCTCTCCTCCATTTATTTACAAATAAAAACTAACTAAAGTCAATGACACCAACATCATCAATCACATAATCTTTTCCTTCTTCTTCTTCTTCTTCTTCACCACTTTCTCGTTTAAATCTCTGAAATTGAAGACATTGACGTTCTTATTTTTGAAACCATTATCTTCATAAGAGTTGTTAATTCTTTAATTTCCTCTTCGGTGCGTTGAGATTGATTTATTTGCTTTAATACACTCAATCTTTTATGAATCTCAGTGATTTCCATCTTTTTATATTTTTCCTCCCTCTCTCTTTGCTCCCTCTCCTCCTCCTCCATTTTCTCCCTCTCCTCCTTCTCCTTTTTCTCCCTTTTCTCCCTTTCCTCCTTCTCCTTTTTCTCCCTTTCCTCCTTCTCCTTTTTCTCCCTCTCCTCCTTCTCCTCCTTTTTCTCCCTCTCCTCCTTCTCCTCCCTCTCCCTTTCCTCCTTCTCCTTTTTCTCTCTTTCCTCCTTCTCTTCTTCAACTCCTTCCTCATCCCTTGCTACCCTTGAGTTTGAACCCCAAAGAATATTATACATATACTCATCTGGATTTTGAGATATTCTTGTATCTATAATTATTTTTCTCATAATAGGATACCAATAAGATTTGTTGACGATTTCTAAAAGAGTTTTATATTTCATAACTTTGAGAAGTTCATTTTTATTTAATATTTTAAACAAGTCTCTATTTGTGGGTTTAACAATATCAGTATAAGGCCAGTTTTTTATGACAAAATTCCCATGTATATGCTCCAAATCATAAGGTATGTAATACCGAGCACCCTTTTCTTGTAGGTATCCTTGAATACAAAAATTATAATTCTCTTGTAGTCTTCTTCCTGCCATTTATGTATCAGAAATATATGTGAGATTAATATTATGACAGGTAATACCACCCCATCTTCCCACTACCAAATCGGTTTGTATTCCTCGGCTTTCTATCCTTATCTCATTACCTTCCTTCTTTGTCATGCGAACCATCGCTATACTATCATATATTTTTCTTTTCTTAAAATCACGTATTTGTTGTTTACTAATTGTACTTCCACATAAATCCTTATCCTCACCAAGTGGATAATATTCTTCTTTACGAGACTGATTTAAATCATGTAGGTCTTCTATGTTTATTGAAAAAGACCAATTATACCCTAAATCAGGCATATCATACCCCCATTTATTAATTCGCATATTAACTAAATGTCCTTCTTTATAAAATTCAATTGTAAGCAGGTAGTTAAATTCAATGAGGAAAGGTGTATGGTCAGTATAACCAGGTGTTGTGGTTGTAAATTTTACTTCTTTCACAAAACGTGCTGTTTTCTTTAAAAATATATATTGTGATAAATCACTTAATCTAATTAAGTCATTCGCATCTGTAGGGTTTGGATAATTGATTAATTTATAAGTATTCTTCATATTAATATTTTTACTTACACTATATTTTTGTCGTTCAGCCTGTGCCTTTGTATAATAATTTGATAAATCAATATCCTGAGAGGATTTTCCAAAGATAGAACCATCTTTTCCAACATAAGTCATTTATATTAGATTAAAAATGATATCATAAAAATTTTCATTATTGTTGAGTTGAAATAATACATATAAACATAATTGACCACAACATTTAGAATTAATTTCTTGAACTTGAAATGTTTGATAAACACCATTCTGTAAGAATTGTATTACTTCAACAGGTGGTGGCATACCATAACTATCAAAATAATATTTATCCTGACTATTATGAATACAAACCCAATGAGAACCATTCTGTGTGTCTAAATTCATAATAATATTCTTTGTATTCTTATTTATATGTATTAATTCATCTCTCATACAAATAACCACATTATCAATTTTTAGTGTTTTACAATACTTAGCTAGTTCTATATTTGACGTTGTATTCTTTCCAAATTGTTTAAACCATTTATCCATTTATTTATGAGAAAGATACAATCCATTACCCCGTTTAGTTAGTTTAACACCCGCTTGAGCGATAGAGGAAAGCATATCTCCAACCAACAATCTAGCTTTATCAGGTAGACTTTCAAGTTTTTGAGCAAAATCTACAATTACACCACTTCCACTAATTTGTTTCTCCAACTCCTTGTTATGTCTTTCCAATTCTTTTTGAGCTTTTAGTTGTGCCTTCCTTTCGTTAGCAGTTTTTACCGCTGCTGAAATACCACCAGTCAATGCTCCCGCCGCACTTAAACCAGCAAATAAAGGAATTAGAAACGGGAGAAATCCTCCTCTTGACTCGTCTATTGAATATTTCTTTAACATAGGTTTCGTCATTTTAATTTTAAGTGATCCAACATCATTTAGTGTTTTTACTTGTGTGTGTGTGAGTAAAACATCAATTCTTACAGCTCCTTTTCTTTGAATTGTATTAACATTAATAATACAAGGCTTTTGATTTTGAATACAAGATGTTAATTTATTAAGATTGATTTGATTAACATATACCCCAACCATTTATTTATGAGAAAAAACCTATGTGATATTAATCATAACACCATTATCTGTATTAATCTGTAATTCTGTTTCCTCCAAAAGCAAACAATATGCATTAACCTCTTCATTCTCCCCTCTTTCAATGTATAGAGAAGTATCCACTCGATTAGACTTTATAGTTTCCTTTTGAGAACTCAGGTCAATTGCGTAGATTGTATATAAACCTTTAAATGCAACCATATCCAAAATAGGATCATTATTACCATTACTTTCACACACCTTTTGGTAGGACTTGTAGGCTTCCGCATAATCATTTTTTTCCCAATCAATTTCCAATCTATCTCGCGGATAAAATGTGCCATCAAGAGAAACCCGAAGTTGTTTCACCTTAGCATTATCACTCAGGGCATTATTCTTATTAGTACCGTCCTCTCCATCTGGTTTTTTAAAAATGAGCCAGAGGTATCGTGGCTTTCCTTGAAGAACACCCAAATTCCAAGTGTAGGTAGTGTGTTCCAGTTTAACGTGTTGACATCTTCTTTTAAGGTATGATACATTTAGCGGTTTCTTTGAGTTAAGTCTTCTATTTAACATCTCTTCCGTTTTAAGATTAGGAGTATATTCACTGATATACCAACACAAATCATTAATAACAAATTTATTATTTTCTCCAAAAGCATTTTCAACCCCAAAAAGCAATCTATTTACATTATCATTCCTTTGTAGTTGAAATCTAATTTTAAGCCCATACAAAACTTTATCATAATCACAAAATCCAAATATACCTTTCAGAGGTACTGCTACGGTAAAACTATTCTCAGCTTTTGCGTCATCATTATACATTGACTTCCTTTGACTATAACCAGGGTCTGCGTTTGTACCCGTTGACATATCAGGAATAAAACCTTCAACAGCTCCCTTACCCATTCTATCACTAAACGAATATAGTGTAAATTTCATCATTTCAGATGTAGCAGAGACATAATCAACCGCTTCAACCTCTTGTGTTCCAATATACAGGCGGACACTGTCAAACATTTTCCAGAAGAAATCATTTACGAGTGTAGCATTAGTATTATTCGCAGCCTTAGTGAATTTAAATTTACACAGCAAGAAACTATCAGCTAGATTCAAGTAAGTTTGTTGATTATTTATTTCAAAACTTTTTGTTCCGTTTGAATTCCAGTCTGTTCCTGTTATAGCATTTACCTTAAAATAGTCTTCCTTTTTAGTGGAGTTTGAAATGATAATCGTATCATCCAAATCATAGATACTATCAATCGCTTCCATACTTGTATTTATATAGCATTAAAATTGTTGAAACCCTGACCCAAGTATTTTAATGATTTTTTGTCGTTCTTGTGAAGATAGTTGAGTTTTACCTTTTTTTATTTCTTTGATTGCTTGTAATTTATGAGACTCCTTTTGAGCATCTTTTATACTCTTTATAGCACCCGCAACGGAGCCCACGGCAGAAGCAGTTGAATCAATTAGGTCTTTATGTTTAACGATGGTTGAACCAATACCCATTAGAGTATCAATTATCCCATCTCCTTTATTTCGAAATTGATGACCTACACCTCGTTGTCTCTTAGGTTTATAGTATCCTCTACCCACATACCTTGTATAGTCTGGTGAAAGGAACATGCCCTCCCCTGTAATTATTTTATATTTTCCCAACTCGTGTTTTCTCACAATAACCATTATTTATTTATTGAAAAACTTCACGTAGGTGAATTCTGATGGATATAATTTCATCATTAAAGGATATCATACGATTATCTTGGTCGGTTATCCTAAAACTTACTCTGTATATGGTTTTTCCTGACACAGGTAAATAGACAAGATTTTTTGGTTCCATATTAAATTTATAACCAATCGGGGTTGAGTATGCACTGAATGAAAATATTGTATTTGTTCTTATTCCATCGTTATAAGCACCATCAATCAAATCACAATGAATTAATACTGAATTTATACCGGAGGATATTTGGATAACATTATCACTGTAAAACGTCCCGTTAGTTTCAATCTTTTTTGAAGAGAAACCCAATAGCTCTCTAAACGAATTTTCAATCGTGAAATCAACTTTATAATTATTTTTAAGTTTAATAGTTGATTTTGAAGTGTGTGTTTGAATATCTATTACAATATTTTTTGGTTCATCACCTTTTTCTTTCATAAGGCGAGAGACTTCTGAAGATATTTGAGAAATCTCGTAAGCTCCAGGTGAAACGGTTATAGTTTTATATCCACTTCCTGGATTATAACTAAACTTGTTGTTTTTCTCTGTGATATTAAAAAGGGTATTGTAAGTTTCCATTGACAACAAAGATGCCTCATATGAGGTAAGGGGGTCAAGTTGTAGTGGGTAAGGGAATGAAGCTGTGTAATCGCTCGTTGTGAAATTAAAACTAAGAATTGTGCTTCTCATCTTATTTAATATCTAATAAAATATCTTTGTATTGACATTTATTAATTATTTTCATGTTCATCAACTGATCTAAAATGGCTGAGGATTCATTAAAACAATTGTTGTTTCCAGCCTTCTTACTACCTAACAACAATAATAGCCTATTAACTAATTGTGATGGGTCATTTGGAAGAAAACTAACACCCGAACCAAGCTGACTTAAAGCATCAATAATATGTTTCTCCTTCTCATTCTTCTTACTTTTACCAGCAACAGAAACTCCATAATCAAGTGCATTTAGCAACTCAATATATACCCTATCTTCCTCTCTTTCCATATCAAGTGGTTCCTCAAAATATTTTGAACCGCTGAATCCGGGGTTTGTTAGAAGAAACATTAATCTTGGAGTTAATTTAACATTTGGTTGAGTAGAACTCAAGAACATCAATTCATCATTAAATATCAATACCTTTTCTTCCACAAGATGAAACACTGCTGGTTCTTCTGTTGGAATGAGACCTGCTCTGGTTTTTGAACCCGCCGAATATTCATTGTTTTGAAGAGCTTCCACAACATAATTAGGGGGTTGATTTACCTCCTCAAGTTTCCGAAATAATCCCTCGTCATCATATTCTAATTCACCAAGTTCTTGTTTTGTTATCTGACTAAAATCTTTGAGCATTTGAAGTTTTTTCGGAGTAAATTCTACCGTGGGAACTGTAGGTGAGTGTTGAGTTTTCAAAAGTGGTTTAAAGAATTTCTCTTGTTTTCTTTCAAAGGCTTCTTCACCAGTTAGTTTCTGTCTCCGTTTCTTCTTTATCTCTTCCTGTTGTTTAACAACTTTTGAAACTAATTGTTGATGTTCCTTAAACTTTCTTTCTCTTTCTTCGGTATTCATTTTCTGTATTTATTTATTGAAAAATATCATTTAGTATCTCATCTTGTTTCACAACAATATATTTATATTTTCCAATCGTGTGTTTCATATAATTTTCAAATTCTTTTTTACTACATAACGTAGAGCAATTATCTCTCCAAAAATTATTTACATCTATTGAATTTAACTTAAATAAAATAAAAGTATTGGCATTGTTTCTTATTGAGCGTCGAGGGAGTTGAAAATATGATTGACTAAGATATATACAATTACAAGAAGAATGTCTCCCTCTTGTATAGTAGCTATCCATTACTGTTTGGTTTCTCTCATTAACACAATCATCAAAGATGACGAGGTTCTTTTTTGATTTATCTAAATCTTGAGGTGAAGGTATATCATCCGTATTATCACTGAGAATACAAGTTATGGGTTTCGATTTTGATTTCTGTGTATCACAAAATAATTGTATTATATCTTCAATATTATAATCATTCAGTTTGTTTTGAAGTTTAAATAAACCGATAATGTCTTCCTTTTTAAGACCTGCATTAAAACCCTGTGAGAGTAGTTGATACTCGGGTTGAAAACTTGACTTTGTAAAAATTATTAAATTATCATAATCTAAAAAATTAGGACCAAGGAGCATCTTTAAAAGTAAACAGGTTTTCCCACATCCGCTTGAACCAACTATTAGACATCTCAATGAATTTGGAATGTTTTTATGGTTATTAAATTTTATCTTATTTTCCCAAACGGGTAAAAAATCATTCATTTATATATTTGGAAAACAAGTCATCCAACTTTTTTTGAGCTATTTTAGAAACTCTATATTTTATCCTGAGTTCGGGTTTAATTTCAAAATAATTCATTATTTTATTTATGTAGTATCTTGTATTAACATTTCCATTAAAATTATTTTGAATAATAAATATCATTAAACCCTTATACATTTCCTCAATACAAAGAGTCTCTTTCCTTGTAAGAAATGGTGTATTATCACCATAATGCTTAACATTCATCTCTCTTATTAATCTTGTAAAGTAATTCATTTTTGGTTCTAATTTAAAAGAGTTATATGTTTTTTTATATTTCTTATTATCATTAATTAGAATATAATCACAGAATAAACATTGTTTATATGAATCCTCATCATTAAGCCCCACTCTATCACAAGCCGGACAATTCTCTAATTTATCATATGGAGAGTCTGGAAATTCTAAATATCCTTCAGAACTTATCATATTTATGTGGTAAATTTTTACTTAAACTAAACGCAAGTTTATTCATTAATAAATACAATGTTTCAAAGCACAAAAGACAAATTTCAATCAATCTCTACTTCGGTGGAAGATATAGAAAAATATGTCAAAGATGTTAAATTGAACAAAGATAAATATGGAAATTTTTGGGTAAAACCAGTTATGGAAAATAACATGAGCCCCTCTATTTCATTTAAAGGAAGAGCTCTAACTATACCTGGAAAGACATCCATTAAAGTAAATCTAACAAAAGTTTCTCCTCTACTCCTGGCAATTTATTCAAAGCTTGAAAAAGTGATTGACCACGATACTTTGAAAAAGAATGATAAGACCATTAATAATTCTAGAGGAGACATTTGTATTTTCTTTAATAATCCAAAGGGTGTAGATCTAAGTAAAATGAATGATGTTAATATTTCTGGTGAAATGTCATTTCGTTCTATGATAGTTAGAGATTATTTAAAGATAACTTTTGATATAAAAATTGTAGAGATTGAATCTGTTAATGAAAGAAAGTATATAGATATTGATGGGAATATTTTTCTTGCTAATTAAATATGAGTCAATACAGCAGTGAAGATTTTACTATTTCATTGAACTCGGACGATAGTGATGATAGTATTTCATTGAACTTGGACGATGGTGATGATAGTTATGATACTAATAGTTTGTGCTCAAATGATAGTTATGAGAGTAGCTTTATTGATGACTCTGAGTATGATTCTGAGTATTCATGTGATAGTTATGACTTAGATGATTCTGAGTGAAAAAGTGTTTTAGTTTAAGCACAGCGATATATATAAAACGGAGCTGTAAAGCTCAAAAGTGTTTTATTTTAAGCACAGTGATATATATAAAACACCACGTTTTCTCACGCTATAAATATGGTTTATTGTGATACTTGCGAGAAGGAAGTAAAATATTATAAACAACATATTCTCACCGAAAAACATACATACAACATTTTAAACAAACTTTCCCCTCTTCCACCTGAAACAAAACACTGTTCTACATGTAATAAAAATATCCTCAAGAAAGGCTTCAAAATACATCTTAAAACAAATCTACATTTATCAAATTTTATCACAACTAAAAACTCTGATGGAGCATTCAAAGGACATATTAAAATAAGAGTCTTTAACTTCAAACCTCCTGAACCAGAGTCTATAGTTGATGCTGTAGAAATAGTTAAACCTGCTGTTCAAACGTTGATTGAAAAAACACTAAAGGAAATGAAACCACTTAAATTTTATATGGGAGTAAAATTAGAAATGACAAAGGATGAAGGAGTTATAGATGCACCATACATGAGAACTGAGCCACACTTTATATCTTCATATCAAGATTTTAAAACATCAGGAGTCTATGATGAACTTATTAAACAAGAGCAAGATGTGGATAATTCAATCGTAGGAAGTGGATTCAATATAGGAAAAATTATTTACATAGACATTCATATTCTTAAATCAGATCCTCTAAAAGCTTCTTCTTACATTGATTTACCCAGTGTTATCAAAAATAGAAAAGCAGTTATCAATATCAAAAATAAAGACAATAAATGTTTTCTCTGGTCTATTTTAGCACACTTACATCCTCCACATTTTCATGATGAAAGAGTATCTCATTATAAAAAATATGAGAATACATTAAATACGAAAGATCTAAAGTTTCCGATGACTTTAAATGATATTCCTAAATTTGAAAAGATGAATAATTTATCAGTTAATGTTTATGGTCTAACAGAAACAAACAACATTCAGGTTTTAAAGCTTTCTGACAATTGTAAACAAACTCATATTAATCTTCTATATTTTAATTCAGACGAAAATTCACATTATACATACATCAAAGATATTGCTAAATTAATAAAACCACAAGTCTGTAAGAGAACAAATAAAATATATATTTGTTTGCGTTGTCTTAACTTCTTCAATTCACAAGAAAGATTAGATAAACATTCAAATTATTGTGGCGAACATAAATCAACGGTAATCAATATGCCTAAAGAAGGCTCAAAGATCACATTCAAAGATGAAAATAAAAAGATCAAACATCCATTTGTTATATATGCTGATTTTGAAAGTATTTTAGAAAAAATTGATACTGCTTCTCAAGATCCAAAAGAATCATACACAAATAAATATCAAAAACATACTCCTTGTGGTTTTTGTTATTATATCAAATCATCCGTTGGTGATAAATATAACAAGTTAGAGATGTATAGAGGCTCAAATACCCCAGAGGAGTTTGTGAAACGACTAGAAAAAGACTGTGTTCGATTAACCAAGATAATGAGAGAAACCAATAAACCAATGTCCTTAACAAGTAAAGAAAAAAGGGAATTTATAAAAAACAATGTCTGTCATATTTGTGAGGAGAAAATTGGTAAAGGTCTAAAGGTTAGAGACCATTGTCATCTCACTGGTAAATATAGAGGTCCGGCTCATCAAAGTTGTAATATTAATTATCAACTCCCCTCTTTCATTCCTGTCTTTCTTCATAACAACGCTCATTATGATACACATCTATTTATCAAGGAACTCTCAAAGACTTCTGGAAGTATCTCAGCAATTCCAAACACGGATCAGAAATACATTTCATTCACAAAAACAATTCACACATCTCCTATTACTCATATCAGATTTCTTGATACATTTAAATTCATGGCAAGTCCATTGGTTAACTTGGTTCAAAATCTAAAAGAGTTTCCATGTCTTTCAGAGTATTTTTTAGATAAAGATTTTCTAACACAAAAGGGAATTTACCCCTATGACTATATGGACTCATTTGAGAGATTCAATGAAACACAACTTCCTTCAAAAGAAAATTTCTATAACAAATTAAATAATAGTCATATATCTGATAAAGATTATGTACACGCACAAAATGTTTGGGAAAAATATAACATCAAGAATCTTGGCGAGTATCACGATTTGTATCTCAAAACTGATGTGCTTTTATTGGCCGATGTATTTGAAGCCTTTAGATCTGTTTGTCGCACTGGATATGGATTGGATCCTGCTCACTACTACACAGCACCTGGATTGGCCTGGAGTGCGATGTTGAAAATGACAAAACAAGATTTGGATTTGATAACCGATGTTGATATGCTTTTGATGATTGAAAAGGCAAAAAGAGGTGGAATTTCACAAGTCTGCTCGAGTAGATACGCAAAAGCAAATAACAAATATCTTCCAAATTATGATCCAACGAAAGAGAGTTCTTACTTGATGTACTATGACGCGAACAACCTGTATGGCTGGGCAATGTCTCAGGCTCTTCCTTATGGAAAACTTAGATGGGTAAAGGAAAAAGACTACAAAAACGTTTTACAAGATGTATGTATCTCTACACAAAAAGAATTGGATGAAGAAAAAGTTGGTTATTATTTTGAAATTGATTTAAAATATCCAGAGGAACTCCATAACCTACACAAAGATCTCCCATTTGCTTGTGAGAAAGCAAGTCCAAAGAAAGAATGGTTGAGTGATTATCAACGATCGTTTGATATAGGTGAATCAACAGAAAAATTACTTACTACATTATATAACAAGAAAAATTATGTTCTACACCAAAGAAATTTGCGACAATATTTATCAAAAGGTCTAAGAGTAGAGAAGATCCATAGGGTTCTAAAGTTCAATCAAAGTCATTGGTTAAAGGGGTACATTGATTTTAATACACAAAGAAGAACAGAGTCAAAAACAGATTTTGAGAAAGACTTTTATAAATTGATGAATAATGCGGTCTTTGGTAAGACTATGGAGAATGTGAGGAAAAGACAAAATATCAGACTATCAACATCTTGGGAACAAGCATCAAAATTAATTAATAGACCGAGTTTTACTCGAGCTGAGGTCTTTACTGAGAACTTTTGTGCGATCCATTTGATTAAAGAGAGTATTGAAATGAACAAACCTATTTATATTGGAACAACAATTCTTGATTTATCAAAGTCATTAATGTATGATTACTTTTATAATAACTTGAGGAAGAAATATCAAAATGATGTTAATCTACTTTATATGGATACAGATAGTTTTATTTTGAAAATTAATACCAACGATGTTTATTCAGACATGAAAAGAGACATTAATATCTATGACACGAGTAATTACAGTCCAGAGAGTGAGTTGTTCTCTTCTAAAAATAAAAAGGTGATTGGAAAGTTCAAGGATGAATTAGGAGGAAATGTTATGAGTGAATTTGTGGGATTGAGGTCAAAGGCTTATGCTTATAAATACATTGTGAATAACGTTGAAAAGACTGATAAGAAGTTAAAAGGTGTAAAGAAAAATGTTATTAAAGAAACAATAAACTTTAAGGATTATTATAACTGTTTAACAACAAAGAAAGAAGAGTTTAGAAAGATTAATGGAATAAGAAGTTATAAACATCAATTATATTCAGAAGAGATAAATAAGAAAGCATTGGGGGCTTTTGATGATAAGAGGTTTATTTTAGAAAATGGAATTGATAGTCTCCCTTATGGTTATATAAGTATATAAGTGATAAGATATATATATATAAGTGATAAGATATATATAAGTGATAAGATATACATAAGTGATAAGATATATATAAGTGATAAGATATATATAAGTGATAAGTTAAAAAGGGGGGGGGGGGGGGTTGGGGATTTTAACGGGCTACCGCCGCCTTTTTTACTATTATATAAATGATAGAACCAAGTATCAACCAGACTAAAGAGTGGAGGTGTAATCAACCTTGGTATATAAATGGAAAACATAATGAATGTGAAAAATATCAAATAGGTATAATTGAAAAGGCAACTGGTAAAAAAATTCACAAAACAAATAAGAGAATTAATTTAAATACCGGTGAATTGGGTAAAAAAGATGGAAATATTTTTGAGTGGACGGAAAACTTTGATGGTTGTCAGGAAAATATATACTTTAATTTTAAAATGGTATGTGGCACTGGAGGTGCTCAAACAAGAACATTGAGGGAGGTTTACCATTTTATCTTAGCTCAGTTAAAATATCTTAATAAAGAACCAAACTCAAACATATTTTTTGTTAATATATTAGATGGTGAAGAGAGTGGCAAGAGAATTAAATTATTTCCCACACATAAACAAATATTTGTCGGATCGATGTTTGAGTGGGTTATATTCACCAGATGATATTAAGAGTAAAAGGTTAAAAGGTCCATAAGGTCAGAAGGATCACAGGTGTTTAAGTGGTCTAATGAATAAGGATAACATGTCAAAAGGTTAGAAGGTTCGTAAAGAACAGGGTGAGAGAAATATAGGTCTTTAGGGGCAATGAGGGAGGGAAAGAATTAATATGGAAGTGAATGGGTCAATGTTTGAGTGGGTCAAAGATTAATCTGCCAGATGATATGTAGAAGAAGGATGATAGGTCTATAAGAGAAAACAAATATTTGTAGTGTTTGAGTGGTCTAATGAACAACATTAAGGATAGGTACTACAGACAAAAGGTTCATAAAGATGAGGGTGGGAGAAATAGAGGTGTTTATGATTTTTGAAAAAGACAAGGGGGTAAATGACATTAGATAGGGATTTCCCATGTTAAACGGAGGTGTCCCAGAAGCAACATTATTACACTACTAGGGAGTATCCAGTAAGAGATATTATGGAATCAGAGACATCCTGACGGAGGAAAGTTTCTGTTAAGCAGATCAAGTCTGGATTGTCAGAAGCAACCTGAATGGATAGATCAATCAGGTTTGAGCGAAGGCCCCGGATGTTTGAGGTCAATACCGTTAATGAGGAGAGAGGAGGAGCATCGGGTGCAGGACAGGGGAGCAGAGGGGTCGGGTCAGATGAAGGATGAGAGGGGGAGGTAGGGAGAGCTGTCGATAGTGTGTCAGAGATTACAGTAGAGTTACAGGAAAGGGAAGGATGAGGAGGACGAAAGGTTTGATGGTGATGGGGTGAGGCACAGTGAGGGGTTGTTTGAGGGGGGGAAGAGGAAAGTAGAAGGTTGGGGGAGGTGGGGCTATGAGATAGAAGGGAGATGAAGTGGGGAGGAGGCAGCTTTGAGGAGGAGGGGGGAAAGGGGGGGAATTGGAGAGGGATAGTAGGGAGGGAGATTTTAAGGGGAGGGGTTGGGAGGGAGTTTTGAAGGGGAGGGGTGAGGGGGGAGTTTAGGAGGGGAGGGGCAAGGGGGGAGATTTGGAGGGGAGGGGCAAGGGGGGAGTTTAGAAAGTGGATGATTAATGAACGACGAACATTTATATCAAATTGGGTTTATTGTGATTTTCAAGTTAGCGGTCCGTTTAAGAACGATAGAGGAGCGGGTGGAATGAATGTGAATTTAGAGCATGTAGTGAGGAAGAATTACAAGAGATTGAATTTTTTTTTTGAAGTGGAATGAGTTGAAGAGGAAATTGAAAAGAGCCTTTTAAATAGGAAGAAAAACAGCGTGTTGTGATATACCACTGAATAAAACACTGCAGGGGAAAGTTTAAACATATTTAAACAGAACCGTGAAGAACAATCTTATATTCACAAAAATACCAACGGGGAGAGGACCTCGAGGGACAACCACGAGTCACGTGAACAGGGCAAAAAGGAAAACTTCAGGAGAAAGTTTAAACATTTTTAATTTGAACAGTGAAAACTATCTGGGGAATGGGGGTGAAATGGGGGTGGAACACGTGGTTGAAGAACGAACAAACGAAAAGAACAAAGAAGGAAATATTTTTGTTTTTTTGTTTTTTTTGAGTTAAGATTTTAAACAAGGAAGTATGGGGTGAAAAGACTGGGAAAAAACTGAGAGAACGAGAGTAGAAGGACCACAATCGACCGCTGAGAGAAAAGAAAGGCTTCAAGGTAGGAAGGTAGGAAGCTTCAAGAACTAGGCCGCAAATAACGCGGCACGAAATACTCGACTATTTTATACAGGTATGAAAGATTAACATCGAGAATCTGCCGAGGGACACACTATAGGTACACAGACGTAAGATAAATACAGTTTCGACAAAAATACAATTGTGAACAATTACTTAACTTCGGGCGTGCGTGAAGATCGTGGACAGCTTCGAAAAACCGTGACCTTCCCGACAAGATCTTGCGAGATCTCATATATTATGTATATACATGCAGCTCTTTTAATTTAACTTTACAACTTTTACCCCCAAAATGCACCTAGAAGCTTATACATGGCTTTTCTCATCAATCCGTCTAATCTATATTATGGTTGGCGAAATAATGAATGAGACATTCAAACTGATATTGAAATGGGACACCATAAAATGGGAAATGGTTTTAATAAGACAATGTTTCATACAACCATTTATTCTAAAATTAAGTATACATGGCCATGAAGCGCAAACATTCAGGAATGTCACACATGTTGTTTTGCCAAACTACATCAAATTCATACAAGGGGTCTGATCATCACTCTGTTGCTGACAAGCACACATTGATGTGCACCTCAACTCTGAATAGCGACATTTGCAGCGTCGAGTCTTGCATTGCTTCTGGCATGCACAACAAATCATTTCGAGGCAACTTTCTGGGATTGGACTCAGTGACATCAGAATAGGCTCTACTCCTGAATCGCCACGTTTCCATCCCATTTCCACAGGTGCAGGACGGTCAGGTATCGCACAATGAGCATTTCTCCATACCATGGCTTGATAGTGTACTCGCATCAAATGGAAATGGAGAGCATCACTTGTCGGTGACATTGCTTCTGGTTGACCAGTCTTGGAGAACAACATATGTCGTGCTGAATCAACAGAGGTTGTTCTGTGCACATTATATATTCTGCAGGCGAACGCTTCTGCAGATTTGATTGTCTCCTCTGTGAGTTCACCAATGCCCACGTTCTTCAGCAGTTTATTCAAAACTCAAAAAACCCTCAAAATTCGGCTTGGGAACCGGGTTAATCGAATTCAGCATACCCTATTTATGTTAAAAAGTGAGGTTCCCAACTTTTACCCAAAAATGCACCGAACATTCACATTTCTCAGAAATCCGTCTAGTCTACTGCAGATGTCAGTGATCTATCTGACCGTTGTCCAGTTTCTATATTCAAATCTATAATGAACGTATATGCATCCATCAGCAGCAGAATTTGAAACGGTTTCTTTCATCATCTGAGCTGGTAACTTTGGCTCGCTACAAAGCAGCATGGGTTCTGGCTGGGGAAAAACAAAGCGTTTTCAGATGGAGATACAACTATGGAAACTTTTCTCAAAAATTGTGACCCAAAGACAAAAACGACATCTTGCAGAAGGTTCGAAATCTGCAGGTGAGTCACCAGACGATTGCTCATCGATTGCGAGATTTGCTGCAGAATCTTGAATCGCACTGGCTTTGGACGAGTCACGTGACATCCAAGACACCACACAGCTCGTTTTCTGGATTTGTTGTGTGTCTAAAGACATGGAGATTCACAAATAAATGCTGGCAATTTGCGGGGCTGAAAGACGCACTCGTGACATTGAGATTTCTTATGTTTTCAAAGGTGTTGAAAAGTTTGAATTGGATTTGAAGAAGTTAGCTTCATTTATGCCAGATGATGCACTTGCGTTGATTGGACGAAAATCTGGATTTGTCAGTCTGCTGAAGCAGCATCTGACTGTGATTGGCCTTAATGGTGATGTTTTGGCATCATATCACTGCATTTTGCACCAATAAATTTTTTGTGTCTAAATAGCCTGGAAAGGTACACTGGAAGGTTTATTTTTATTTTATTTTTTATATTTTTATATTGGAGGCTCCAGGCACGGACAATATAGCCCTCATCGAGGCGAGTCCTTAAATAAAAGAGAAGAAGAGTATATGATGAAAAGTGTATGATGCTTGTTTGTAAGAAAGAGAGGTTGAAGCTAGCTCAGTAGCAATAGTTTGCGTGAGACAGAAAGTAAGACCAGCAATCCTGATACGGAGAGTGTAAGATGGTTCCGGGACCCACTTTAACGCTCCTAACTCAGAACGGTAGTACCACCCTGAGCAGTTGCTGTCTACAACCTACAACCTAAAAACCATTGGGTTTTGATGGATATGGTTGTCAAAACCGTTAATTTTTATTTGTGGTAGTGCTGTCAACAACCAGAGAGTTTGTGGAGCTGTTGAAAGAAACAATCAGATTTCACCAAAATCATCTACTTGGCGAATGTGCGGTGCCTGAGTGGTGGAAAGGTCTTGCAACAATTTGCTGCCTTGCTCATTCCAATCCAAGGCTTTGTTGCCGAGAAAAGAAAGATGGCAACTTAATCTGTGATCGAGGATGAAGCATGGCAATGCGACTTGTGCTTTCTGACCAACATCAGCGCCCAAATGAATTAATTGAACCTGAAACTTCAGGGAAACGGCAAGCTGATTTGTGATTTGGCAAAGTGTGTGCGAGAATTTCGGTCAAAACTCAAGCTTTTTTTGGCACACATGAAGATTCAGGATTTCACGCACTAAGTTTGCAGCAGGATGCGGAAGATGCTGATGTTAACCACCAGCGCTATACGAAATAATAATAATAATAATAATTCATTTATTTTGTATAGCGCTAAATAGTTGGAGAATCTGATCAGTACATTCGAAAATGGATTTGTTGTACATTTGATCAGTACATTTCCGATCTTGGAGGTTTCGGGCTCGCTTTTCAGTTCATGCAAGATCCATTTCATTTTGACATCTGTAATTCTCAAGATCTCGCATATATTTTGTATCATGTGGTGAATATGGTGACCTGATCACCACAAATTTGGCAAGCATCAATGTCCTATTGGACACCGAGGATCTAGATGGTACTCAATCTGGACAGCATTTTTGATGTTCCTTCTTCGACAGGGCAGAAGAGTGACAGCAACTACAAACAGGTTGAACAAGTTTGTGGCTGAGATTGGGGCCTTGCCTCACGCCAACTTAAACATCAAACGATTCCAATTCTTAACCACCAGCTGCAACTATTCCTTTCATACTATAGTGAAATTATTTGAGTGCAGCAATGTACATGGGGGTACAACCAAACTTCTAGAGAAGCCTCCATAGCAGTGGATGGTTGATCGTATTGAAGGCCTTGGTGAGGTCGAAAACCTCAGCTTAATTCCATCTGGGCCAGCTAACATGTGATTATTTAGCTCTCCGATGACTCTTACTATCTCAATGAAGTTTGGCTGCTTGGATAGTTCATTGATAGGAGGAAGTGTCGGAAGATCTTCAATGATTTTCTCATCAGCTGGAATCTGGCGACTCAAGAAATCCCTGAAATGTTCAGCCTACCGTCCAATAATCACTTCATAATCCTTGACTAGTGCGTTACCATCTGCTGAATTATCTGGAGAAAGATTCATGCATGATACGTAGAGCACATTGTTGGCTTTGGAGTATTTATTCATCCCCTTAACGTTGGAAGTTGGATCTGCTAACGTTTCCACAAATGATTTTCTCTTGGCATCAAGCAGACAATCAATTTCTTCTGAATCCTCGTCAAAACCAATGCTGGTGCTTCCTCTTTGTGTATCCAATTGTTTCTTCAATTGCTCCATTAACAGCAATCTTAAAGTCATGCCATTGAGATTTTGTCTTCTTCTTCTTATTCGCATACCTGAAGTTGTTTGAACACATTAGAGACTACCTTTTCTGTTGGAAATCAGGATTTATCAGGGCTCGACAGATGACACGTTTCCATGTGGGCAGCGTCCTCTGTACTGCTGGACAAATTGAAAGACACAGCTTGCTCCTGACAAATATTCGCCTGGAAATCTGTCCAGGAATCATCAGCTCTTCTCATACATCTTGTTTGAATAACATCTGCATAGTTTGAAGAACAGTAAGTTTTATTTTTAGTCTTACTTGGTGTCTTTTTTTTAGTCTTCTTTGAGTTTTTTTTTAGGGTTTTGTTTTTAGTCTTCTTTCATCCATTCCATAACTTCAACATCAGGACCTTCATAATCTTTTCTCAACTTCCTTTCATGACAAAGGCTAATCTACCAAAGAGAGGGTTTAATGTAGATTGTCCTCAGCGATGGACACAGTTCTATCTGCTTGCTCAATATTAGTTGCTTTGCAGATTCTGGTGATCAACGCCTCACATTAGCAGCTGAACAGGGAATAACAGTCAAAAATCATCAGCGCAAGGAATTCTCAACAACATTTCTTTGCATCTGTCATATCCTATAGAGGCAGGAATTTCCATACTATTCACATATGGTTGAATCACATACTGACCCCTATTGTTAAGGTAACAAGACCATATATCTTTGCTTTGCAGTGACACAATGTCCTACATCAAGCTAATTTTGATTCAATCAGACAGACTTATATGGAAGAATGATTGTGTTTTTTGCAAGCTAACGTGTCTTATTGTGTTAATTGGCATTTGTGAAAGAAATAGTGAGAAATTCCTCAGTTATTAGTGAACTGGCAGGGGCTACCCAGGGCTTCTGGATGAGTGGGGGATTGAGGAGTGGGGTGCAGAATGGATGGGTGGGTTTTTCCCGTGGTTATTTTCTGGGCGTGTTGGACATTAAAAAGGTATGGGGTTATTGGCCTCATTGTGGCTACCTTTTGCCTGCAGGCCGGTGGAAGCATTGCCTGACCCCACATCCCAATATACACTTTATAGCAGCCTTTGGTGGCCTTAAACCCGAAGACAAGGCCAATGCGTGGAAGCTTAAAGCCGTAGCTTAAAATTTTGGCCCTCTTGTTCCTAAGGTTCAGCCGTGAAAGGATAACGTACAAACACACAAACACTTGAAAATATCTTCAAGACTAGCAATGAGACCAAACCACCACACCTATGCATGCAGCAGGAGGCCTTGCATCATGTGCATGCTGCCCTAATAGCATGCTGCCCTTCCTATAAGGAAGGGGACACAAGATGAAACAACAAAGAGCAATCAGAGATTGCAGACTCTCGCCAGGACGTGTTTGTGTGGTGTATTTTGTGTGGCGTTTATTAGCTGCTGTGTTTGAGTAGTTTATTGATGACGTAGATTTATGTTCAATCCAACATGGCTGCTGAATCACATGGCCGATGACATTATCAATTTCATTCTCCAATACCATTTTTCCGTAGATAATGCTCGAGAAATTTCATACTCATGTCATACCGAGCGTGGATCAAGCGTTCTACTTGTCGATTTATGATGTCATAATGAAGGAACCTATGACATCATTAACATATGTTACTCCCCATGGGGAGTACTTGACATTGAGCCATGTTTCAATTTTTTTCATGAAGTAGTTTCGGAGACATAGACGTGCAAAGTTTTTCGGTTTTTTCAAGCTGGCACCCATATCATGTGACCTATGATGTCATAATTATCATTTTAGGTATACAGGAGACGGTTCTTTGTTGAAAAAATCTTGACAATCGGACCAATGGTTCCAGAGAAAAGCATACTCACATTCTGTGCGGACAAACAGACAAACAAACAAGAAAGATGTCACGCAGAGCACGATACTTGCACAATCCACCCCTCCCCAAAATAAAAAGTTGCCACAGATACATCAAATTGTCCATTTCATTAAAATAAAAATTGACAATCTTGGTCAAAGCTCGGTTCAACCGGATCAAAATTGATGGTTTTCCAGATGACAATTGATATTAGAAATCCGACCATGAGTTGATCTTTGACCTTTTGACCTCAAAAATAGTAGCTTTCCCAATTCAGTGATGCACTTTGCAATTGCTGTTTAATTTGCAAGTCAATCGGATGAAAAATTATGATTTTTCAGATGAAAATTGATGATTTTAGAAGTTTAACTTTGAATTGACCTTTGACCTTTTGACCTTAAAAAATAGTTGGTTTCCCAATTTGATGATGCACTATGCAATTGCTGTTTAATTTGCCAAGTCAATCGGATGAAAAATTATGACTTTTCAGATGAAAATTGATGATTTTAGAAGTTTAACTTTGAGTTGACCTTTGACCTTTTGACCTTAAAAAATAGTTGGTTTCCCAATTTGATGATGCACTATGCAATTGCTGTTTAATTTGCAAGTCAATCGGATGAAAAATTATGATTTTTCAGATGAAAATTGATGATTTTAGAAGTTTAACTTTGAGTTGACCTTTGACCTTTTGACCTTAAAAAATCGTTGGTTTCCCAAATTGATGCACTATGCAATTGATGTTTAATTTGCAAGTCAATCGGATGAAAAATTATGATTTTTCAGATGAAAATTGATGATTTTAGAAGTTTAACTTTGAGTTGACCTTTGACCTTTTGACCTTAAAAATCGTTGGTTTCCCAATTTGATGCACTATGCAATTGCTGTTTAATTTGCCAAGTCAATCGGATAAAAAATTATGATTTTTCAGACGAAAATTGATGATTTCAGAAGTTTAACTTTAAGTTGACCTTTGACCTTTTGACCTTAAAAAATAGTTGGTTTCCCAATTTGATGATGCACTATGCAATTGCCGTTTCATTTTCAAGTCAATTGGATGAAAAAATAACAATTTTTTTATTCTCGCCCGACCTCAAGATCCGACCTCAAGATGATCTCTGACCTCAAAATCAACAGGCTTCTTCCTTATGACCTGTCCTCTGGTGATGGTAATAGCATAAGATATGGGATTTAAACCATCACTATGCCATATACAGGGAGATGGCCGTTAGTGTAATGCTCATACCACAGACAGTGGCCAAAGACATGCTTCTATGTGACCTCTGTACACATTCCCTCAATCCTTCGATGACCCACCAGCCTTGCGTGCTTGCTGCAGGAACGCCTCGACCCCGCTTTCACCGTAGCTGCCCTCAGATGCCAGAGTGCTCACAAAAGTCCACCCCAGTGCACGAACCACGTCCACCATGGCCTGCGCCTGGTACGAATCCGGCGGAACGACGCGTGAGAAAAAGTCGTAGCGAGCGTTGTCGCTCAGCTCTGGCGCGGTGGTTGCGTAGCTGATCTGTGGAATCTGTAAAGAGACACGGCGTTCAGGTAACATGTTTGATTGCTTTTAGAAAATTAATCGCATCAACATTTCAAGGCCAGTCACAAAGGGACCAATTTGTGTGAATGCCCGGGGATTCGCCCCAAAGATGCTGCGACCTCAGAGTCGCATCAGGTTGACCTTTGTGTGTGGCCCCAGGTATGTCTCGTGATTCATGCCCTTGAACACCTACATTTGCCTTGGGAATTTGTCCTGATTTGGAACGAATATAAATTCATGTCCTCCTCCACAAGCGAATCACCGGCGATTGAAACAAAGCGGACTATGTACATCATATCCACATCTATTGTGTGACATCCACCTGGAAATCCCATACATTTGACCCTCTACCACACCTAACTCAGGGGTGCATTTAGTAGAGTTGAGTCACAATGAGGGCTTGAGAAAAGCAAGGAAAGAACACACCACAGTCACTGTGGATTATAAAATGCTGGCCTTCCACAGACATAACCCCCAAACAATCCCTGAAGAACACGGTTACATAATCAATCCATAAATCAGTGTTACCGAGCACAAACCCAGTTAGCTCAATTAACAGAGTGAAGAACGAACCTAATTGTGGCTTCTCATTGTCACGTCAGATTACCCGAACACTCTGCCTGGATCAGTGTCAAAAGTGACGTATGCACCCTAAACATTTCATAAAATAAAACGGATTAGGCCGTAATCGGCACCACTTTCTGTCACAAATTATCAACGGTTTGCGGGCGAATAATCTTCACGAACACGGGGAAATGGACCAAATAAATAAGCGAGCATTCATAACATACGAGTCGATTGCGGAGGTGAGTGCAAAACTACAAATACTATAAGAAGAGAAATGAGAGAGAGTTTGTGAGAGAGAGTGAGAGGGAGGGGGAGAGAGAGATGAAGAGAGGGAGGGGGAAGGAGGGAGAGGGGAGGGGAGAGAGGAAGGGAGAGAGAGAGGTAGGGGGAGATGGAGGGAGGGAGGAAGGGATAGAGTGAGGGAGGAGAGGGAGAAAGAGAAAGAGAGGGGGATAGGAAGGGAGAGAGAGAGAGAAAGATGTTACAAATATCTATCTATAATTCCAGTAATCTCTGTGTGTATGTATGTATGTATGTATGTATGTATGTTTGTATGTTTGTATGTCTGTGACCGCTGTTTCTCGACAACCACGGGTCCGATATACTTTAAACTTGCCAGGTATATTGCTGGGGACCCGAGGATGTGCCTTTTCAAGGTTTCATATTAATCGGACAAGTAGTTACCGAGCTATGTCCAAAAAACGATTCAACCAATCAGAGAGCAGCGAGCTATCACGTGTGCCGAACGTGCCGAACAGACTCTGCCTCGGACGGCACATTTGAGAGCGTATTCATTTATTTCACGTTGGCAAACTATGTTGGCGTTAAACTATGTTTTAAAACTAATTAAAACTAATTTGCGATTCATCGTAACTGCGATTTGCGACCTTCCGGACAGTGAAGACTTCACTTCCGGCAGCCAATCACAGAACGCGTTGTTGCGTAGGTGTGGCCGATGTGAGAGCGAGCCGAGCCGAGCGCGTGCGCCATTACGGTTCGTAATTCGATTTCTTCCGGAGAAAATAATAATTTCTCGATTTCTTATGCGCATTATTTCTCCCAGAGCGAAGGGCGGAAGCGAAGAGCGTTGTTTTTTTTGTTTACGGGCGTACGGGCGTACGGGCGGGGTAGAGCGTACGGGTAGCGTTTTTTTTTTTTTTTGGCAAGGAACGGGCACCCACGTACGGGCATGCCCTAGTAGGGGGAAAAGCAAACAAAAAGTAAACAGAATTCCAGTGAAGGAAATATAATCAGATCAAAAATCATGACGATGTGGCGGACACGAAAGCACTGACGTGGTGACATCACCCCGCACGCCAAGTGGGGGTGGGCCACGCCCGGGAGAGAGGCGTGGCCTCACGATATACACGGGGCGCGCAGCCCTGAGCAGCGGAGTGTTACAGTGAGCTCTTGAATAAAGACTCTTACAAATTACCGCGTTGTCCGCTTCCTCCTTGCATACAAGTGGCGTGCGTAACACCGCGCTTTACTGGTGACCCTCGACGTTGGCTCTGCCGTAGCGATCCTTCCAAACACGACGCCATTGCCATGGCCAACAACGCGATGTCGGTTAAACTTCCCGAATTTTGGAAGGCCCAGGCCGAAGTTTGGTTCGTCCAAGCCGAAGCCCAGTGTCAGCTTCGGCGCCTCACCGACGACGACACGCGCTACTGCCACGTCGTCGCCTCCCTCGGGCCCGGCACGGCCGCTCGAGTTGTGTCCGTCCTTCGCCACCCACCGGACGGCCACAAGTACGAGGCACTCAAGCGGCTGCTCCTAGCCACGTTCGGCCTCACGGAGGACGCACGGGCCGACCGCCTCCTGGATCTCCCCGAGCTCGGCGACACGCGCCCGTCGGTCCGAATGGACCATATACTGTCACTGTTGGGCGACGAAGCCCCTGGTTCTCTATTCCGGGCGCTTTTCTGTCGCCAACTTCCAGCACAGGTACGCCTCGCGTTGGCCGGGACCGTGCTAACGGAACCCCGAGCATTGGCCGCCGAGGCGGACAGGTACTTCGCGGCTTCGGACACGCGGGCGAGAGTCGGTACGGCCCACCTCGTGGATCCCGAGGCCGATGCTGATCCACAGCATCAGCTTCCACAGCATACACAGCATGCTGATACGCACCTCGTGGCCGCCGCCACGCCCCGCCCACCGCCGTGGCGAAAACCGCCATTGCGGGGAAAACCGCCGGCTCCACTGGCCTGGCGGAGCCAGCCGTGCTCCTCCAGCTCCACCACCTGGTGCCGGTTCCACGCCAGGTTCGGCCACGAGGCTCGACAGTGTCATCCGCCATGCTCCTTCGACAGGTCGGGAAACGCCCGGGCCGGCGCTCGATAGTGGCAATGAGCACCGGCCGTTCGAACAGCCTGCTGTTCATCACGGACACCTTATCCGGGCGCCGTTACCTGTGCGACACAGGAGCGCAGGTGAGTGTCGTTCCTGCCGGTACGTCGGACAAGCACGCCGCGGGCGGGGGCCCCGCGCTGCTTGGCGCAAACGGGACGCGTACGGAAAACGCTGCCTCTCTCTGCGGTTCGAGGGCAGGTTTTCCGATGGTCATTCGTCACCGCCGACGTGCCCATGGCATTGCTTGGCGTGGACTTCCTGTGCGCAAATGGGCTCCTGGTCGACGTAAAGCACAGACGTCTTGTCCAGGCCGAGACGATCAGCTCGCTCGCTTGTGCGCTGCCCAGCTCGTCGAGCAGCCCACTGAGCGGCTCACCGAGCGGCTGGCCAAGCGGCTTGCCGAACGGTTCGGTTCCGGCCACGTTTCTGTACGCTTCCGGCAGCGGACGAATTCACCCGCCTCCTCGCCGGCTTCCCGGCCCTCACGCGGCCCACCTTCTCGGCGGGGGCCGTCAAGCACGGGGTGGCCCATCACATCCCCACCGTCGGGCCACCGGTCTACGCCCGGGCACGCCGCCTCGAGCCGACGAAGCTGGCGGTAGCAAAAGCGGAGTTCGCTACCCTGGAGCGACTCGGCATTGTTCGGCGCTCGGAGAGTGCTTGGGCGTTGCCGCTGCACATCGTGCCGAAGCCCGGCGGGGGATGGCGACCGTGCGGGGACTATCGCCGTCTCAATGACGCCACCACCCCCGACCGCTACCCCGTCCCCCACATTCAGGACTTTTCCGCCCATTTGGCGGGCATGTCCTTCTTCTCGAAGGTGGACCTCATACGCGGTTACCATCAGGTCCCCGTCAGCCCGGAGGACGTCCCGAAGACGGCGGTCATCACGCCGTTCGGACTCTTCAAATTCCTGCGGATGCCCTTCGGTCTGAAGAATGCGGCTCAGGCGTTCCAGCGGCTGATGGACAGCGTCCTGCGCGACTTGGCTTTTGTATACGTCTACCTGGACGATATCCTCGTCGCCAGCGCGTCCCGCGAAGAGCACCTACACCACCTCCGCACGCTCTTCGAACGCCTGGGCCAGCATGGCCTGATTGTGAACCCCGCAAAGTGCCGGTTCGGCGTTGCCGAACTCGATTTTCTGGGGCACCGCGTCACCAGGCACGGAGCCGTCCCCCTGCCGGCCAAGGTGGAGGCGGTGAAGGGGTTTCCGCGCCCCCGCACGATCAGGGGGCTGCAGGAGTTCCTGGGCATGGTGAACTTTTACCATCGGTTCCTGCCCCGTATCGCCCAGCTCCTGCGCCCCCTGCACGAAGCTCTCCGAGGTAAGCCGGGCAAAGGCGACGTCACCTGGACCGAGCAGATGGACGCGGCGTTCATGGGCGCGAAGCTCGCCTTGGCTAACGCCACCATGCTCGCGCACCCGGCGCCCGATGCGCCGATCGCCCTCACCACCGACGCCTCGGACTACGCGGTGGGCGTGGTGCACGAGCAATGGGTGCGTGGAGCTTGGCAACCACTGGCATTCTTTAGCCGGCAGCTTCGCCCGCCCGAATGCCGTTACAGTACCTTCGACCGCGAGTTGCTCGGGCTTCACTTGGCGGTCAGGCACTTCCGCCATCTGCTCGAGGGCCGTGCGTTCACGGCCTTCGTCGACCACAAGCCGCTGGTTTTCGCAATGGGCAAGGTCACCGAGCCATGGTCGGCCCGGCAGCAGCGTCACCTCTCGGCCGTGTCCGAGTACACGACGGACATCCGGCACGTGAGGGGGAAGGACAACCCGGTGGCGGATTGCCTTTCCCGGGCCGTCGCCCACGCAGTCCACCTCGGTATCGACTATGCCCGGATGGCAGCGGACCAGGCCGCTGACCCCGACGTCCAGGCCTTGCAGACCACCGTCACAGGCCTCCGCGTCACCAAGGTGCCGTTCGACGGCACGGGCGCGGCCCTCTTGTGCGACGTCTCCCTCGGGCGGCCTCGCCCCATCGTGCTGGCAGCACCAGGTGTTTGACGCCATCCCCGGGCACGAGGGCCTCCCAAAGATTGATCGCCGACAAATTCGTCTGGCATGGCCTCCGGAAGGCCGTCCGCGGCTGGGCCAGGATGTGCCTCGCGTGCCAGCGCGCCAAGGTGCACCGGCACACCCAGGCCCCGTTGGCCCCATTTACGGTGCCGGAACGCCGGTTTGACCACGTCCACGTGGACCTGGTGGGACCTCTGCCCCCCTCGTGGGGTTTCACCCACGTCCTCACCATGGTGGACCGCACCACCTGGTGGCCGGAGGCCGTGCCCTTGGCGTCGACGACGGCGGCGGACGTCGCGCAGGCTTTCATCGCCACCTGGGTCGCCCGGTTCGGTGCCCCCTCAGACATCTCGTCCGACCGCGGCCCCCAGTTCACCTCGGAGCTCTGGGGTGCGGTCGCGCAGGGGCTCGGGGTCCGGCTGCACTGAACCACGGCCTACCACCCCCAGGCTAACGGCCTGTGTGAGCGATTTCACCGCTCATTGAAGGCCGCGCTCCGGGCCACCCTCCGCGATGGCGGCTGGGTCGACATGCTCCCCTGGGTCCTGCTGGGCCTCCGGACGGCGCCCAAGGAGGACCTGCGCGCATCCGCGGCGGAGTTGGTCTTCGGGCAACCGCTGCGGGTGCCGGGCGAGTTCCTCCCCGACTCCACGGCACCATGGTCCGCGGCACAGCAGCGCTCCGCTCTGCAGGAGACCGACCAGAGGTTCGCCCCTGTGCCGACGGCACGCCACGGGCACCCACCGACGCACGTCGCCCCGGAGCTTCGCACGGCGGAGTACGTCTTCGTCCGCCACGATGCCCATCGGACACCACTGCGGCCCCCGTACGACGGGCCTTTCCGCGTGCTGGAGACCGGGGTGAAGCACTTCACCCTGGACATCGGCGGTACTCCTGACCGCGTTTCTGTGGACCGCCTCAAACCGGCCCACCTCGACGTGGACCATCCACCGCCGGTGGCCCGACCCCCGCGTCGGGGCCGCCCCCCTGCGGGCGGAACCCCGGCACTGCCCAGCCCCGCTGCCACGCCGCTCCCCGGTCCTGCACCCATCCCAGGGGCAGCCGGAGGCATCCCAGATGGCATCCCTGCATCCCAGACGCCGCCAGTCGCCAGGGGGCGCTTCGGCCGGGTCATCCGTTTGCCCCGCAAACTGACCCTTCAGGTGCGTGGGGATTCTGGGGGGGCGCGTGTGGCGACACGAAAGCACTGACGTGGTGACATCACCCCGCACACCAAGTGGGGGTGGGCCACGCCCGGGAGAGAGGCGTGGCCTCACGATATACACGGGGCGCGCAGCCCTGAGCAGCGGAGTGTTACAGTGAGCTCTTGAATAAAGACTCTTACAAATTACCGCGTTGTCCGCTTCCTCCTTGCTTACAAGTAGCGTGCGTAACACCGTGCTTTAACGACATAATAAACTGATTATAATAACAAACGTAATTTATTTCCCTGAAACCCCACACAAGGCCTCAACTTTATACCATTTCTCAATGAATTCATCATCTCCGATGAGACAAAAGCATCCAGTAAACCAGAACGACACTCGGTAGCGCGCATACCTCCACCAGGATGAGCAGTACCCCCACAAGGGTTGGAGGTGTGCTCATTTACCAAGCAGCTAGCTAGCGCTTGCCAAGCCAGCCGTTCCTTAACGGTTTTGAATGGAGTGCTTGCTCGAATGCTTAAACCACTTGGCGACCTCTCCACAAGAAACTTGGTAAATGAACACACACCCAATGTTCTTGAGACCCGACCATAGATCGACTGTAATCTATATACCCCAAAGAGGAATGACCCTTCCTGCAGCTCCCGTAGTGAGCGGGTGTAGGCCTACGAGTAAATTAAAATGTTGGTCGGTGTACTCAGCCGTCGTAATGACATCATAGACGTAATGACGTAATGGACACAAAACGGATATATTTTAACTTCCAGTACGTTTGCAGTCACTACGAAGGGATTAGTGTAACGGTTTGATTTACTACAATATTAACGTTACGTTATCATTATTTAGAAAATGATATTACCATTACAAAAACCGAGGCTAATTCCCTACTTCCTTGGTTATTAATATTAGTGCCGAACACCAATCATCATTGATCATAAATCCCCTCAAACGTATACCAATCAGAGCTGAGGATCTGGTCACATGATAGGGTGATGTGATTACGTCTGATGTCATTACGGCAGTGCGGCGGCTATCTCTCCACACTCCGCCATTTTCATTCCGATTTCGTTCAGCCCAACATATCGTGGAACTTGTGATATATCACAGTCGCCATGCTCTACCTTAACGTTTTTCATTCAGTGTGAAACACAAAAAAGCAATTGTTAAAATGACCATCAAATATCGAAAGCATCGGCGTTACGGCTCTTCCAACAAGACAGTATGTATAGGCCTTAGGCTTCATGCCTCACCTTCAGGCTGCTACGGACAAATTAAGCCCAAGATTCTTAATACAGTAGTGCATCGTTTCAGTAGTATCGTTTTCGTAGTAATAATAATATTATAGTAAATATAACCATAACACTTTAATCCCAATGTCGGGAATACAAAGTTAATGGATTGAAGCGGTGTATGGTTCATGATTCCATGATAAGCGGTGTACGGTACAAGCAATCGCGGAAGTAAGGCTTTTGCCTCGGTTTTTTGATAGCATGTTATTAACCCAACCCATGTGGGGTATATAGATTACAGTAGTTCTTCCCTCAGTTCTGTAAGTAAAACTTACCTCACGGATCTCGGGATTCCTCCAAATATATTTGTTTAATGTTATTAACAGCATTAGCTACTGTTTAAAAAGCTAATCATTTGTGTTTGTGGTTTATAATATTTTACAAGCCCGGCTACGCCGCTGTCAGACTTTCGGTCTTGTTTTTGGAAGTTTACCGCCATTGTTTATTGTCTGATGTACCACCTTATTTAACACGTTGCATTAGTTATTTGTACCTGTTGTTTGTGTCCTTTATAACATCCTTAAAAACAGTAAGTTTCTTTTTTGGAATATTTATACCTCCATAGACGAAGTTAACGGAGGCAATATGTTTTCAGGTTGTCCGTCCGGCTGTCCACCCGTCCATCCATGATAGGTTTTCGTTACTGCAATAACTAAAGAATGGCTGAAGGGATCCTAGTCAAACTTGGTGTCGGTATGTATCATGCGGTAAAGATGAACTGATTAGATTTTAGGGTCAAGAGGTCAAATGTCAAAGTCTATAATAGGTCTATAACTTGAGAATGGCTGAAGTGATCTAATTCAAACTTGGTACACTTATGTATAATGATGTAAAGATGAACTGATTATAATTTGGGGTCAAGAGGTCAAAGGTCAAAGTCTGTAATAGGTCTATAACTTGAGAATGACTAAAGGGATCTAATTCAAACTTGGCACAGAAATGTATAATGATGTAAAGATTAACGGATTAGATTTTTGGGTCAAAAGGTCAAAGGTCAAATTCTGTAATAGGCCTATAACTTGAGAACGGCTGAAGTGATCTTATTCAAACTTGGTACAGGCATGTATAATGAGGTAAAGATGAACTGATTAGAATTTGGGGTCAAGAGGTCAAAGGTCAAAGTCTGTAATAGGTCTATAACTTGATAACGGCTGAAAGTGATCTAATTCAAACTTGTTACCGATATGCAGTAGCGTAGTGATGGTTTGTGGCGCTTGGGGCGAAGGTCAAAAATATCGCCCCCTGCAGGTACTGACAGTCAGAAATTCCTATTGTGGGGGCCTTATGAAAGAGCTCTAAGCTTCCCCAGTGGGCTCAGCAGCAGAGCCCTGGAACCTGTTCAAAATGAGAATAGATTTTGATATGATCTCCTGAGATGATTAGGCTAATTTACTGCATAGAATCCAGAAGAATTCCGAAGTTTCTAAACACACGCCATGTTAAGGTGTATAGAGCAGTTTAATAGGTCCTTCTATGTCATGGTATTCATATTACAAATAAATAACAAAAACATTGATGACATTGTAACATTTATTAATACGAATAATATTAACAACAATAATAATATTCGTGCCATTTGGCGATAATAAAACGAACGTATAATCCCTGCCCTGGTTCAAGCAGACCTGGGCTTGGTGAAAGGTAAACTAGTGCTGAAGCAGTAGAGCAGGCAGGTATGCTACAAGGCCGTTAACAAAAACTACATCAAACATGCATGCAGCATGGTGTGGTATTTCTAGAGACTAGAGCTGATGAGATGGAGCAGCAGAGGAAGGAAAGGAGGTTAAAGAACTCACTCGACACATGATCCTGGCCGTCGCTGATTGGGACATAACACCATGAGATATCTATATTTGATCGAAGTAATTACATAACAAACGTCCAACAGTTACACCCATCCATCCCTTGGGCCAATGGGCGATCTCCATGTTACCGAGTGCATATTCAACCTCATTATACAAGATAAGAGATCTACGCAGCCAATTAATTACTAACACCGGAACACAGATTTATTTACTGTGCGATAGAAATAGGAATTAGAAAAAAAGTGAATCTGGATGGAAAGGAGTTTGTAAACATCGACATGACACATTGACACGCAGCACGGAGATTAAACTGTAAAGCGTGGCTCTGAAAGTTGCTTCTCGTGATCTCACGAGTTCGTTGTATTATAATTTATATACAATACAATCAAATGGAGCATGAAAACGTTTTCTTGAGGGTGCCATTTGGCGCCCCATCCACTTCGCACCCGGTGCGGTCAACCCCCCCCCCCCCCCGCCCCCCCCCGCCCCCCCCCATCACATCACAGATTTTGGGTTAAAGTGGTCAAAGGTTAAAGGTTAAAATCTGTAATAGGTCTATAACTTGAGAATGGCTAAGGGGATCTAATTCAAACTTGGCACAGATATGTACTGTATAATGATGTACACATTAACTGATTCGATTTTGGGGTCATGAGGTCAAAGGCCAAAGGTCAGAGCTCATGCCAGGTAAAAACGTGATAACTTCAGAACAGCTGGATGGATTCAAATCAAACTTGGTATAAGTATTATAATGATGTAATAATGGGGGCGGAGGCATATCGGTCGATGTCGTGACGTTGAAGAGTGTTTTTTTGTTTGTTTATTTGTTTTTTGTATACAAGATCGAGGCTCATGTAAGAGCAAATATTAATCACAAAAAGACAAACTGACACATAAAACATAAGATAAAGGGAGTGGGAGACAAGATGGGGAGAGAGAGGGAAGCACACAAGCACAACATTTGAGAGCAGGGACATTGGGAGATCTGTGGGAGGGAGAGGGCTTGGGGGGATGAGGCATGGGAAGGGGGGCGGGGTGGGACAGGTATAAAACACATGGACACTGCTATGACTTCCATGAAAGAAGTCAGAATTTAATAAAAGTGGATCTGGGGTGAATTAATGGGGGTAGAAAAGATCGAAGATCAGTGTTGGTGTAGTTTTCAATTTTGTTTGACTGCCAGAAAGACAAAGAAAAAAAATTGTCTCCATCCTCTCTGCGCATCGGCGATTGGGACAAATTTAGACACAAAGTCCTACTAAACTACACGCTAGTTTACCGATTCATTAATTGAGGGTTAATTTGTGCAGAAAAAGATCATGGTGTTGGATGGGAGATCTGAGATGGTGGTGAAAAGCTGTCTTGAAGACCTGGAGGGAACAATGAATTTGAGGAGAACGTGGAAGTTGATTGCACAGGTGGGGAAAAAAAGAGGAACAAATGAGTGTAGGTGACCAGTAGCTCTGGACTTTGGCAGTTTCTTTAGGAGGGGGTTGTCGGTGGACTGTGTGCATCCTGCAGATACCTGGGGTGTGGGGGAGACAAAGCATGGAGAGGGCAGAGGCAGCAAGACCAGAAAGGGGGCGGAAGAAGATAGAGTGTTGACTCACTCAGCCACCAAGGCAATGATGTCATCAACCTATCCATGGCGTGTTCCAATGGTTGTGCATCACAATCTAGACCAGTGGCTCTGAAGAACAGTCAGAATCCAAGCCTGTATCGTTGTCATCACAAGGGATTGGCCACCAGCCCGAGTCCTTACAAAACAACAGACTGTTGACACCACAGACGGATAATCTGTGTGCTCCAGATTCCTGTCACATTCTCGACTCCCCTTTCTCGATGAATGTGAAATGGCTTCAGTGCAATGTGTGTGACAAATGGTATCACCTTTTCTGTGCATGCATTGAAGTGTGCGAACGTAACTGATGTTGGTCTAATTCTAAGCGGAAGGTTTTACCTTTCTCTGTGGATGCTCAGTTGAGTTTGTCGGATCTTGATGAGTTTTTCGACCATTGCTAAGATTAATGTATAGACACGACAGTCTTGAACCTAGTAAGACTCTCTTGGCCGAGGCAAACCCGTATGTTATTGATGATTCCAAGTTATACTGTAAGGTCAGTAACCATCGAGCTATTGTTGGTCCAGCCTCAATGAGGCCAAGTGTGCTCCACGAGCACCATTGTAAACCTAATGCAGTTCACTTGAGTTACCAGGAAGTTGCATTACTGAGAATCGCTTATGGTGGTCACGGATGCAGGCCTACTTTCGCGGCTACATAAGGAGTTGTACTATTTGTCAAGCAACAAAACCTGTGCAAAAACGTCCTGTCTTCGAGATCCGAGCGACCTCTGAAGGTTCTGGGTGTAGACCTAGTGGGACCATTTCCCAAGAGTTGTGCTGGCCATGTCTATCTTCTCACCATTTTTCTCAATTAACTGAATTGTTCCCTCTGAAATCATCTTCTGGTCAGGCCATCGCTTCAGTATTTGTACGCCAGGTCTTCCGTCGATATGGTCACCCTTACTGACTGGTTACCGGTGATGGACCACAATTCACTTCAAAGGCCTTGGCTGAGTGGAATGTTGAACAGACGTTCATTTCGCCACATCACCCGCAACATAATTGGCTAGAACGTGTGAATATAAATTTGAAAGGTATGATCCAAGCAGTGAAGCTGAAGGGAAAGGTGTGTGCTGCATGTGTGAGAAGTGTTATGATTTATGGGAGCGAGACATGGGTAATGAACGTAGAGCAGCAACGAAGGCTAGAAAGGGTGGAAATGCGAATGGTTCGATGGATGTGTGGAGTATCGTTGAGAGAGAGGAAGACAAATGATGAATTGCGAAAGATGATGGGAATGGAGCCTGTGATGGATGCTGTGAAGAGGAACAGGTTGAGATGGTTTGGTCATGTGTTGAGGAAGGATGAAAGTGACTGGTTGAGAAGAGTGACGGAAATGAATGTAGAAGGAAGTAGAGGACGGGGAAGACCGAGAAAGACTTGGCTAAAGATGGTGGAAGAAGAAATGCGGCAAGGGGGTTAACAAGGGGAGATGCAGAAAATAGGGCAAAATGGAGAAGATTGTCATGGGGCCCGCAAGGCTAACCCCCACTCTAGCAGGGAAAATGGCCTTAAAATGTCTGTTGTTGTTTGTTGTTATTGATCCAAGCATCCATTGGCACTGATCATACATAAGTCATGGGATCTTCTTGTTTTTTTAATTTGATTATGTGCTGAATTCTGTAGGCCATGACACCACTACGATTGCACCTGTGCAGCTTATGGTTGATTTTAACCTGAACGAAGAAAGTGGAAATCGACTTGCACCGCTGGACAAACCCAGGCAGACAAGGTTGTACGACAAGCTACATAGGCCACCCCGGTGTAAGACCGTTGGGAGGGCTCCATGAAAGGCGACTCCTCATTGGCGACAGATCAAATTTAAAGTTAACTGTATTAAGATGTAGGTGCGAGTGCAAATCAAGTATCGCTTATGCAAGGAGCGCAAGGGAACGCAAAGGCCTTGGACACAGGAGGAGGCCACTCGGCCCATCATGCGAACGTGCTTTACCGATACCACATTGATTTAATCTAAGGTTATTTACTTCGTTTCACTGTGGGGATTGTGTGGAGGCAGATTGATGAAAGCAGTGGGGCACAGGGACAGGGACACCACGAGGATATTTATTTAATTTTTATTTATTTATTATTTATTTTAGGGATGAAGGGGGGATGAACCAACACCTCTCCCCCATCAAATTTAATATATCTATAAGCTTTTACGTTTCTACTTCTAAGTTCATTTTATCCTAACAGCATTCGAGGGATCCCGGTTAGCGGATAGGTTCAAATGCAAATTGTTCAGCATGTTGTATGTTGAACCAATGGAAAGAAAAGGAGGTATATGTGCACATGCACAAACAACGTTCTCAACGGAGGATCTTGGCACACCTTCCATGAATGGCATGTGGGTACAGCACAGGCATTATGAGTACAATTGCCTCTTCTTGGATTTCCTTCCATTGAATTCAACTGATAAATGTACAGCAAATCGTTATTAGTAAGATTGTGGTGGTTTTAGGGCTGCCGTTTGCAACTATAAAAGTGCAATTTGAGAATACAAGCGAGCTTATTACCAATAGCAGCAGACTGTGTCTGTATGGTGGCCTCTGGGGGGGTATCAATATCAAGAAAAGCTAATTAGAAGCCAATTAATTTCTAAATCAATTAGTGGTAAATCTTCGCTTGGAACATACCACACCTGCCGGTCTACTGCCGTTCTCCTGTCAATAACGCGCTGCAGTGGCTTGGGATTGCTCATAAAAGATGTCTCCGAGGATGGAATTTAAGCAGAACGTCAAAGCCATAGATTACTCATGCCAGGAAGGCACTTAGCAGGGAAAACTGAAAACCCACAGGCTCCCGAAGGATCCACGAAATGTTCCTATTTCTGGGCACAAGGTTACACCGACAATTGTCCTCTCTCGCCGTCAATCAACCTGTGCCTCTGCATCCATCTGCCAATGGCACCTGGGACTGGCTCGTCGATTTTTGGACGTTGATTCTTTAGTCTTCGACCGCACGTTTTATCAAAGGTCACGTCAAAAATAAGTCACAATACTTACAGTGCCTTCAGTAAGTATTCACACCCCTTGACATTTTTCACATTTTGTTGTGTTACAGCCTGAACTAAAAATGGATTAAATTGAGATTTTTTTTTGTCACCGATCTGCACAAAATACCCCATAATATCAAAGTGGGATGTTTTCTTTAGAAATGTTTACAAAGTAAGTTAAAATGAAAAACAGAAATATGTAATTCACATAAGTATTCAACCCCCTGAGTCAATACTTCCGAGAACCACCTTTGGCAGCGATTTCTTGTGTATGTCTGTATCAGCTTTGCACATCTGGATTTGGGGAATTTCTCCCATTCATCCTTGTGGATTTGCTCAATCTCTGTCAAGTTGGATGGGGAACGTCGGTAAACAGCAATCTTCAAATCTTTCCTCAAATTCTCAATGGGATTCAAGTCTGGGAAAGGGCTGGGCCACTCAAGGACTTTCACGTTAAAGTTCTGAAGTGTTGCTTTGGCTGTATACTTGAGGTAATTGTCCTGTTGGAGCATACATCTTCACTACAGTCTGAGGTCTTTTACACTCTGAAGCAGTTTCTCCTCAAGGATTTGCCTCTTTTTGGTTCCATCCATTGTTCCCTCTACCCTACCAGGTGTCCCAGTCCCTGCTGTTGAAAAGCATCCCCATAGCATTATGCTGCCAGCACCATGCTTCACTGAAGGGATGGTGTTAGATGTGTGATGAGCTGTGCTCGATTTCCGACAGATGTAGTGCTTTGCATTCAGTCTAAAGAGTTCAATTTTCGTCTCATCACACCACTGAATCCTTTGCCTCATGTTCTCAGAATCTTTCACGTACCTTTTTGCAAACTCCAGGTGCACTGCCATGTGCCTTTTTCTCGGGAGTGGCTTCCATCTGGCCACTCTCCCATAAAACCTAGATTTGTGAAGTGCTGCAGAGACTATTGCACTTTTAGGAGATTCTCCCATCTCAGCCAAGGAATTCTGTAGTTCTGTCAGAATGGTCATTGGATTCCTGGTCTCCTCCCTGACCAAGGTCCTTCTTGCCCGGTTGCTCAGTTTGGTAGGATGGCCAACTCCAAGAAGAGTCGGGGTAGTTCCATATTTTTTCTATTTTTTAGTGATGGAGTTCACTGTGCTCTTGGGAACTTTCAACACTCTAGAAATTGTTTTATTCCCATCCCCAGATCTGTGCCTCCTCACAATTCTATCTCGGAGTTGTATGGACAATCTTTGGACTTCATGGTGGAGTTTCTGCTCTGATATGCACTATCATCTGTGGGACCTTATATCGAAAGGTGTGTTTCTTTCTAAATAATGTCCATTCAATTGAAGTGGCCACAGGTGGATTCCAATCAAGTTGTAGAGACATCTCAAGGATGATCAAAGGAAATTGGATGCACCTGAGCTCAATTTGGAGTGTCATAGCAAAGGGATTGAATACTTATTGACTCAAGACATTTCAACCTTTCATTTTTAATTAATTTGTAAATAATTCTAAAAAAAGTATTCCACTCTGACATCATGGGATATTATGTGTAGATCAGTGACAAAAAAAATCTCAATTTAATCCATTTTAAATTCAGGCTGAAACTCAACAACATGTGGAAAAGTCAAGGGGTGTGAATACTTTCTGAATGCACTGTATACAACAACAACAACATGCATTTTAAGGCCATTTTCCCTGCTAGAGTGGAGGTTAGCCTTGCGGTCCCCATGACAATCTTCTCCATTTTGCCCTATTTTCTGCATCTCTCCTTGTTAACCCCCTTGCCCGCATTTCTTCTTCCACCATCTTTAGCCAAGTCTTTCTCGGTCTTCCCCATCCTCTACTTCCTTCTACATCAATTTCCATCACTCTTCTCAACCAGTCACTTTCATCCTTCCTCAACACATGACCAAACCATCTCAGCCTGTTCCTCTTCACAGCATCAATCACAGGCAATATTCCCATCATCTTTCGCAATTCATCATTTGTCTTCCTCTCTCTCAACGATACTCCGCACATCCATCGAACCATTCGCATTTCCACCCTTTCCAGCCTTCGTTGCTGCTCTACGTTCATTACCCAAGTCTCGCTCCCATAAATCATCACACTTCTCACACATGCAGCATACACCTTTCCCTTCAGCTTCAGCGACACTCTCCTCCTCATCAGCACGCCACTCATTTCCTGAAACTTCTTCCATGCACATCTCACTCGAGCAACCGTTGCCGAGTCTGATCCACCTTCTCCATTCAGCATGTCTCCGAGGTAGCAAAATGTTTTCACACCTTCCAGCTTCACGCAGTCTCCAAGATCCAACTCAACATTTCATCCATCTGCAGCTGCCTCTGTGCACACCTTACATTTGAATGTAGCTGCCACACTGGTAAATGACCCTCAGACCACTACATTTTTGATGAACCCACTCAGTGCACATTGTACATTGAATGGAGTTCACTCCGACACCCTTCCTGCACACAGCACACGGCCACTTCCCAGTTCTTTCCACCTCACCACATGCTTTACCACTTGCCATCACCTTCGTCTTTCCGATATTCACCTTCAGACCTTTTGTCTCCATACATTCCTTCCACTTGTTCATCCTTTCCTTCAGTCCATCCATACTTTCCGCAATCAACACCAGATCATCTGCATACAACAACTCCCACGGTAAACCCTCCTTTACGTTCTGAGCCAGCACCTCCATCACAGCTACAAATAGTAGTGGACTTAGTACCGACCCCTGATGCACTCCCACCTTCACCTCAAACTCACCACTGTTCCCGTCCTTCGTCCTTACAGCTGTGCGCGCTCTTTTGTACATTGCCATCACTACTCTGATCAACCATTCCTCCACTCCTAACTTCCTCAATGCCCATGTCAATACTTTGCGTGGAACCCTATCGAATGCTTTCTCCAGATCAACAAACCCAAAAAACAACTTCTTCCTCTTCTCCATGTACTTCTCCTGCAACTGCCTCACAATGAAAAGCGCATCTGTCGTTCCTCTTCCTGGCATAAATCCAAACTGCATTTCGTCGATCTTCACTTTCTTCCTTATCCTCCTCTCCAACACCCTTTCCAATACCTTCATTCCATGCTCCAATAACTTTATCGCTCGGTACGAGCCACACTCCAGAGGGTCACCTTTCCCCTTGTATAGAGGGACGAGGGTACTCAGGTCCCAAATCCACTGGAATGCGGCCTTCTTTCACCACCAGATTACAGATCTCTGTCATTCTCTTCACACCCCAACTTCCTGCTGCCTTCAACATATCTCCCACAACTCCCGTCAGCCCTCCCGCTTTTCCACTCTTCATTGCTGTTACCGCTTCCTCAACTTCCTTCTCAGTTATCTTCTCTGCCGGTCCTAAAACTGGGTTACTCTCTATGTTGCCATCCCATTCATTCTCTGTATTCAACAGCATTTCCATATATCTTTTCCATCTTCCTTTAATTCCATCTGGGTCGACAACGATTTGTCCCACTTCATCCTTCAAGCAACTCACCCCCATCACGTCACACCTCTCTTTCGCTGTGTGCTTTGCAATCCTGAATACTGCTTTCTGACCCTCTTCCGAATCCAAGCGTTCTCCGAACATTTTCCTACATGCCTCCTGCGCCTTTGCTACCTCTTTCTTTGCAGCCTTCCTGGCTGCCTTATAACTTTCATGCTCTGCTGTTTCTGCTCCCATACCCTTCGCCTTCTGCCACTCCTTGAACTTCTTCCTCTTCTCGTCAATCCTCTTTCCAACTTCATCATCCCACCACCATGTTTCCGAGTGCCTCGGTGGTCCTTTTGTCCATCCACATACCTCACCAACGGCTCCCAACAGACTAGCTTTCATTGACATCCAACCACTTTCAAGCTCAACCACATCATCCTCTACCCTACTCAGCCTCTCTTTTAATGCCTCCCTTACTGTCACCTCTTTCAACCTCCACACCTTCATTCTTGGTTGGTACTTCACCCGCCGAGCTCTCCTCGCACCTTTCATTTTTATGTCGCAGACAACCAAGTGGTGCTGTGAAACAGCCTCCTCCCCCGGGATCACCTTTGTGTCCCGGAGGTGCCCCCTATCTCGCCTACGCACCATCAGGTAGTCAACAGTTGTCGTCGACCCACCTGACGTGTATGTAACAAGCTTATTATCCTCTTTCTGGAACTGAGTATTACAAATCAACAAATCAGCTCCATCAGCAAACTCCAAAATCCTTTCACCTTCTCCATTTCTCACACCATATCCGTAACCCCCATGAACTCCCTCAAAACCATCCATACTCCTTCCCACATGTCCATTTAGGTCTCCTCCCACCACAACAACTTCTTCATCTTTCACGTTTTCCATCAGCTTCTCTATCGCACACCAGAACTTGTCCTTCTCTTCATCGCTTCGACCAACCTGCGGAGCATATCCCGAGATGACGTTCACCAAGAGCTTTCCAATCATCATTTTCACCATCATCAACCTATCACTCACTCTAGTCACACTCACCACACTGTCTACAAACTCCTCAGAAAACAGGACACTGACACCATTCACGCCCTCCGGTCACCCTTGCCACACAAACTTGTATTTATGTCCCTGCCTACCCTTCACCATTCTCACACCACTTCCCTTCCATCTCGTCTCTTGCACACAACATATGTCCACTCTTCTTCTGACCCATACTTCCACCACTTCTCCTGATCTCCCTGTCATTGTCCCTACATTCCATGTCCCAAACCTCAGAAACCGATCTCCACTTTGGGCTGCACCCTGCCCATATGTAGTTGTAATTGTCATGGTTCTCTTTTTGAGGCAATGTTTTTATGGCTGGATGCCCTTCCTGACGCCAACCCTCTTAGTCGTCTCTTACGACACGCAGGGATACGGTGTACCTATTCTGACCAGGGTACACACTGGGAAACGTTTAAAACATGGAAATTCTGGGGGGGGGGGGGGGGGGCGTTAGCATCACGGCTGCAGTTTAAACATATTCCAACAATATTCAAACAGAACCATGAAAACCATGAAAAACAATCTGGGAAAAGTCTCCAAGCGAGAACGTGGATTTGAGAAGGAAGGAGCAGAGGCATCAGAAAACGAGATACAGGGGGCGGGGCACAAGCCGAGACGAGGAGGAGAGCGAACAAGCACGTGTCCGGGAGGAGAGAAAGAATCAATATAGAATTCTTTGTCTAGGGAGGTGAGGTGAGGGGGAGAAAACAAAATAAAAGAAACAAGCAATACAGTGAAGGAAAGAACCCAAATCGACAAAACACCGACGGGGGGAGGGAAGCCCCAGGTTACCAGGCCGCGCACGAGGTACGACCCAGAAAACGATTAATTACACACAAGTTTGTACGAATTACAAACCAATACCAACCAGAAACACACAATAACACGTACACAGCAAAATAACCAGTGGAAATTTGACAAAGACAAGAATGGGAAAACACTTAAACTTCGATGCCGTGGAGAGCTCGAAGTACGCCTCACTCGCCCGAGGAACCGGAAACCGAAACCGAACCGGAATATATATATATATATAATAATCTGTATGATAGAGAATAATGCAATGAATGCCTCCTCAAATACAAATTAGAAAGTACTTGAACAATAAATGATATTACATAGAGGAAAGCAAACCAAAACCATACCTGCACCAGGCTGAACAGTTTACGTTTTGTACCCCACTGATAGGGCGGAACTGGATTTGGACCTGAACCAAATTCTAATGAACTTGTTCCTGTCAACGAGCCAATTAATCCACCAAGTTTTGTCATAACCTGTCCAAAACTTTTTGAGACATTGTGCTATTTATCGTTTTTGGACATGTCACTCGAGATTGAAGAATCCATTAAAAATATTTTAATTTGCGTATTCGGACCCGAATTCGGATCTTCACCAACATCGAATCAGTTCTTCTTTGTCACACACCCAATCTGTCATTGAAGGTTCAAAGTTCAACAGTGAAGAATCACAGAAAAATTAAAAATAAATTCTCTGATCCATATCTTAACCAAAATCGAATAATTTCGTCCCCGTCACATGAAACCTCTCCACCAAATTTCGTCCGAATCCGACCACAACGTTTTGAGATATCCTGTTCACAAACAGACAAACAAACACTCACAGACAGAGGTGAAAACAACCTCCATCCACCTTCGGTCACCATGAAAAGATATCGCCAAAAACGATACAATTTTTACGATTTTACGATATGATACGAACAAGAGATAGGACGATTTTCAAAAATATGTGGACAGATTATGACAAAGATTATGTGGACAGATTATGATTATGACATTTGTGGTTGTGGACAGATTATGATTATGACACTTTCCGTCTTCTACCGACTCCTCTCCGGCCTTGCTCCCCCAGCTCTCTCTGGGCTCTGTCCCCCAAATATTCCTACAGTTCGCACAAGATCTGCCTGCAACCCTCTTATGGTTAAACTGCCGAAATCAAGACTTTCTGCTCACCTTCACTCTTTCATTCCTCTTTTCTCCCGCCTCTGGAACAAACCCCCTCACTCTCTTCAATCCCACTCCTCCCTCCAGGTCTTTAAAACAGCTGTTCACCACCATCTCTTATCTTCCCCCATCCAAAACCTTGATCTTTTCTACCCCCGCTAATGCACCCCAGATCCATTTTTTTGAAATTCCAACTTCTTTCCTGGAAATCCTTGCAGTGTCCATATGTTTTATACCTCTCCCACCTCCCCCCAAGCCCTCTTCCTCCCACAGATCTCTCGATGTCCCTGCTCTCAAATGTTGTGTTTGTGTCCTTCCCCCTCTCTCCCCATCTTGTCTACCGCTCCCCTTATTATATGTTTTGTGTGTCGGTTTGACTTTTTGTGATTAATGTCAGCTCTTTCACGAGCCTCGATCTGGTATACCAAAAAAAAAAAAAACTACATGAGGATGAGTTGGGTAGTTGAGAAGAACAAGCTGATTCGACCTTGGGTCAGGTCCAAATCCAGATCTATAGCCAATCAGTGGATACAAAACGTAGTGTTCAACCTTACAGAGGCATGCTCTCTCCCGAGTTCCATCCCAGTTAGTTTTTGTTTCCTCCTTGTAAGTTTGGCCACAGTGTTGATTAGCTTAGCTCGTCCAAAAAGTGAGCTTTCCAAAGGTTGTCCCCAGATGGTGGGAAACATCCATTTTGATGTTTTACACAGCAGTGTCCCTCTTAAAATCCGAGGCCTAAGGGCCATTGTGTCAACAATCCATCAGAAAAACAAACAAACCGACACCACCAGGCCAAATGGCAGGGCATGGGTACCTACTCGAGATGGTAAAGGAACTTGTTGTGCGGTAGTGATTACCTGCCATCTCACAAAGTACACCTGGATAAATGAGCAGCACGCATGAACGTTCCTTTGTCTTCGGAACGACTTCCACAAGTACAAAATGACGGTACAGGTAAGCGAAGGGAATCAGGTATCCACAGGAGGGAGGTTAAAGTTATATCAATAACAGAAGAAAGTAATCATATTCCTTCGACGTGGGACTTGCTCTTTCGGAAGGCTTTGGCCTTAATTAGGCGAAGCTGCTGAGGTTCTAAAAAATACCTCAACCAATCATGTCGTGTCCTGAAATCCCTCAACGAGGCGGGTGATGTCAGGCAACCACTGTGTCCTTCATCCATCGTCCCACAAGTGGTCGGTTTCAAAATGGGGTTCACCACCATAACCTTGAACTGGGATTTGCGTGGTGTACGTATGTGTGTGTGGTATGTGGGTGTGTGGTGTATGGGGGTGTGTGTGTGTATGTGTGTGAGTGTGTGTATGTGTATGTGTATGTGTGTGTGTGTGTGTGTGTGTGTGTGTGTGTGTGTGTGTGTGTGGTGTTTGGGTGTATGGGTGGTGTGTGTGTCTGTGTGTGGTGTTTGGGTGTGTGGGTGGTGTGTGTGTGTGTGTGTGTGTGTGTGTGTGTGTGTGTGTGTGGTGTTTGGGTGGTGTGTGTGTGTGTCTGTGTGTGTGTGGTGTTTGGGTGTATGGGTTGTTTGTGTTTGTGGGTGTGTGTGTGTGTGTGTGGTGTCTGTGTGTGTGTGCATAGTGTATTGGTGTGTGTGTGTAGTATACAGTCGAGGCCAAAAATTTTGGCACACTTGCACTTTTTTCAAATAATGCACCATTTCTTCCAAAAAATTGTTGATTAATAAATATTTTGGTATTCACAAATATATTTATTTGGTTTACAGAGGAACAAAACAAAAAAGCTGAAAAAAAATACTAAATCTGAGCTTATTCCACACAGAAATCCTAAAATGGCCCGGACAATATTATTGGCACCTTTTCGAAGTTGTTGTAAATAATTCGATTTCAAGCAGGTGATTCTCCTTTACTTTGGAATTGAACTCACCTGTGGTGAGTTTCCTGTGCCTGCAATATAGAAAATCACTCATTCAACCAGTTTGAATGGAGAGGAGTCATTGTCCTGTTTTGTGTCACTGTGTGTACCGCAATGAGCATGGAGAAAAGAAAGAAACCTGGAGAATTGTCTGAGGTCATACACAAGATTGTAGCCAAACATGGACAATCTCAAGGCAACAAGTCCATCTCCAGAGACCTTGATATTCCTGTGTCCACCGTACGCAATGTTATCAGGAAGTTTTAGGCCCATGGCACTGCAGCCAACCTCCTTGGACGTGGCCGCTAGAGAAAACTTGATCGAACATTGCAGCAAAGGACTGTTTGAATGGTGGAGAAAGCACTTGATCAACTGCCAAACAGATTCAAGCTAACCTTCAGACACAAGGTACGACAGTTTCAACTCGTACCATCCGTCGCCAACTCAATGAAAGGGGGTTCAATGGTAGGAGACGCAGGAGGATCCCACTGCTGAGAGACAGAGAGACATAAGAAAGCATGAACGCAGTTTGCCAAAACACACCTGAACAAGCAAAAATCCTTCTGGGAAAATGTCCTGTGGACAAATGAGACCAAATTAGAGCTTTTTTTGTAAAGCACATCATCTCTATGTTTACAGAAAACAAAATGAAGCAAACAAAGAAGAGAACACCTTCCCTACAGTCAAACATGGAGGAGGTTCATTGATGTTTTGGGGTTGCTGTGCTGCCTCTGACACTGAGTGCCTTGAATGTGTGCATGGCATCATGAAATCAGGAGATTACCAAGACATTTTGTAGCGCAATGTTCAACCCAGTGTCAGAAAGCTGGCTCACCGTCGAAGGCCATGGGTCTTGCAGCAGGACAATAACCCCAAACACACTTTTAAAAAGCACCCAGGAATGGGTCAAGCCAAAATGCTGGACTGTTCTGAAGTGGCCAGCAATGATTCCAGATCTAAATCCAATTGAACACCTGTGGGGAGATCTGAAAACAGCGGTTGGAAGAAGGCACCCTTCAAATCTGGGAGAACTGGTGCAGTTTGCACAAGAAGAGTGGGCCAAACTGCCAGTAGAGAGGTGGAGGAAGCTCAGTCATGGCTGTAGGAAGCGCTTGGCTGCAGTTATTTTGTCCATAGTCTGTGCTACCAAATATTAAGTCTAGGGTGTCAATAATTTTGTCAATGTCATTTATTTTTATTTTCTGATTTCGAAGGATATATTATTAAGTTCTGAATCAAAAACAAAGGTTCTGTAACCTTAACAGTGAAATGAAGAATTGTGGAGACCAAATTCTTTGGTCAATTTCAACTTATTTTTAAAGAAAATTGTGAGTTATTTGAAAAAGGTGCAAGGGTGCCAATATTTTTGGTCACGACTATGTGTACATGTTTACAAAAAGGATTTACAAAAAGTGGATGCAAAGTGAATCAAAGTACTTGTTTATCATGTTAATGTTAGTCGCAGCTACAATAAGGACGGTACATTCCTGAAAGAGCAATTAAATCGCGAGGGAACGGAGGGTAACAGGGTGGGTGATAACAGTTAAATACTAGAGAGCATCTGAAAATGCAAAGCCCGTCCGCGTCAGTTTGAATTCAGATGTCTTCTTCTTCCGTACGCTCGAAATAACGGAAACGGTTTTTTAAAATACAAAATGAAAATTGGTGATTTAATGCAATCTTGACCATTGCCTTTTAATTTAAAAAAAACCCAAAACAATCGGCTTCTACCTTTTGATTAGTGAAACAATTTGGTGACCCAATATGCAAATTCTTTAAATTTCAGGTCAATCAGGTGAAAATTGGAAATTTTACACAACCTTGACCTTTCACCTTTTGATCTAAAAAAAAAAACAATCAGCTTCTAGGTTTTGATTGGTGAATCAATTCAGTGACCCAATATGCAAATTTTTAAAATCTCAGGTCAATCGGATGAAAATTTACGTTTTTTGTGACGCTGATCTTTGACTTTTTGACCTTTTGACAAAATAAATAATTTGTCTTTTCCGTATTATCATAATGAAGCTTTGGTGAAAATTTGATGACAAAACTCAAATGGTAAAAATAATTATGGCACACACACACACACACACACACACACACACACACACAGACAGACACACACACACACACACACACACACACACGTGATTGCAAACCCCCGTCTTCTGCTAGGATGATTTTATGTGACACTGACCTTTGACCTATTGACCAAATTATTAATTTGTCTTCTCCATATTATTATAACTAGGGCATGCCCGTACTATATATATATCTAAAATTATATCCCCCCCCCCCCTCTATTTACATGAAATGGTTTGGTCCAAAGCGAACGGCCTGCGAGTACGGTGACAATCCCCTCCCTCTATTTACATGAAATGGTTTGGTCCAAAGCGAACGGCTTGCGAGTACGGTGACAATCCCCCCCCTCTATTTACATGAAATGGTTTGGTCCAAAGCGAACGGCTTGCGAGTACGGTGACAATCCCCCCCCCCCCCTCTATTTACATGAAATGGTTTGGTCCAAAGCGAACGGCTTGCGGAGTTTGGCAAAGAAATCGCCATAGCTCGGTAACTACTTGTCCGATTAATATGAAACCTTGAAAAGGCACATCCTCGGGTCCCCAGCAATATACCTGGCAAGTTTCAAGTATATCGGACCGGTAGTTGTCGAGAAACAGCGGTCACAGACAAACATACATACATACATACATACAAACATACAAACATACAAACATACACACAGAGATTACTGGAATTATAGATAGACTAGGGCATGCCCGTACTATATCTATATCTAAAATTATATCCCCCCCTCTATTTACATGAAATGGTTTGGTCCAAAGCGAACGGCTTGCGAGTACGGTGACAATCCCCCCCCTCTATTTACATGAAATGGTTTGGTCCAAAGCGAACGGCTTGCGAGTACGGTGTTTTTTATCGGACCCGTGGAATTATAGATAGTAGTTTTAATTAGTTTTAAAACATAGTTTAACGCCAACATAGTTTGCCAACGTGAAATAAATGAATACGCTCTCAAATGTGCCGTCCGAGGCAGAGTCTGTTCGGCACGTTCGGCACACGTGATAGCTCGCTGCTCTCTGATTGGTTGAATCGTTTTTTGGACATAGCTCGGTAACTACTTGTCCGATTAATATGAAACCTTGAAAAGGCACATCCTCGGGTCCCCAGCAATATACCTGGCAAGTTTAAAGTATATAGGACCCGTGGTTGTCGAGAAACAGTGGTCACAGACATACATACATACATACATACATACATACATACAAACATACAAACATACAAACATACAAACATACACACAGAGATTACTGGAATTATAGATAGATAAAGCTTTGGTGAAAATTTGATAACAAAACTCAAATGGTAAATTGAGATTTCAGGTCAATTGGATAAAAAATTGATGATTTTATGTGACACTGACCTTTGACCTATTGACCAAATTATTAATTTGTCTTCTCCATATTATTATAATAAAGCTTTGGTGAAAATTTGATGACAAAACTCAAATGGTAAAAAGTTATGGCCTGGACGGACACACACACACACACACACACACACACACACACACACACACACACACACACACACACACACACACACACACACCACACACACACACACGTGATTGCAGCTAACATAGGATAACTAATAAGATTACTAACGATTGCATAGCGCACACACAAGCACGCACAATGACTTACATTTCCTCTTATAACGTGGTTTTGCTTCACTTTTAAGGGAGCTCGTACATCAAATGAATCAGAAGTGTACCCACAATGAATGATAAATAAGTGTACCCACAATAAGGTGTACCCACAATGGAATGATAAACTAAAAACTTAAATAGAAATAAAAATATGGTATATCCATGTGATATTAGACCAGATGCAATAAATACAAGGTGATGTTAGCATCTCCAATCAAATACAAGGTGATGTTAGCATCTCCAATCAAATACAAGGTGATGTTAGCATCTCTAATCAAATACAAGGTGATGTTAGCATCTCCAATCAAATACAAGGTGATGTTAGCATCTCCAATCAAATACAAGGTGATGTTAGCATCTCCAATCAAACACAAGGTGATATTAGCATCTCCAATCAAACACAAGGTGATGTTAACATCGCCAATCAAATACAAGGTGATATTAGCATCTCCAATCAAACACAAGGTGATGTTAACATCACCAATCAAACACAAGGTGATATTAGCATCTCCAATCAAACACAAGGTGATGTTAACATCACCATCAAACACAAGGTGATGTTAACATCACCAATCAAACACAAGGTGATGTTACATCGCCAATCAAATACAAGGTGATATTAGCATCTCCAATCAAACACAAGGTGATGTTAACATCACCAATCAAACACAAGGTGATATTAGCATCTCCAATCAAACACAAGGTGATGTTAACATCACCAATCAAACACAAGGTGAGGTTAGCATCTCCAATCAAATACAAGGTGATGTTAGCATCTCTAATCAAATACAAGGTGATGTTAGCATCTCCAATCAAACACAAGGTGATATTAGCATCTCCAATCAAACACAAGGTGATGTTAACATCACCAATCAAACACAAGGTGAGGTTAGCATCACCAATCAAACACAAGGTGAGGTTAGCATCTCCAATCAAACACAAGGTGAGGTTAGCATCTCCAATCAAATACAAGGTGATGTTAGCATCTCTAATCAAATACAAGGTGATGTTAGCATCTCCAATCAAACACAAGGTGATATTAGCATCTCCAATCAAACACAAGGTGATGTTAACATCTCCAATCAAACACAAGGTGATGTTAACATCGCCAATCAAACACAAGGTGATGTTAACATCGCCAATCAAATACAAGGTGATATTAGCATCTCCAATCAAACACAAGGTGATGTTAACATCTCCAATCAAACACAAGGTGATGTTAACATCGCCAATCAAACACAAGGTGATGTTAACATCGCCAATCAAATACAATGTGATGTTAGCATCTCCAATCAAACACAAGGTGATGTTAACATCGCCAATCAAATACAATGTGATGTTAGCATCTCCAATCAAATACAAGGTGATGTTAGCATCTCCAATCAAAATACAAGGTGATGTTAGCATCTCCAATCAAATACAAGGTGATATTAGCATCTCCAATCAAACACAAGGTGATGTTAACATCGCCAATCAAATACAAGGTGATATAGCATCTCCAATCAAACACAAGGTGATGTTAACATCACCAATCAAACACAAGGTGATGTTAACATCGTCAATCAAATACAAGGTGATATTAGCATCTCCAATCAAACACAAGGTGATGTTAACATCGCCAATCAAATACAAGGTGATGTTAGCATCTCCAATCAAATACAAGGTGATGTTAGCATCTCCAATCAAATACAAGGTGATATTAGCATCTCCAATCAAACACAAGGTGATGTTAACATCGCCAATCAAATACAAGGTGATGTTAACATCGCCAATCAAATACAAGGTGATGTTAGCATCTCCAATCAAACACAAGGTGATGTTAACATCACCAATCAAACACAAGGTGATGTTAACATCACCAATCAAATACAAGGTGATGTTAACATCGCCAATCAAATACAAGGTGATATTAGCATCTCCAATCAAACACAAGGTGATGTTAACATCGCCAATCAAATACAAGGTGATATTAGCATCTCCAATCAAACACAAGGTGATGTTAACATCACCAATCAAACACAAGGTGATGTTAACATCGTCAATCAAATACAAGGTGATGTTAGCATCTCCAATCAAACAAAGGTGATGTTAACATCGCCAATCAAATATACAAGGTGAGGTTAGCATCTCCAATCAAATACAAGGTGATGTTAACATCGCCAATCAAATACAAGGTGATGTTAGCATCTCCAATCAAACACAAGGTGATGTTAACATCGGCAATCAAATATACAAGGTGAGGTTAGCATCTCCAATCAAATACAAGGTGATGTTAACATCGCCAATCAAATATACAAGGTGAGGTTAGCATCTCCAATCAAATACAAGGTGATGTTAGCATCTGCAATCAAATACAAGGTGATGTTAGCATCTCCAATCAAATACAAGGTGATGTTAACATGTCTAAATATTTTATCTTCATTTGGGGTAATCATACAATCTTTTGTGATGAATACTTATCTTACAGATCAGTGGTTCTCAAACTATGTTCACTGGCGGCAACCATTAAATACTAGATGTAATCCAATTTCCAGTTTTGGTCAATACATCTAATGAAGGACATTGATGCCATATAGAGGGGTCAGTGTAGAGCGACTGGATTGATTAATTGGGCCTATCCAGACTGAGGTATGAGGAGGTGCTAACCTAACTATAAACTGTCATCCTGGGTATCTCACATACAGGGAAAGGCATGAATGTGCGTGTCATTCTTCGGTTGGATATTAAGCCGGACGACCCGTTCACCACCACTGGTCGTTGGTGGACATTACAGATCCCACATCTTTCGTGAAGAGTAGGCAAGTTATCACCGGCCACTCTGAACGAATTACAAATTCCTGCCCAAATCACATGCAATAGAACTTGGGCCAAAAAAGTTTGGCAGCTGACGACACAAGAAGGCGGAATGTGGGAATAACTTGGGCTGTTAAAGTAGTAGAAGGAGTAGGAGTAAGGACAGCGATTGAGCAACCACATAGCAGCAGGGTGCAAAAGCATGAATGCTTATCGCTATTAAATGATGTCTCCCACGGATTAAAGGCAAAGACAGTAATGGAAAAAGTAAATAAAATGCAAAGAACCCAAAAAATTAACGAACCAGTTAATTTAATCCTGAATTAAAGCTCGACAAAACAAGGGGCACATTTGTACCTTGAAAACAACAACGTGCACAAGTGTTGAACAAATGTCTTTGGACGCACGGGGACACGTCTGAGACAAAGAAACTTTTTGTCTGCTCTCGGGCTACATGGCTGACACAGTGACAAGGCGGAGGCGGTTAATGGGCTTCAAGTAATGCGCCGTTTTCACATGGGCGGCAATTATTCGACACAAGCTCCTTACTCCTCGTGCCGAGACTACTGCCGGCACTGACGCTAATGAAAGAAATTACAGCTCAAGCTTCGACAGCCGGCTGTGGTCATTGCGACACACTTTCCACCTTCGTCTCGTCTAATGGCCTGTTATGTAACGAAAAATGCCCTGCGTTTGTTTTCATGTGCCGGCCCTTAGCGGCTGCTGAGACGGGTGACATCTTCATGCGCGAGCGACATCGTCGTGCCATCTTCAGGTGCCCCGCTCAAAGGACGACGCACCGACATCTCGACTCAGGATCATTTCATTCCGCATTCAGCAATGATTTGTCATTCAATCCATGTTTAGGCATACTCATAGTTTTAGAATTATATTTACATAATATTATAAAATATATACATATAATTATTTATTTTTAATTCATATTTATGGACAGTTGAATGAAATGTCTCATTCGATAAAGACTTTAAGATTAAAGGATGATCCATCAAATGGTTAATCTCAACATGAATAGGAAAAAATCATTCAGCGTCTCCTCCTTCTCCTCCTATTCCTCAATTTCCCTTGTGAGTACAATCACAGGAATTCCACCCATTCGGCTGCTGGAGTAGGCGGATGACTATGACAGTGAACAACAACATATTTGTCACGACGATACAATGCCATGGTGACAAATCCTGGACTAACATCTGGAATCTCCGCAAAATCCTCCATCATTTGGGTGTAGTCATTAAAGCTGATGCTCGTGATCCAGAGGCTCAACGTTATTGAGATGCTGCTCACGTTTTAAAATAAACTCTGTGGGCAACATGTCTTATATTCAACTGACATTTCCAACCGATATATGGTGACCTTGTAATTATACTTGGGATGGCAGTGTGGATTCAGAAAAAAATTAAGGTATTTGTGTTCTGCAGTGTACGTATCTAATCGATAAATCAATCAATAAAGGCAAAAGCATTGTAAACAAGAAAGAGCAATCAGATATTGCAAACCCTCGCCAGGATGTATTTTCTCTGGTTTTTAAGGCTTTTGTGTTAAACCAAATATGGCGGCCGAACCACGTGACCGATGACGTCATCATTATTTTTTCTTTTCCACTAATTTATTCCAAGATTATGCTCAATAAATTTCATCTTGATCGATGAATATTTTGTACTTGTCGAATTATGATGTCATAATGAGGAACCTATGACATCATCATTAATATATTTTATTCCTCATGGAGAGTTCTTTACAATGAGCCATATCTCAATTTTTTCTATGCAGCGCTTTCAGATATAGAGGTGCAAATGCTTTTAGTTTTTCCAACATGGCAGCCGAACCACGTGACCGATGACGTTATCATTATTTTCTTTCTCCACCAATTTATGCCGACATGGCGCTCAATAAATTTCATCTTGATAGGATGAAGTTTTGTACTTGTCGAATTATGACGTCATAATGGAGGCACCTATGACATAATCATTAACATATTTTATTTCCCATGGAGAGTTCTTTACAATGAGCCATGTCTCAATTTTTTCTATTCAGCGCTTTTGGATATATAGAGGTGCAAAGTTTTTAGGTTTTTACAAGATGGCGGCCAAACCACGTGACCTATGACGTCATAATTATCATTAAAACATTCTACAGGTGTAGTTGCACCTATGGTGAAAATTTCCTGTCAATCGGACCAATGGTTGCAGAGAAAATCATATTTATTCTGTGCGGACAAACAGACAGACAGACAAACAGACAAACAAACAGACTCAAATGCAGTACTCTCTCCTCAGGCAAGGGTAATTAGAAGTTTTTGTTTTTTTGTTTTTTTTGTATACAGAATCGAGGCTCGAGAAAGAGCTAACATTTATCAGACAAACAGATCAAACAGACAAACAAACAAAGTCTATAAAAAGGGGAGCGGTAGACAAGATGGGGAGAGAAGGGGAAGCACATAAACACAACATTTGAGAGCAGGGACATCGGAAATGTGTGGGAAGGAGAGGGCTTGTGGGGAGGCGGCATGGGAAGGAGGGTGGGGGGTGGGAGAAATATAAACACAAGGACACCAAGGACTTCCAGGAAAGAAGTTGGTATTTCAAAAAAGTGGATTTGGGGTGAAATTAGCGGGGGTAGAAATGATCAAGGTTTTGGATGGGGTAAGATAAGAGATGGTGGTGAACAGCTGTTTTAAAGACCTGGAGGGAGGAGTGGGATTGAAGAGAGTGAGGGAGTTTGTTCCAGAGGCGGGAGAAAAGAGGAATGAAGGTGAGCAGAAAGTCTTGATTTTGGCAGTTTAACCATAAGAGGGTTGCAGGCAGATCTTTTGCGACCTGTAGGAATATTTGGGGGACAAAGCCCAGAGAGAGCTGGAGGAGCAAGGCCAGAGAGGAGTTGGTAGAAGACAGAAAGACCACCAACCTGCCTGTGGTGAGTAAGTGAAAGGCCCTCAGAGGTAGCTTCATTGCGGGAGATTCCAATGATTCTGAACGCTTTGGTTTCAACAGCGTGAAGACGAGCTAGGTGTGAGGCAGAAGCACCAGCCCAGAGGGGAGAGCAGTATTCCATTGAGCTGCAGATGAAAGCCTTGTATGTGGTGAGGAACTCAGGTATGCAAAGGAAGGACTTCGCACGATGGAGGATGCCCAGTCGGCGACTGGCTTTGGAGGCCAGATTTGAAATGTGGTTTTCCCAGGAAAGATCATGGCAGATAGTGAGGCCCAAAAGCTTGAGTGACAGAACTTCTTGGAGAGGATTATTCAGAAAGTGGATGGGAGGGTTGTCCAGTCGGTCTTTTCGGAGAGAAATCGTAAGAGTGTGAGATTTGTCAGGATTGAAAGACATGTTCCACTTGTTTGCCCAGTCTGTGATTTTGTCCAGGTCTGCAGAGAGTGAGGAGGCTGCAGACTGCCGATCTGAGGGATGAGGAATGGAGCGGCAGAGAGTGGAGTCATCAGCAAAGAGATAGAGAGGATTTTCAAGAGAGTCGGAGAGATCATTGATGAAGACCAGAAAAAGCACAAGGCCCAGAACACTGTCTTGGGGAACTGCAGCCTGAATAGCAAGAGGAGATGAGAGAAACCCATTCAGGGCCACACGTTGACTACGACTAGAGAGGAGGTCCACCAGACCTGCATGGAGATTTCCATGGATACCAAAGGAGGAGGGTTTGGTGAGCAGAGCGGGGTGCCAGACCGTATCGAAGGCACGTGATATGTCAATGGAGACAGCTCGAATTTCCTGTTTGTCATTGAGGACCTCCATCCATTGTTGAGACAGCAGAAGCAGCATATCCAGAGTCGAGTGACCTGGTCTGAAACCAAATTGATGATCAGAGATCAAGCCATTGGAGTAGAGGAAAGATTTCATATCCGAAGCAATGATGGACTCCATGACTTTGCTGATAATTGGGAGAAGGCTGATTGGTCTGTAGTTGCTAGGATCTGTTTTTGCTCCTTTTTGTGTAAAGCGGTGATGTTGGCTGATTTCCAAGCAGATGGCAGATGACCTTGAGCAAAAGAGCGGGTGAAGAGAACCGAGAGAGAGAGTGAAAGAGGGGAAGAAAAGGATTTTAGGACCCGTGGGCTGATGCCGTCAAGTCCAGTTGCAGAATCAGAGTCGAGGGTTGACAGAAACTTTTCCACCTTGTCAGGAGGAAAGGACATAGAGTCCAGGAGCAGCTGGTACGATTGGGTACGGTGGGTACAGAGAGGGATGGGTTTGAGACACAAGATTTAGAGGCAAACACAGAGTTGAGGCATTCAGCTTTTTCACGTGCGGAGTCAGCTGTGTAGCCATTTGAGGTAAGGGAGGGGATGGAGGGGCAACAAACACCAGAAACAGATTTGACCAGACGCCACCAGGATTTGGAAGAGGAAGACAGATAAGAGAGTTCGGTCTTGAGAAAGGAGAGATATTGTTTCCTGGCTCTCCTGAGGGTGGACACACACTTGTTTCGGGCTTTGTGAAAGGAATTGAGATTTCCTCCGTTGGATTTGCTTTCCAGGAGATGAAGGCAAGTTGTTTCTTGGCAACAGCCTCACCACAAGATTCCGTGTACCATGGACGGGAGGAAGGGTATGACAACTGAAGACGAGATGGGATAAATCTGTGCATGAGAGAGAGAGCAATTTACTTTGGAAGAATTCCCAGGATGAGTTGATGTCAGAGGCGGTAGAGATGGGAGACCAGTCCAGATGATTGATGGCTGCTTGCAGACCGTGCCAGTTGGCCTGTGTGAAATGCTAGACTCGCCGATGCTGAGGAGGCTCCCTGAGAATGGTCAGAGAGATGTCCAATTTTAACAAGCACATGATCAGATGAGCCGATTGGAGCAGAAGAAGAGCAGCAGACATTTTCAGGGAGGTTAGTCATAACCAAGTCCAGAAAAGAAGATGCTCCGTTCACTGAGATCCGGGTCGGGAAATTGACAGATTGTGTCAGTCCCAGTGAGTCGCAGAAGTCCTTTGCTGAAGAGCCATGGCTGGTGAGATAGGTACCCACACCCAGCCAACTGGCTTGGTGACAATTGAAATCACCACATAAAAGGAAGAGAGAGTTGGGATGAGTATATAGAAGTTGGTCCATATTATCAAACAGCGAGATGTCGATGGAGTCATCACTGTTTGGTGGACGGTACAACACACATATGAACAAGAGGTGGGAGCGAAGGGGAAGCCGTAGCCAGAGGTATTCCTGGGGGTGAGGTGGAGAGAGGGCAGTGCAGGGCTAGTGAGAAAGAGAGTTTTTGATAAAGATAGCAACCCCCCCCCCCCCCCCACCTCCAGGATGAGGCTCAGGTCTATCATACCGGAGGAGGGAGTAACCCGGGAGAGATACCAAGGAATCAGAGACATCATGAAGGAGGAAAGTTTCTGTTAAGCAGATCATGTCTGATTTGTCAGAAGCAACCTGTATGGAGAGATCAGTTAAGTTTGAACGAAGGCCGTATTTGAACGAAGGAACGAAGGAAGGTATTGAGATATTATCAAACCAACTAACCTTCGTCATCTGTTCACTTCCGTATCTGGGAGCAAGGCGCGTGTCGATCGCATTTTAAAATCATAATTGTATTGACGAATTTCTGAAACCTCCTTCCTACCTTACGACACCTGCTGGGACCCCAAAACGTTCCACAAAAGGTTATTATATTTCATTTTTGGAAAATATGCAACTGTAATGGTTACTGAATGTGTCCGCCTCTCATGTGACCAGATCCTTAGCTCTGATTGGTGTAAGCTTGTGGAGACATAAGGACAGACTTGTGGGGACATAAGGACAGACAGACAGACAGACAGACTGTTCTATACAGCATTTCCCTACAGGCTATGCCGTAAAAAAAAATTCCCCATTAACATTATGGTGTATCATGTGCAAATCACAAACAAAACAAAACAAAATTTAATCCATTTTAAATTCAGGTTGTAACAACAAAATGTGAAAAAGTCAAGAGGTGTGAATACTTTCTGAAGGCACTGTATTTAAAAAATCAGTAAAATCACTCAGATAATATGGAGGGATGCATGCTTATTGTTACAAAATCGGTGAAATCACTAAGAGAATATTTTGATGCATGTTTATTTCGAAAATCGGTGACATCACTAAGAGAACATAGAGATGCATGTTTATTTACAAAATTGTTGAAATCACGAAGAGAATATAGAGATGCATGTTTATTTACAAAATCGGTGAAATCACTAAGAGAATATAGAGACACATGTTTATTTACAAAATTAGTGAAATCACTAAGATAATATAGAGATGCATGTTTATTTATAAAATCGGTGACAATCACAAACAGTATACAGAGATGCATGATTATTTAGAAAATTGGTGACAATCACAAAGATAATATAGTGATGTGTGTTTATTTACAAAATAGGCGACAATCACGAAGAGAATATACAGACACATGTTTATTTACAAAATTGGCACCAATCACAAAGATAATATAGAGATGCATGTTTATTTACAAAATTGGCACCAATCACAAAGATAATATAGAGATGCGTGTTTATTTACAAAATAGGCGACAATCACGAAGATAATATAGAGATGCATGTTTATTTACAAAATAGGCGACAATCAATAAGAGAATATGGAGATGCATGTTTATTTACAAATTTGGTGACAATCACGAAGAGAATATAGAGATGCATGTTTATTTACAAAATAGGCGACAATCAATAAGAGACTATAAAGATGCATGTTTATTTACAAAATTGGTGACAATCAATAAGATAATATCGAGATGTATGTTTATTTACAAAATTGGTGACAATCACTAAGAGAATATAGAGATGCATGTTTATTTAAAAAATTGGTGACAATCAATAAGAGAAAATGGAGATGCATGTTTATTTACAAATTTGGTGACAATCACGAAGAGAATATAGAGATGCATGTTTATTTACAAAATTGGCGACAATCACGAAAAGAATATAGAGATGCATGTTTATTTACAAAATAGGCGACAATCACTAAGAGAATATAGAGATGCATGTTTATTTAGAAAATTGGTGACAATCATAAAGATAATATAGAGATGTGTGTTTATTTACAAAATTGGCACCAATCACAAAGAGAATATAGAGATGCATGTTTATTTACCAAATTGGCACCAATCACTAAGATAATATAGAGATGCCTGTTTATTTACAAAATAGGCGACAATCACTCAGATAATATAGAGATGCATATTTATTTACAAAATAGGCGACAATCACGAAGAGAATATGGAGGGATGCATGCTTATTGTTACAAAATCGGTGAAATTACGAAGAGAATATATTGATGCATGTCTATTTAGAAAATCGCTGACATCACTAAGAAAATATAGAGATGCGTGTTTATTTACAAAACTGGTGAAATCACAAAGAGAATGTAGAGATGCATGTTTATTTAGAAAATCGGTGATATCACCAAGAGAATATAGAGATGCATGTTTATTTACAAAATTGGTGAAATCAAGATAATATAGAGATGCATGTTTATTTATCAAATCAGTGACAATCACAAAGAGTATATAGAGATGCATGTTTATTTAGAAAATTGGTGACAATCACAAAGAGGATATCGTGATGCGTGTTTATTTACAAAATAGGCGACAATCACGAAGAGAATATAGAGACACATGTTTATTTACAAAATTGGCACCAATCACAAAGATAATATAGAGATGCGTGTTTATTTACAAAATTGGCACTAATCACAAAGAGAATATAGAGATGCATGTTTATTTACAAAATAGGCGACAATCACGAAGAGAATATAGAGATGCATGTTTATTTAAAAAGCAGGTGACAATCAATTAGATAATATAGAGATGTATGTTTATTTACAAAATAGGCGACAACCACTAAGATAATATAGAGATGCATGTTTATTTACAAAATTTTGACAATCAATAAGAGAATATAGAGATGCATGTTTATTTACAAAATAGGTGACAATCACTAAAATAATATGGAGATGCATGTTTATTTACAAAATTGGCACGAATCACAAAGAGAATATAGAGATGCATGTTTATTTACAAAATAGGCGACAATCACGAAGAAAATATAGAGATGCATGTTTATTTAAAAAGTAGGTGACAATCACTAAGAGAATATAGAGATGCATGTTTATTTAGAAAATTGGTGACAATCAATTAGATAATATAGAGATGTATGTTTATTTACAAAATAGGCGCCAACCACTAAGATAATATAGAGGTGCATGTTTATTTACAAAATTGGTGAAATCACTAAGAGAATATAGAGATGCATGTTTATTTACAAAATAGGCGACAATCACTAAAATAATATAGAGATGCATGTTTATTTACAAAATAGGTGACAATCACGAAGAGAATATAGAGACACATGTTTATTTACAAACTTGGTGACAATCAATAAGAGAATATAGAGATGGATGTTTATTTACAAAATTGGTGAAATCACAAAGAGAATATAGAGATGCATGTTTATTTACAAAATTGGTGACAATCAATGAGAGAATATAGAGATGTATGTTTATTTACAAAATTGGTGACAATGAATAAGAGAATATAGAGATGCATGTTTATTTAGAAAATTGGTGACAATCATTAAGAGAATATGGAGATGCATGTTTATTTACAAAATAGGCGACAATCACATAGAGAATATGGAGATGCATGTTTATTTACAAAATTGGCGACAATCAATAAGTTAATATAGAGATGCATGTTTATTTACAAAATTGGCGACAATCACTAAGATAATATAGAGACACACGCTTATTTTCAAAATTTGTGACAATCAATAAGAGAGTATGTATATATAGAGATGACAATATAGAGATGCATGTATATTTACAAAATTGGCAACAATCAAGAAGAGAATATAGAGATGCATGTTTATTTTTTAAAAATTGGCACCAATCACAAAGAGAATATCGAGATGCATGTTTATTTACAAAATAGGCGACAATAAATAAGAGAATATAGAGGTGCATATTCATTTACAAAATTGGTGACAATTAATAAGAGAATATAGAGATGCATGTTTATTTACAAAATTGGCGACAATCAATAAGAGAATATAGAGATGCATGTTTATTTACAAAATTGGTGACAATCAAGAAGAGAATATAGAGATGCATGTTTTTTTTTTTGTTTTTTTTTTTGGAATACAAGATCGAGGCTCGTGAAAGAGCTAACATTAATCACACAAAAAGTCAAACCGACACATAAAACACAAATTAAGGGGAGTGGTAGACAAGATGGGGAGAGAGGGGGAAGGACACAAACAGAACATTTGAGAGCAGGGACCTCGAGAGTACTGTGAGAGGGAGAGGGCTTGGCGGGAGGTGGGAGACGTATAAAACATATGGACACTGCAAAGACTTCCAGGAAAGAAGTTGGTATTTCAAAAAAGTGGATTTGGGTTGAAATTAGCGGGGGTACAAAAGATCAAGGTTTTGGATGGGGGAAGATAAGAGATGGTGGTGAACAGCTGTTTTAAAGACCTGGAGGGAGGAGTGGGATTGAAGAGAGTGAGGGAGTTTGTTCCAGAGGCGGGAGAAAAGCGGAATGAAGGAGTGAAGGTGAGCAGAGAGTCTTGATTTTGGCAGTTTAACCATGAGAGGGTTGCAGGCAGATCTTGTGCGACCTGTAGGAATATTTGGGGGACAGAGCCCAGAGAGAGCTGGGGGGGGGGGCAAAGCCGGAGAAGAGTCGGTAGAAGACGGAAAGACCACCAACCTGCCTGCGGTGAGTGAGTGAAAGGCCCTTGGAGTTAGCTTCATTGCGGAAGATTCCAATGATTCTGAACGCTTTGGTTTCAACCGCGTGAAGACGAGCTAGGTGTGAGGCAGGAGCACCAGCCCAGAGGGGAGAGCAGTAATCCATTGAGCTGCGGATGAAAGCCTTGTATGTGGTGAGGAGCTCAGGTGTGCCAAGGAAGGACTTCGCGCGATGGAGGATGCCCAGTCGGCGACTGGCTTTGGAGGCCAGATTTGAAATGTGGTTTTCCCAGGAAAGATCATGGCAGATAGTGAGACCCAAAAGCTTGAGTGACAGAACTTCTTGGGGAGGATTATTCAGAAAGTGGATGGGGGGGTTGTCCAGTCAGTCTTTTCGGAGAGACATAGTAAAAGAGTGTGAGATTTGTCAGGATTGAAAGACATGTTCCACTTGTTTGCCCAGTCTGTGATTTTGTCCAGGTCTGCAGAGAGTGAGAAGGCTGCAGACTGCCGATCTGAGGGATGAGGAATGGACGACGGAGAGTAGAGTCATCAGCAAAGAGATAGAGAGGATTTTCAAGAGAGTCAGAGAGATCATTGATGAAGACTAGAAAAAGCACAGGGCCCAGAACACTGCCTTGGGGAGCTCCAGCCTGAACTGGAAGAGGAGATGAGAGAAACCCATTCAGGGCCACACATTGACTACGACTAGAGATTAAGTCCGCCAGCCATGTGTGGAGATTTCCATGGATACCAAAGGAGGAGCGTTTTGTGAGCAGAGCGGGGTGCCAGACCGTATCGAAGGCACGTGATATGTCAAGGGAGACAGCTGTAATTTCATGTTTGGTATTGAGGACCTCCATCCATTGTTGAGAAAGCAGAAGCAGCATGTCCAGAGTAGAGTGACCAGGTCTGAAACCAAATTGATGGTCAGAGATCAAGCCATTGGAGAAGAGGAAAGATTTCATAACCGAAGCAATGATGGATTCCATGACTTTGCTGATAATTGTGAGAAGGCTGATTGGTCTGTAGTTGCTAGGATCTGTTTTTGCACATTTTTTGTGCAAAGCGATGATGTTGGCTGATTTCCAAGCAGATGGCAGATGACCTTGAGCAAAAGAGAGGGTAAAGAGAACAGAGAGAGGGAGTGAAAGAGCGGAAGAACAGGATTTTAGGACCCGTGGGCTGATGCCGTCAGGTCCAGTTGCAGAATCAGAGTCAAGCGTTGACAGAAACTTTTCCACCTTGTCAGGAGGAAAGGATGCAGAGTCCAGGAGCAGCTGGGTATGACTGGGTATGGTGGGTACAGAGAGGGATGGGTTTGGGACACAAGATTTAGAGGCAAACACAGAGTTGAGGCATTCAGCCTTTTCACGTGCGGAGTCAGCCCTGTAGCCGTTTGAGGTGAGGGAGGCGATGGAGGGGGGAAAAACACCAGAAACAGATTTGACCAGATGCCACCAGGATTTGGAAGAGGGAGACAGCTAAGAGAGTTCGGTCTTGAGAACGGAGAGATATTGTTTCCTGGCTCTCCTGAGGGTGGACACACACTTGTTTCGGGCTTTGTGAAAGGAAATGAGATTTCCTTCCATTGGATTTGCTTTCCAGGAGACGAAGGCAAGTTGTTTCTGGGCAACAGCCTCACCACAAGATTCCGTGTACCATGGACGGGAGGAAGGGTATGACAACTGAAGACAAGATGGGATAAATCTGTGCATGAGAGAGAGCAATTTACTTTGGAAGAATTCCCAGGATGAGTTGATGTCAGAGGCGGTAGAGATGGGAGACCAGTTCAGATGATTGATGGCTGCTTGAAGACCATGCCAGTTGGCCTGAGTGAAATGCCAGACTCGTCGATGCTGAGGAGGCTCTCTGAGAATGGTCAGAGAGATGTCCACTTTAACAAGCACATGATCAGATGAGCCGATTGGAGCAGAAGAAGAGCTGCAGACATTTTCAGGGAAGTTAGTCATAACCAAGTCCAGAAGAGAAGATGCTCCGTTGACTGAGATCCGGGTCGGGAAATTGACAGATTGTGTCAGTCCCAGTGAGTCGCAGAGGTCCTCTGCTGAGGAGCCATGGCTGGTGAGAGAGGTACCCACACCCAGCCAACTGGCATGGTGACAATTGAAATCACCACATATGAGGAAGAAAGAGTTGGGATGGGTAGATAGAAGTTGGTCCATATTATCAGACAGCGAGATGTAGATGGAGTCATCACTGTTTGGTGGACGGTACAACACACATATGAACAAAAGGTGGGAGCGAAGGGGAAGCCATAGCCAAAGGTATTCCTGGGGGTGAGGTGGAGAGAGGGCAGTGCAGGGCGAGTGAGGAAGAGAGTTTTTTTTATAAAGATAGCAACCCCACCTCCAGGACGAGGCTCAGGTCTATCATACCGGAGGAGGGAGTAACCTGCGAGAGATACCAAGGAATCAAAGACATCATGAAGGAGGAAAGTTTCTGTTAAGCAGATCACGTTTGGTTTGTCAGAAGCAACCTGTATGGAGAGATCAGTCAAGTTTGAGCGAAGGCCCTGGATGTTTGAGGTCCATACCGTTAATGAAGAGGAAGGGGGAGCATCGGATACAGAACAGGGGGGGCGAGGAGGGGTAGGGTACGATGTGGAAGAGGAGGAAGTGGTAGGGAGAGCTGTTGAAGGTATGTCAGAGATTTCAGAATAGCTTGGAGAAAGGGAAGAATGGGGCGGACAAAAGGTTTGATGGTGATTGGGTGAGGCACAGTGAGGTGTTATTTGAGGAGGGGGAAGAGCGAGGCAGAAGGTTTGGGGAGATGAAGCTGAAAGTTTGTAGGGGGAAGAAGCGGGGAGGACGCTTAGAGGAGGAGGGGTGAGAGGGGAGTCTCGGAGGGGAGGAGCGAGGGAGAGTTTCTGAGGGCAGGGGTTTGGGGGGAGTTTAGGAGGGAAGGGGCAAGGGGGGAGATTTGAAAGGGATGGGTGATGGGGAAGATTTGGAGGGGAGGGGCAAGGGCGAAGATTTGAAAGGGATGGGTGATGAGGAAGATTTGGAGGGGAGGGGCAAGGGGGAAGATTTGAAAGACATGGGTGATGGGGAAGATTTGGAGGGGAGGGGCAAGGGGGTAGATTTGGCGGGGAGGCATGATGGGGAAGTTTTGGAGGGGAGGGGTGATGGGGAAGTTATGGAGGGAAGGGGTGATGGGGAAGATTTGGAGGGGAGGGGTGAGATTGGATTTTCGAAAGTGTACGATTAATGGGAAACGAACATTTTTTGCAAAATGAGTTTCTTGTGACCTTCGAGTCAAAAATACGTTTGAGGATGCTAAAGGAGGGGTGGAGTGCAGGAGAGTTTTGCAAATGTAGAACTGTAAGAGATGGAATTTTTTTTTGGAATAAATAGATTTGGTGAGCAAGTCGAAAGCATCCTTTTATAGAAGAATAAGAAAAAGGTGTTATAATCCATGACAGAATACAGTTCTTCAGGAGAAAGTTTAAACATTTTTTAATTGAGCAGTGAAAACTATCTGGGGAAATGGAAAATGGAAATGGGGGTGAAACGCGTGATCGAAGAACGAACAAACAAATAAGAACAACGAATAAATGAATAAGAACAACGAATAAGAACAGAGAAGGGATTTTTTTGATTTTTTTTTTGGAGTTGAGATTTTAAACAAGGAAGTATGGGGTGAAAGACTGGGACAAAAACAGAGAACAAAAGTAATTGCAGCACAATCGACGGACCGCTGAGAGAAAAACAAAGCCTCAAGGTCGGACACGGTAGCCTACTAGGCCTCAAAATACGCGACACGAATTAACCGACGATTTTGTATACATGTATGAAAAATTAACACTGAGAATCTTACTAAAGACACACTATAGGTGCACACACCGAAAGATAGATACCGTTTCGACAAAAACACAATTGTGAAAAATTACTTAACTTCGAAAGCGTGAGCGCATGGACAGCTTCGAAAAGACGTGACCTTGCCGACAAAGATCTCGCGAGATCTCCGATGACCAAGTGTTTGACCAATTATTCCAAGTGTTTGAGCAGATTGTGATTTTGTCAAGGTCAGAAAAGAGAGGGAAGAGGCTGCAGCCTTCCTGTGTGAAGGATGACGGATGTCACGGCAGTGTGGTCATCAGTGCATAGATAAAGGGGATTTTCTGGAGTCTGAAACATCATTGATGAAGATCAGGAATAGGATTGGACCAGAACACTGATGCAAATGACTGATACATGGTGGCCATTGAGTCAGATCATCTTTGGGGTATTTATCGTCATACGAATGTGTTCTAAACCATTTGGCAGTAATTATTCAATTAGTTTTGACATATTTGACATCTGTTATGACATATTTGCTCTGTATATATTGAAGGCCAACAACTTGCTACAGCACGATTTTTGAGTTTTCCCTCAAAATGCGGTCTTGGCCCCCTAGGTATTTCATTTGATGGTGCTGGATATTTGTGTCTGTCCACAAAACTTTACATCTTCAGCAGCGCCAATTCCAGGTGGCCTTCGAGGTTTGGGACTGAACTTTGCATTAAATTATGTCCTTCATAAGTCACCAAAGAAGAAAATGAAGATGGAAGTGTCACCTTCGCAAGTCACCTGGCTATGCTCAAAAATACTATTATTTAATAAAAAATATTGTTATGTTTTTGGGGTATGGATGAAATACCTTAATGAAGTTTAGAATCGTATAAATTAGCATGCTCTGAGTGTCACGAAGAAGAAGAACCCACCTCGAAGTATCTAAGTAGGGTTGAATGCCCAGGTAAGATCGTATATGTGTCTCCATACGAGGGGTAAAGCTATGCTAATTAGGTTGGGCTTAAAGATAAACCCCAGTGTGTAATTGCACTGTGATTTTTCCCTTCATTGTTATTGCATCAAAAAGGGCCGCCATTACAACAACAACTATAACAAATGGACTCATTCACTCACCACGCCGCCAGAGCAGACAGGGGCAGCATTTGCCAATCGGCACATAAATCCCGCCTCACGGCCTTCGACGTCATCCGAACATTCCCGAAAGAGATTGGACCCCAAAAACTCGTAATGAAAAGGTCACGCCCCGGCCCTCGTGATTGATGGAGGCGGGATGGGATGATTGAGTGGAGATCGATGATTGGAGAGAGTGCGACGTCAGTGTGGAAGATTCGAGAGCTAAAGGAAAAGAAAGTTGTCGCGCCATCTTGCTTTTCTGGTCCTGGCTTTGATAGTGGGCAGTCGCATTTTCCTCTTTGTTCCGGCTTGGTCACAGGCGTGTGGTCTTTGGTTCATGTCCGCTCTTGGGAAAGGGCTGGTGAGAAACAGCGGTTCGGGACAGCGGGAACTACAAGGCACAGAATCGACGTCGGTTGTGGACTGGGTCCACGTTGTGTTTCCGCTGGACATCGAGGAGCGTGACTCCACGCCATTTTGTGCATTTCTCGCGTGGTGGTTTGGAGGTGACTAACGACCAGCAAGCCTTACCAGCAATTTGGGGACGCAGAGCAGCATGTCGGCCGATTACCAGAGCATTATTTATTTTCTTTTACTTTTGTTTTCCCCTTGGTTGTATACGAGTCTGATTGGAGACGTCTCAATTTAGGAATTTTAGCTTTTACCTCACTTTTCGTTGTTACTTGCATTTATTTTCATTAAATCATTATTTGTCGAATTTTACTTTTTTGTATCGTGGATTTTGCTGTCCCGTCTTTGTGTTTGTGGGTTCGGATTAACCCCTGCGTTTGTTACCAATCAGGTAAGACTTTGAACCTTCCTGTACATGTCACTACCGCCAAGTTAGGTATACGCCTCGGAGTGAAGCTCGTTTCCGCCATTCGTCCTCTTGGGGTCTCAACTCTGAGGACACGACAATATCATTACCACATTTTTCTGGTGTTATTTAAAAGGTCAGAAAATCTACAGGCATATGAAGAACACAAGTGGGAAAAATAGACATAACTCGAACGACACTCGGTAGAGCGCATACCTCCAACCAGGTTGATCAGTTTACGTTTTGTATCCTACTCATAGGCCAGATATGGATTCAGACCTTCATCAAAATATAATCGGCTTGTTATTGTTACCTACCCAAGTCATACACCAAGTTTCGTCACAATCTGTCCACATCCATTTGAAATATCATGCTACATATCATTTTTGGCCCCATCTCTCAAAGGGGAAGAATTACTTTTTAAATTCTTAGATCCGAATTCACATCTTCACCAAAATCGAATAAATTCTCCCTTGTCACATGCCCAACCTGTCCTCCAAATTCAGCCAAATTGGTCCATAACATTTTGAGATATCTTGCTCACAGACAGACACACAAAAAAGACAAACAGACAAGGGTGGAAACATTCTCCGTCCACCTTTGGCAGCAGAGGTAACAACCCAAATAGCAGATTTATTATCAAGAAAATAGAGTTTATTGGTAGAAAACCTGTGGACAGCATGCAATGCATCCAACTGCACTCCTGGATTTACATTATGCATGAATTTGGTTCTGTGAACAAATCTCTGTAAGGTAACTGAATCACCCCATAATGTGAATGACACCTCCAACAACTTTAGTAAGGTATGCCCACAACTCTTGTAAGGTATGCCCACAACTCTAGTAAGGTATGCCCACAACTATAGTAAGGTATGCCCACAACTATAGTAAGGTATGCCCACAACTCTAGCAAGGTATGCCCACAACTCTAGTAAGGTATGCCCACAACTATAGTAAGGTATGCCCTAAGAAACACAAGCGTCACTGAAACTTTGGTGAGATCAAATTAATAGTTCATATTATCTTCAGCCGAGTTAACACCAAGGTTATTGCAGACACTTAAGACGATGCAGACCACCACAGGTGATCCAGTAGCACATCCCCATCGCTGAGTAGGCAAAGCCGTAAATTAAAGCTGTTAATTTGTTCCAACCTACACATTCTGTGGTCGGAAATATCAAAAACCATAAACGCAACAGACTGAAAGACAGAAACCTCACTGTTGAGTTGTGATGTACCCACACCTGCTTTGCTCCTGCACCCACACCTGCCTTACTACTAACTTCAAAAATCTGGTGGAAAATTTGGTCACCCAGAAGTCACATTAAGTAAGTAGTATTTTTATGACTTTAAATGTTTTTTCCTATTAAATTGATATGTTCAACCCCCTATTACATTCTTAATGTATCAGGAATTATATAATTGTAATTAAGTAATAAAATAAAATTTAAATTAAATAAATGTAAGTAAATATTCCAATTAAATTTATGTGTTCAATTCCATATTACATTCTTAATGTATCAGGAATTATGTAATTGTAATTATGTAATTAAATTAAATTGTAATTAAATTGATGTCATTAAATTGATGTGTTCAATCCCATATTACATTCTTAATGTATCAGGAATTATGTAATTGTAATTATGTAATTAAATTAAATTGTAATTAAATTGATGTAATTAAATTGATGTGTTCAATCCCATATTACATTCTTAACGTATCAGGAATTATGTAATTGTAATTATGTTATTAAATTAAATTGTAATTAAAATAATGTATTTACCTCCGCCACCAAAGGTGGATGGAGGTTATGTTTTCACCCCTGTCTGTTTGTCCGTTTGTTTGTTACTTGCCAGAAAAGATTCCGGCAAGTATGTTGATCGGTTGGTTTGTCTATTTGTCTGTTTGTCTGTCTGTCTGTCTGTTTGTCTGTCTGTTTGTGCACAGCACTACGTCTACATCGTTGCACATAGAATCACCAAACTTTACACACATATTTGTCTTGCCCTGGAATAGACTGTGCCCAATTTTTAACTCTCTCGGCTCAAGGCCTCCATTATGACGTCATAATTTGATAATTCGACAAGTACAAAACTTCATCCAATCAAGATGCAATTTCTTGAGCGCCATGTCGGCATAAACCGGTGGAGAAAGAAAATAATGATGACGTCATCGATCACGTGGTTCGGCCGCCATCTTGTAAAAACCAAAAAAACTTTGCACCTCTATATCTCCGAAAGTGCTGAATAGAAAAAATTGAGACATGGCTCATTGTAAAGAACTCTCCATTGGGAATAAAATATGTTAATGATGATGTCATAGGTGCCTCCATTATGATGGCATAATTTGACAAGTACAAAACTTCATCCGATCAAGATGAAATTTCTTGAGCATAATCTAGGAATAAATTAGTTTAGAAAACAAATAATGATGACGTCATCGGTGACGTGGTTCGGCCGCCATCTTGGAAAAACCGAAAAAAATTACACCTCTATATCTCTGAAACTGCTGAATAGAAAAAGATTGAGACATGGCTCATTGTAAAGACCTCTCCATGGGAATAAAATATGTTAATGATGATGTCATACTGTCATAGGTCACTCCATTATGACATCATAATTCGACCAGTACAAAACTTCATCCGATCAAGATGAAATTTCTTGAGCATAATCTAGGAATAAATTAGTTTAGAAAACAAATAATG
>NC_136264.1:205450109-205572609 GCF_964187855.1 Myxine glutinosa
ACACCACCACCGCCAGCACCTGATCATGTCGCCACCTGTATCTTCCTGCTGCCAATGCTACTAAGCATGCACTCAGTGCATGCTGCACCGTTCCCACACCTCCACACAAATAACATCTCTCCTCCTGCAACAACCCCCACAATCTCAAGGTTACTGGTGACGGAAGCACATCATACGTTGCCCGCAACAGGAAACTCAACAATATTGGCTCCATCCTCCAAATCTCTTGCCACTTCAATATCCTCACCCGCACACCTTCCCACCACGTCCAAGCACCTTGCTGTGCCTGACCGACTGCTTTCACATATCTCCCCTCCTCTTCCTTTCTTCTCACCTCCCTCTCAACCATCTTCCTCCTCTCTTTCACACATGCCTTTCCCCATCGCTCATGCTCCATCCACCCCAAGCCATGCTTCCCATGCTGTACCATCCCCACGACCTCCTCCTGTTGCAACCGCTCCTCCATCTCGTCCACCTCTGCTCTTGCATTCCACTTCCGACTTCCCTTCTTCTCTGGGAGAGCATTCTTTACCACTGCATCACTTGAATCCCGCAACATCATGAACTCCCGCACCCTCACCACCTTAAACTCCTCGGTTAATGATGTCAAGGGAAAATGGAGTTTTCCACCCTGACCATAAAAGGCAATGTTCGTCAAACAGCGTGGCACTCCCAACCACCTCCTCACAAACCCACTCACCCCAACCTCCATCCTCTCTACATGCCCAATTGCAATATCATATCTATCTATAATTCCAGTAATCTCTGTGTGTATGTGTGTGTGTCTGTGTGTGTGTGTGTGTTTGTCTGTGACCGCTGTTTCTCGACAACCACGGGTCCGATATACTTGAAACTTGCCAGGTATATTGCTGGGGGCCCGAGGATGTGCCTTTTCAAGGTTTGAAATTAATCGGACAAGTGGTTCCCAAGGTATGGTCACCGTACTCGCAAGCCGTTTGCTTTGGCTTTGCGAATGGACCAAACCATTTCATGTAAATAGAGGGGGGGGGGGGGTTCTGTGGTCGTTACTGGCTTTGCGAATGAACCAAACCATTTCATGTAAATAGAGGGGGGGGGGTTCTGTGGTCGTTACTGCCACGTGGTTTCAAAGTTGTTTTTTGTTGTTGTTGTTTGCACGCATGTTTTTTTGCACGCACGTACGGGCAAGCACGTACGGGCAAGCACGTACGTGCGGGCACGTCCTAGTATCATCAATGGCCACAATACTCGTGGCATCAATCCAAACTTCAAACACCATACCTTCAACTTACCTGGCAAACCACATCCATCAATCCTCTTCAAACCTCTCAAACGCTTGTTCCTCGCCTCTTTCCCACATCCACTGTATACCATCTCCAGTGTATACCATCTCGACTGTATACCAACTATACCATCTTCCCAAACTCTTCACAGGGGTCTCTGTCAATCCCCCACCTCCCCTCCCAGCTTAAACCTGTGCATGTTATCCACCACTCCTCGTCTCACTACCACACTCCTCGACTTTCTTGCTTTAAAAATTACATAAATTATATTCATATATAAATCTATGTTATAAAACAGGAGTGTCTTACAACATGCATGTCCGTCAACATGTCCGTCCATCTGTCCGTCCCCAAACTACTCCCTCAGTTTTGGGGCTAGCTGCAAAACCTCCTGTGGAACGTTTTTGGGTCCCAGCGGATGTTCTAAGGTAGGTAGGAGGTTTCAAAAATTCCTCAATTAAATTATGATTTTGAAATTAACTCAATACAAACCTGCCGGGAATCCGGAAGTGGACAGATGACGGCAATGAGCTGGTTTGATAATATCCCAATACAACCGTCATTTAAAACAGTATTTTGTTGAAGTATCAATTTATGATTGGAATGACGTGTGGAATTGAGTGAATACAATTACGATTGTGATTTCGTAATTGCATTCACCCAACCGTGCAGAACTACTTCACATCCGGATTTAAATATGTGTTTATGTCACGAATGTTGGTAAAAGTTTATTTTTTATGTTAATGCTATGAAATTTGTGATTGGAGTTATGCTGTTTGGAATGAAAAAACAGATATTGAGTTCAGGTGCATGACGAAATGCCGTGACAGTTTCTACTTTCTAAGCGTGACATTCGCGGATCGCCATTTGCAGATTCCCGTTTGACTGGTTCTGGAACCTTTCAAACGGGAACGTTTTTTGTGGAAGTCCTTCACGAACCTGCTGTCCATGCTTGATGTTCGACTACAGGTGGCACAGGAATGTGGAATTTATTGGTTTCATGCTTTAGCATTCACCGTTTCTGTATTGTCTGTTTGATTATGGGCTCCCACCCATTTGCCTACCTCACTAGTATATCTATATCTATATAATTATAAAATTGAAATCTTGCGTGTTTGTATGTAACATTCGATCGGTCCGGGGGCGTGGCTTACCCCTTTGAGAGAGTAGTAATATCCACCATTTTATTAACTCGCATAGCTTTGAGGCCTGTTTTGTAGGTCCATGGTGTCTTTCTCTCTCTCTGTTTTATTTCAAATCAAATTCGATATATCATTTCATTTTTCACAGTCGCTAACATAGTTTTAGACTCGGTTGAAAAAAAACGGGAAGAAAATCCGATGAAAGTTTCCGTTTATAGAACGAAATGAATTCTGAAAGGCTTGTATCTTCAAGGCCATTGAGTCTGTTTCACGCCTTTATCAGTTATCTTCAATGTAAGTCGCCATCTGATTTCATTTTTATCGATGGTTTTAGACTCGGTAAAAGAAATAATTGAGAACATTCACACACACACGGGAAATTGCAGAGATATATTTTAAAAATCGCGCCACGTTGATATACGAAAATACACCGCCTAAAATAACAGGCATACAGTATATATCTTCGTCATTTCATTCAACATTATTACCCGGAAGTAAAATATGTTTCAGGAAATTACCGAGAGATATTTCTTCGATTTTTTTTTATTATTTATATGCGCATACACTTTAAATAGGTTTATTTGAAATCTTTAATTTTCACAATGTAATTTATTTGTCATTTGATGATCGGCAAAACGATAGCACAAACACAATACTACTTGCAGGAAGAATGTCGTATCAACCCTCCGACGGCACTACGGACGCGGACAACGAATCACACCTCATGTCTATGGACGCGAATAGCAACATCCGCACGAATCAGTCATCAATGATTTTCATTGACGCACCTGGAGGCACAGGGAAGACGTTTCTTATTAACCTGATTCTCTCTAAAGTGAGAGCGAGTGGAGAAGTTGCCCCCTGCGGTGGCCTCATCTGGCATAGCTGCTACCCTCATGCCTGGTGGAAGGACAGCGCACTCAAGGTTCCAAATCCCTCTGACACCGAGGGAAGATGGCGTATGCAACATCGATAAAAATTCCACTATCGCAGACCTCTTTCGAAGTACAAAACTCATCGTGTGGGATGAGTGTCCTATGATCAGGAGAGAGAGTTTCGAGGCTGTGGATCGCACGTTGCGTGATGTATGTGACAAAGACGAGCCTTTTGGAGGGATCTTGACGATATGCTGTGGTGATTTCCGTCAACGTGATCGGAGATAAGGGCCGAAATCACATGTCACAGGTAAGTGATTTAGAACGCTGGAGAGGTGAGCCTTATGGCTTGCTGGCCCAAATAATCTCCCTGATGATGTCCAGCGTTCGCTTTAGTTCTATTCTCATATCTATTCAAACTGACATTGACCCAACGGGTCATGGGTCGTCTAGGGGTAGCATCATCATCATCATTGGCTGAGGGGTAGCATCATTGGCTGAGGCGTAGCATCATTGGCTGAGGGGTAGCATCATTGGCTGAGGGGTAGCATTATTGGCTGAGGGGTAGCATCATTGGCTGAGGGGTAGCATCATTGGCTGAGGGGTAGCATCATTGGCTGAGGGGTGGCATCATTGGCTGAGGGGTGGCATCATTGGATGCGGGGTGGCATCATTGGATGCGGGGTGGCAACATTGGATGCGGGGTGGCATCATTGGATGTGGGGTGGCATCATTGGCTGAGGGGCGACATCATTGGCTGAGGGGCGACATCATTGGCTGAGGGGCGACATCATTGGCTGAGGGGCGACATCATTGGCTGAGGGGCAGCATCATTGGATGCAGGGTGGCATCATTGGATGCGGGGTGGCATCATTGGCTGAGGGGTGACATCATTGGCTGAGGGGCGACATCATTGGCTGAGGGGCGACATCATTGGCTGAGGGGCGACATCATTGGCTGAGGGGCGACATCATTGGCTGAGGGGCGACATCATTGGCTGAGGGGCGACATCATTGGCTGAGGGGCGACATCATTGGATGCGGGGTGGCATCATTGGATGCGGGGTGGCATCATTGGATGCGGGGTGGCATCATTGGATGCGGGGTGGCATCATTGGCTGAGGGGTAGCATCATTGGCTGAGGGGTAACATCATTGGCTGAGGGGTAGCATCATTGGCTGAGGGGTGGCATCATTGGCTGAGGGGTGGCATCATTGGCTGAGGGGTAGCATCATTGGCTGAGGGGTGGCATCATTGGCTGAGGGGTCACATCATTGGCTGAGGGGTAGCATCATTGGCTGAGGGGTCACATCATTGGCTGCGGGGTGGCATCATTGGCTGAGGGGTCACATCATTGGCTGCGGGGTGGCATCATTGGCTGAGGGGTCACATCATTGGCTGCGGGGTGGCATCATTGGCTGAGGGGTGGCATCATTGGCTGAGGTGTAGCATCATTGGCTGAGGGGTCACATCATTGGCTGAGGGGTCACATCATTGGCTGAGGGGTAGCATCATTGGCTGAGGGGTGGCATCATTGGCTGAGGGGTCTTCTCCTCACTGCTCATTACTAAAAACTGCTCTTCTATGTGAGGATTGATAAATAAAAGCAATTAGAACCAGTAAATTTAGTTTTATATGGCATTTTGCCTCTCTATTAGAAAGTGTGAGAAAATTATATATCTTCACCATAGGTTGACCTTTGACCCCCACTGTAACCATGGTAACTCCTTAATTATATATAATAACATTGACCCAACGGGTCATGGATCGTCTAGTATACATATAAATATATATATTAACCAGATGACAATATCGTTCTGTATATCTCTTCTATATATCTTCATTTTCATTTCTCAATATGACATTGTCATTTGCATGTCTCTACAGGGATATATATATATATACTAGCCTGGCTCGGCTCGCGCGTCCATACTGAGGAACGGGCTTATTTTAGCTGGGAATAATGACTGTACCTGAGTTGCTGTGTTGTCCTGATTTACACCAATCATAATACAAACAATTACTTTGCACAAATGTATTTGTTGTGTTTGTGATATTACATTTTTATCGGCAATTTAGGTTGAATGTTTTTTTTTCAAGAAAGAACCCCTCAGCACACACATAGGGGAGGGGTAGGTGCAGACTGGAAGTTTGGGACGATTACACCTCACCACCACGTAATAAAAACACCTCACAGCCATAAAACACGCATTAAAAACACCTCACGACCACGAAATTAAAAACACCTCACAGCCATAAAACACCTAATAAAAACACCTCACAGCCATAAAACACGCATTAAAAACACCTCACCACCACGAAATTAAAAACACCTCACAGCCATAAAACACGTCATAAAAACACCTCACAGCCATAAAAAACGTAATAAAAAAACCTCACAGCCATAAAACACGTCATAAAAAAACCTCACAGCCATAAAACACGTCATAAAAACACATCACAGCCATGAAACATAATAAAAACACCTCACCACCACGAAAATAAAACACCTCACAGCCATAAAAAACGTAATAAAAACACCTCACAGCCATAAAAAACGTAATAAAAACACCTCACAGCCATAAAAAACGTAATAAAAACACCTCACAGCCATAAAACACGTAATAAAAACACCTCACAGCCATGAAACACATAATAAAAACACCTCACAGCCATAAAACACGTAATAAAAACACCTCACAGCCATAAAACACGTAATAAAAACACCTCACAGCCATGAAACACATAATAAAAACACCTCACAGCCATAAAACACGTAATAAAAACACCTCACAGCCATGAAACACATAATAAAAACACCTCACAGCCATAAAACACATAATAAAAACACCTCACAGCCATAAAACACGTAATAAAAACACCTCACAGCCATAAAACACAGAATAAAAACACCTCACAGCCACGAAATTAAAACACCTCACCACCACATAATTCAAAACACCTCATCACCACCTAATTCAAAATACCTCACCACCACCTAATTCAAAATACCTCACCACCAACAACAACAACAACATGCATTTTAAAAGGCCATTTTCCCTGCGAGAGCGGGGGTTAGCCTTGCGGTCCCCGTGACAATCTTCTCCATTTTGCCCTATTTTCTGCATCTCTCCTTGTTAACCCCCTTGCCCGCATTTCTTCTTCCACCATTTTTGCCAAGTCCTTCTCGGTCTTCCCCGTCCTCTACTTCCTTCTACATCAATTTCCATCACTCTTCTCAACCAGTCACTTTCATCCTTCCTCAACACATGACCAAACCATCTCAACCTGTTCCTCTTCACAGCATCAATCACAGGCAATATTCCCATCATCTTTCGCAATTCATCATTTGTCTTCCTCTCTCTCAACGATACTCCGCACATCCATCGAACCATTCGCATTTCCACCCTTTCCAGCCTTCGTTGCTGCTCTACGTTCATTACCCATGTCTCGCTCCCATAAATCATAACACTTCTCACACATGCAGCATACACCTTTCCCTTCAGCTTCAACGACACCCTCCTCCTCATCAGCACGCCACTCAGTTCCCGAAACTTCTTCCATGCACATCTCACTCGAGCAACCGTTGCCGAATCTGATCCACCTTCTCCATTCAGCATGTCTCCGAGGTAGCAAAATGTTTTCACACCTTCCAGCTTCACGCCGTCTCCAAGATCCAACTCAACATTTCCTCCATCTGCAGCTCCCTCTGTGCACACCTTACATTTGAATGTAGCTGCCACACTGGTTAATGACCCTCTCAGACCACTACATTTTTGATGAACCCACTCAGCGCACATTGTACATTGAATGGTGTTCACTACGACACCCTTCCTACACACAGCACACGGCCACTTCCCAGTTCTTTCCACCTCACCACATGCTTTACCACTTGCCATCGCCTTCGTCTTTCCGATATTCACCTTCAGACCTTTTGTCTCCATACATTCCTTCCACGTGTTCATCTTTTCCTTCAGTCCATCCATACTTTCCGCAATCAACACCAGATCAACTGCATACAACAACTCCCATGGTAAACCCTCCTTTACGTTCTGAGCCAGCACCTCCATCACAGCTACAAATAGTAGTGGTATTAGTACCGACCCCTGATGCACTCCCACCTTCACCTCAAACTCACCACTGTTCCCGTCCTTCGTCCTTACAGCTGTGCGCGGTCTTTTGTACATTACCATCACTACTCTGATCAACCATTCCTCCACTCCTAACTTCCTCAATGCCAATGTCAATACTTTGCGTGGAACCCTATCGAATGCTTTCTCCAGATCAACAAACCCAAAAAACAACTTCTTCGTCTTCTCCATGTACTTCTCCTCCAACTGCCTCACAATGAAAAGCGCATCTGTCATAACAGATGTCGTTACTGAAGTTAACGCAAAGCGCAAAGCGCACCTCATCACCACGTGATTCAAAACCACCACAACGTTATTAAAAACACTTCACAACCACGGAAACAAAAGTTTGAGGGAGTCGTTAAGTGACAACACAGACACTACCCAGATGTGTAGATATATATATAAATGACTGTACCCGAGTTGCCGTTTTGTCATGGTTTAAACCAATCATAATTCAAACAATTATTTTGCACAAATGTATTTGTAATATACGTGATATCACATTTTATAAACAATTGAAGCTGAAAAAAAAAATTCCCGTTAAAAATTCCAAAAAACAAAAACAAAAAACAATTGCAATTAAAAATATATATACCCTTAGGACATACCGACGGGAGAGATATGTGCATACCAGAAGTTTGGTACGATTTCACAAAAGTTTGAGAACGTAGTTCAGTGACAACACAACACAAGACAGGACAGACGCTGCACAAATATATATATATATATATACATATATATATATATATATATATATATATATATATATACCGTATATATATATATATAATTATATACATATATATGACGAATGTAAGTCAGGAAAACAAGATTTAAACATTACCTTGAAGCCAAGAATAATTGCATTTTCGAAGCCACGTGCTGAGAAGATAAGCACCACACAGGTAAGGAAAAACCAAACAAAAACAGTACAAAAGAAATAGAAATGAAAGAGGAGTACATTTCAAGCATCCTTTTCCAAATTCCATGCTGAGTGTTATTTGTTTTCCATTGCATCCAAAATGAGTCGACACATCGGTCTATTAAGGGCTGAAAGCCCAATCCGCCCAAAAGCTCATGGTGGGTGTTCCACGCGGTGCGAAGTGGCATCCGTTGCAAACATCCCTCACACTATCGATGCCAATTGAAAGCCGCATTATGTTGAGTGTGTCTGCAGATATATCGTGGGTTGGATGGAATCCTTCCTCTCAACTTCAATGTCTGCGACACATCAAAGAAAATCTGTCTTTTGGTGTTTTATGTCTAATTTTTGCCAATATATATATACATCTATCTATAATTCCAGTAATCTCTGTGTGTATGTGTGTGTGTCTGTGTGTGTGTGTGTGTGTGTGTGTCTGTGTGTGTGTGTGTGTGTGTGTGTGTTTGTCTGTGACCGCTGTTTCTCGACAACCACGGGTCCGATATACTTGAAACTTGCCAGGTATATTGCTGGGGACCCGAGGATGTGCCTTTTCAAGGTTTGAAATTAATCGGACAAGTAGTTCCCAAGGTATGGTCACCGTACTCGCAAGCCGTTCGCTTTGGCTTTGCGAATGGAAAAAACCATTTCATGTAAATAGAGGGGGGGGGGGGGTTCTACCGTACTCGCAAGCCGTTCGCTTTGGCTTTGCGAATGAACCAAACCATTTCATGTAAATAGAGGGGGGGGGGTTCTGTGGTCGTTACTGCCACGTGGTTTCAAAGTTTTTTTTTGTTGTTGTTGTTTGCACGCATGTTTTTTTGCACCCACGTACGGGCACGCCCTAGTATATATAATACCAGAAGCCCGTGTTCAAAAATACCACGACAAAAAAGCCTCAGCGTATTGTCACTTTCTATATAATAATACGCCAAGGCTATATAATAGAAAGAGAAGAGAAGATCGGACACCCTCCCCCCAGAGAAGCAAAGTTAGCAACGACATTGTGCACTGTTGCTCAGCACATTAACGGGGCGTGAAGACTTGGAGAAACAAAGTTGGCATTCTTAGCAATGTCGGCGTTGAGGATGATGGTGACGGGAAAAACCGAAGAGTGGTTTGCAATATGGGATGACAGCCTACGTCCAGCATATTATTATTATATCGATAAGAAAGATTATTATATGGAAAAATAAATGAAGAAGAAGAAGATATATAGAAGAGAGTATTGGACACCCTCCCTCTGGAGAAGCAAAGCTCGCTACGACATTGTACACAGCACACTAACGGGGTAGAATTAAAAAAAAAAATTGTATACAAAGTCGAGGCTCATGAAAGAGCTAAGAATTACCCTTTCGAATTACCCATTGTAATTACCCTTTAGAATTGCCCATTGTAATTACCCTATGGAATTACCCACTGCAATTATCCATTGTAATTACCCTTTAGAATTACCCATTGTAATTACCCTTTGGAATTACCCACTGCAATTATCCATTGTAATTACCCTTTGGAATTACCCATTGTAATTACCCTTTGGAATTGCCCATTGTAATTACCCTTTGGAATTACCCACTGCAATTATCCATTGGAATTACCCATTGGAATTACCCATTGTAATCACCGTTTAGAATTGCCCATTGTAAATACCCTTTGGAATTACCCATTGTAATCACCCTTTAGAATTGCCCATTGTAATTACCCTTTGGAATTACCCATTGTAATCACCCTTTAGAATTGCCCATTGTAAATACCCTTTGGAATTACCCACTGGAATTATCCATTGTAATTACCCTTTGGAATTACCCTTTGGAATTACCCACTGGAATTATCCATTGTAATTACCCTTTGGAATTACCCATTGTAATCACCCTTTAGAATTACCCATTGTAATTACCCTTTGGAATTACCCATTGTAATCACGCTTTAGAATTGCCCATTGTAATTACCCTTTGGATTATCCATTGTAATTACCCTTTGGAATTACCCATTGTAATCACCCTTTAGAATTATCCATTGTAATTACCCTTTGGAATTACCCATTGTAATCACGCTTTAGAATTGCCCATTGTAATTACCCTTTGGATTATCCATTGTAATTACCCTTTGGAATTACCCATTGTAATCACCCTTTAGAATTACCCATTGTAATCACCCTTTAAAACCCTTTGGAATTACCCATTGTAATCACCGTTTAGAATTGCCCATTGTAAATACCCTTTGGAATTACCCATTGTAATCACCCTTTAGAATTGCCCATTGTAATTACCCTTTGGAATTACCCATTGTAATCACCCTTTAGAATTGCCCATTGTAAATACCCTTTGGAATTACCCACTGGAATTATCCATTGTAATTAACCTTTGGAATTACCCATTGTAATCACCCTTTAGAATTACCCATTGTAATCACCCTTTAAAACCCTTTAGAATTACGCTTTAAAGCCCTTTATAGTCCAGATGCCAAACAGGGTGCTTGTAAAGGTAAAGCGTGCTTGAGCGTCATTATGAAGTTTTTTGGTTGATTCATCATCTCTGACCTATCCTGAAGCATAATCAGCCGGGTGCCAAACTGGCACCCTTGAGGAATTTTTTTTAGAGGCGAAAAAAAAAATGGCCGCCACGACTTTCCGATAAATTCTGTTTTTGCCAATATCTTCACTTCTAATGCACTTATAAACACAATTTTGGTGTCTACTTCTATGTTTTCATTGTCAAGGAATCCGATAGTGATAAGATTAAAGGTGTATATATTAATCCTGTATCATATTTTCAAGATGGCCACCATTTCCCTATATAAAAAGGCTATTTTGCAGTTCCATTGATAACTTCTCGTTAGAAATTGAATTTGATGAACCTTCAAATATTAATACAATAACAGAGTTGCCCCCCAAAATAGGTACTTGCTTTCTTTCTGACACTACACACATGATTTCAATGAAACTTGACCACAACCTTCATCATCCGTGATGTACCAATGTTTGTTCAAGGCATTGTAAAAATTGGGATCTGAGGAGGTATATGGGGTTGGGGGAGGGCAGTGGGGAGGGGGCGGGGGGAGTTGCCCCCCCAAAATAAGTATTTTTGTGTTTGTTTGTTTAAAGTCTTATGATTATTGTCACGTTCTTAGGGATTAAAATCCTCCAGGGAAATGGATTGCCGGTCGAGCTTTAACTCCGAGGCGTTCAGTCAAAATATAGCAGAGAATACGTGGGGGGAGGAGCCAAAGAGCTTACCTTCATGAGTCCACCCGACGCCCTCGCACCTGGGTAAATTAATTCAAACTACACAGAAGTAAAATGTACAACAAAAATACCGGATTACAAAAAAATACCAAAAATACCGAATACCGGATAATAAAATGCCGGTCACAAAATAATGCACGATAAATTATACTCCTAATTGGAGTGCCCCCAGACAGACCCGAATACAGACAAAGGATAAAATAACTGGAGAATAAGTAGGTGTGATTTGTGGCACTTATCTCCAATCGGCTGGTGTATCTCATCAGGAATCGTCAAAGATCGTCTGATGCCTTGGCGGGAAATTCATGTTCGTTGGTGTGAAGTAGGCCTCCTGCAAGGCTCACTCACTCCTGGCTCCACGCATGAAGCAAACGAGCAGGCAGCGCCTGTGCACTCATCGTTCTTGCTTCGGAAACCACCGTCCTCGGTCGCAGCTCTTCCTCCTCACGACGACTAGCAAGATGTCCTCCTCACGACCGTTCGCGATGAAGCTTCCTTGCGCAAGAGCAATGGCGACCGTTTGCTATTGCTCCAGAACGAGAAGGCAAAATGTCGACAAACGACCGTTCACCACCAGATCCCAAAACGAGAGGCGACATCGATGCTGAGAGAGAGCTTTTCGGCGACCGTTCACCAACAAGGTCCGGACCTCAAGAGAGAAAATGTCTGCCACTCCAATTGTTTTGTACTTGAGGCTCTGACGTCACCCCATGACATCTCCGTCTCCGCTCCTATCAGCGAGTCTCATCTTGCCAGTCCTTGTGTCAATCAAATCCCGGACCAATCACTGCTCTTCGAGGCGTGGCCTCATGAACCTGCCTGTGCTTGTGAGCTCACCAAGTCGGTGTTATCAGCGATAGTGCTTGATGCCTGGTTTCCGGTTCTTTTTTAATTAGTGTGGTTAATGCCCGATTTCTTACTAGGTGTCCGTAGTGCGGTGTCAAAAGGAACACAGGAAAAGTTTACAGAGTAAATTACATACAGGGGATTAATTTACCCATAATCCTTCGCTAATTAACAAACCCAACCCCTCTCATGGGGACGAAGATACAAGCTCTTCCAGGACATACCGTCTACACAAATTTCTTACTTATTATACATCGGGGTTTCTTCTTCTTCCTCACTGTCGGAGCACACTGATCTATACACTCCACCTGGCTCGAAGGTAATCATTGTCTACTCCCTACAAATGTAACATTATGTTAGTATGATTCTACATGCTGCGCTGTCTTCTAGCAACCATTGAAATTGGTTTAAAATACCTTTAGTCAGTGCAGTATACTATTTATTCTACCAGGTGATCGCTAGGGGTACCCCTATGTTTATTATATAGTGCCCATAGTTCACCCCGAGATGCCCACATGTTTAGTTTGTGGGTTTTTTTCAATAATTCTGTTCCTTCAGAAGAATAATTATTTTATTATTGTCCCACAGAGCACATGGCATTGTGGAATGGCCCTTGAGTTTTAATACAATAAATGTTCACCTGTTCTGAGGTTCTTTCAGGTGTACGAAGAATACGGTTTTCAGCCAAGAATTCAAAATCAAGTTCTAAAAGATTAATTTAGCAAAAACGTCACTTACACCATCGTCAGTAAGGTTTACATGGTTCAGCCATCTGCATGATATGATGATGAATATAGAATAAGGAAGATTGGTGGTATCAGATTGGGGATCCGGCATTTAAAAATAAAAATAGGAGCAATACCCCTGGGAGCTGACCTGGTAGAATAAAGCAGTATACTACACTGACTAAAGGTATTTTTAAAAGTATCAGGGTATATTAAACCATTTTTTCAATGGTTGCTAGAAGACAGGGCAGCATGTAGAATCATACGAACGTATTCATGTCTTACAACAAACAAACAAAAAATATACCTATTCTGGGTGGCTCCCCCCCCCCCCCCCCCCCCCGTGCCCCACATGGAAAACCTCCCTAGACCCCGATTTTTCTAATGCCATGAACAAACATTGGAACATCACGGGTGATGGAAGTTGTGGTCAAGCTTCATCAAAATTGTGGCTGTAGTTTCCGGGAAAAGTGCAAATACCTACTTTGAGGGGAGGGGCAACTCCCCTTCACTCCAACCCATAGACCCCCTTAGATCCCGATATTTTGATGCCGTGAATAAACTTGAGTTGCAACATACGAAATATAATTTGTGCCAAGTTTGGTCACAATCCCATTAGTGGTTTCGGAGAAGAAGTTGCAAGTGTTTACGGACTGACGAACGACGCGCAATCCATCGCACAAGCTCCTCGGAACTACGTTCCAAGTGAGCTAAAAATGGAAGGATATGCGATGTATGATCAAAAACTGCTTAAAGATTGGTGCCTCGACCCTTGAAATCTTATATGGTGAGAAGAGTAAAATTGATCTTCAGGATTGTTTCTTTTTATTTTTATTTCGCCACCAAGGGCTGGCAGGATAGTCTCAAGGTATCCACACTCACCACTGAGCTGTCAATCCTGGGTTCAGATCCTGGACCAGCTACAAACTGCCATCCTGGTGCTGTCTGGGTGATTCATCAATGTGTGTGTCATCCCTCGGATGGACGTTAAACTGGAGTTATCATTTGTTGGTGGATGATAAGATCCCACGGTGTCCTTCGCGAAAAGTGGGCGAGTTACCTCCGGCACCATGGAACAAATTACTAATGCCTGCCCTAACCTTCCAACCAACCCGCACTTGGCAAGCATTGTGGGTATGCAAAATATGAGTTTGGGGAGACTTTCATCCTGCAGTGGACTGAAAACAAACTGATTAGGATGACGATGAGGATGCTGATAAGGGTGATGAAATTGGGGGAAAAAAAAACAATGAAATATTTAATTGTCATTTAATTGTCATTAAAAAATAAAAACAATAAATATTTATTAACAAAAAATTAATAATTAATTAATTGAACTACGACCAATATTGAATTACGAGAATATTTTGAACGCCCCTCACATCAAAAAAAAAGCGTTTTGTTTGAGGAAAAATCCAAAATGCTTTCGTTTTCTTTCGATGAAAACTTTTTGGCAGACTTGGCCGGTTATATTTTCTGGTCCTAAATGGAAAACCTTTTTTCTGTCGGTGTGATGGTAACGGAGATAATCAGCCTTCTCCCAATCATGAGCTGGGTGACATTGTATCTGGCATTTCCCATTTGCGGACAGAGTAAGCAAAGGTAATAGCCAAGGCATCTGATTTGAAAAGAAACTTCACGACTCCTACTGTGGTATTAAAACGAGTGCACACGTCGCCATGATCAGAGTGAGGATATTCACAGGGGATGGGATATGGGACCACACTCGGATTTGAAAGGGGCTGCGTAATAATGGTGAGGTGTGGCTGGAGTGCTTTATAACATTAGCTTTTGATTATTTAAAAAAAAAAAAAAAAAAAAAAAAACATTAGCATTTTAAAAAACAAACAAAAACATTCCGGTTTATAACATTAGCTTTTGATAAGAACAAGGATTATCAACATTCATTTTATCTTCCACACGCCTGTATTAAAAGACCAGGCAGTCCGCTAACTCTGATATTCTCCGTATGAAGGAGTTCAGGTGACATTTTTAATTCCTGTCTCATTTGTATGCATTGTCACTTTGTCTTCGTCCTTTGTACGACCTCCGCATTGCATCTCAGCCACTATAGGGAACAAATGCATTGTAAATATTAGCAACGGTACCCGCCCTATGGGCGGGGCTTCAATTGTGAGGGCCAATTGAAAAGGCTAAATATCAGAAATTGAAGCTTTTTTATTTTAAACGATTTATATAAACATCCGTTGAATCATATCACACGCAAATCATCAAAATCTAAACAGTATTTGTAGAATTTCAATAAAAGCCACATCACTGTTCATATCGGTAAATATTATTCCATCGTGTTTGAAAAAAACTGGAAAATTGGAAAAACTGAAAAATTGGGAATTGGAAAAATTGTAAAATTGGGAAAAATTTTGGAAAAACAATATAGCCTATTTTACTCCAGGGGGTCCCAGGAACACCCACCCAGAATTTCGATGCGATCGGTTCAGCCGTTTTTGCGGTACCTGGGAACAGACAGACAGACAGACAGACATTTGGTGACTTATAGTAAGATGAAAGAAGAATATTTGAAGGAGAAATATATATTAAGTTATAATGGTTGGGCCGGATGGCCCAGAGCTATGCACACTCGTCTATAAGCTCTCTAGCCAGAGTTTGAATCCTGACCCAGCTATAAACTGTCATCCCGGTGTTTCACAGGTTGGATAATTCATCGATGTGTGTGCCGTCCCTCAGATGGACACGTCCCATCTGCCAGCATTACTTGGTGGACGTTAAAGATCCCACGGTATCCTTCACGATGAGTAGGCGAGCTATCACCGGCACCATGAACAAATTAAAAATTCCTGCACGAACCTACAGAGGGCATTGCATCGGGGCGAAGCCTCACTCTGGACCAATAATTCCTTGTGCTGCATACAAACAAAGAAGATGGGGAGGGAAAAAGCTTTCAAAGAAATGAAAGGAGAACAAGACAGAATTTAACAATGCAGAGTCTTTCTCATTCTGGGGCATATAGGTTTCATTAGATCTTGGATTGGAATATCTATACCAAATTAGATCTGTGTTCATCACACAAACACCCATCAACACACAATCAGACTGAGTGCAATAGCCTCTCTGTCCCTTCCGGACCGATCAAAGTTAATAAAACAATAGAAATGTCATACGAACCACCATGTCCACTTTACCTCCCCATCAGAATTCCGAATAAGGCTTATATCTCAAAATAACAACTGTACACAGAAAACAGACACAGAACACCTTACCCTACGTAGTGTTCAAGTATATAATTATATTGAAATAAATAATGATTTTAAAGGTCCCATAAAGAATTCTGGAAGATTAGCGCCGTTTTTCAGTGTCTTATACACCGCCTTATTGAACATGTCCAAGTACTGCAAAACTGGAGGTTTTTCGGAAGTGGTAAAAAGATAATTACTGTTCTACAGTGCTCAAGTATATAATTCAATTGAAATAAAATGAAGATTTTAAAGGTCGTGTAAAAATTAATTCAGGAAGTTTTCCACCATTGATGCAGTGTTTCTTACACCACCTTATTTAACGCATTACATTAGTTATACGTGCCTGTTGTTTCTGTCCTTTGTGACACCCTAAGTTTCCTGTTTGGAATGATTTTCAATCAGAGTTTCAATTCCGCCTCCTCTCTGAACCCTCCTCAATTCAATAAGGATCAATACGTTTCAATGAACCCCCTCTTCTCTGCACATGTGCAATCGGGATGAATTGAGAGCCAAAGTACTGCTAAACTACAGGTTCATGTTCCACTTCATCATCTAAATGTAACATTTAATTAAAATCAAGTTGTTGTTCCTCGATCATAAAACTGACGTTTGTCGACAGACGGGCAGACAGACAGAAGCAGACAGGCAGACAAATTGCTTAACCCCGATTTTTGCTCCACATGCATGGGGAACAAGAACAGCACTCGGTAGAACGTATACCTCTGCCAGGCTCAACCGTTTACGCTTTGTATTCCACTGATAATCCAGATCTAAACCAAAATCAATCAATTTGCCCTCGTCACACATCCAACCTGTCCACGAAGTTTCAATCTTCAAGCAATCTTCAAGTCATTCCACAGATTCTCAATGGGATTCAAGTATTGGCTTTGGCTGGGCCACTCAAGCACTTTCACATTTTTGTTCTGAAGCCATTCCAGTGTTGCTTTGGCTGTATGCTTGGGGCCATTGTCCTATTGGAATGTAAATCTTCGCCTCAGTCTAAGGTCTTTGTCCACAGTCTAAGAATCTGTCCACAACTTTATGAGATATCCTACTATACGGGTGCCTTCAAAAATTATTCACACGCCATGACTTTTCACATTTTGTTGTGTTACCGCTTGAATTTAACATTAATTAAATTTAGATTTTTTGTCACCGATCTACACAAAATACCCCATAATGACAATGTCAAAACAGGTTTTTAGAGATTTTTACAAATTCATTGAAAATGAAATGCAGAACTATCTCATTTACACAAGTAGTCATCCCCCTGAGTTAATACCTCCTAGAAAAGCCTTTGGCAGTGATTACAGCTTTGAGTCTTCTTGGGTATTTTGTATCAGGTTTGCACATCTGGATTAGGGGAGCTTTCTCCCATTCTCCCTTGCAGATTTTATCAAGCTCTGTCATGATGGATGGGACGCATCGATGAACAGCAATCTTCGAGTCATTCCACAGATTCTCAATGGGATTCAAGTATGGGATTTTGCTTGGCCCTCAAGGACTTTCACATTCTAGTTCTGAAGTCATTCCAGTGTTGCTTTGGCTGTATGCTTGGGGTCATTGTCCTGTTGGGATGCAAATCTTCACCTCGGTCTAAGGTCTTTTGGACTTTGAAGCAGGTTCTCCACAAGGATTTGCCTATATTTGACTCCATTCATTGTTCCCTCTATCCTTATCAGTCCATCAATCCCTGCCACTGAAAAACATCCCCATAGCATGATGCTGCCACCACCATTCTTAACGGTAGAGATGGTGTTAGATGGCTGATGAGCTGTGCTCAGCTTCCACCATACATAGCACTTTGCATTCAGGTCAAAGAGGTCAATTTTTGTCTCTTCAGACCACAGAATATTTTGCCTCTTGCTCTAACAGTCTTTGACTTTCTTTTTTTCAAACCCCAGATGTGCTGTCATGTGCCTTTTTCTCAGGAGATGCTACCGCCTGGCCACTCTCACATAAAGCCTAGATTTGTAAGTGCTGTGGAGTCTGTTGTTGCTGTTGTATAGCCCTGGACAGTTCACTTGAACAAGCCCGCGGCACGGAGACAGCCGATCGATCTCGCAGGAACAACCCAGAGATCCACCACATCAAGGAGGCTATACCCTCGCCTTCACAAAGTCATGGCTACAACATAGTTAGGGAGGGAGAGAGAGAGAGCGAGACAGAGAGAGAGAGAGAGAGAGAGAGAGAGAGAGAGAGACTTTTGACTTTTAGACTTTTTATTACAAAAACATAAAAATACAAGCCAGTCGGTGAAGATACTATTCAATACAGGCACAATAATCAAAAACACAGAAAAGAAAAAAAAAGAATAATGACAGGAAGGAAAGGAATTCAAAACAGTACCATGAACTAGAAAAGAAAAACAACAACAGAAAAACCGACCACACACTGATTCAATCCAAACAAACCTACAAATATATCACCAATTCATTCTCCTGCACCATGCAGATCTCATCAAAACACCAAATGTTCATAAACTCATCAATACATTTCTTTCTTTCAGAAACACAAAATTCAAGTTTGAGTCTTGCAGATATCAAGGCATTAAAAAAGAACAAGACATCACATTGCCCAATCGGCTTTCCTTTCAGTTTTTCCTTCCTCGATAAATAAATTGCCATTTTCGCCGTGGCCACTAAAAATAAAAGCAACATATGTACATGTTCTTTCATATCATTGAAACCAAAAATAAATGATCGCAGAGAAAAAGTGATCTTCATTTTTCCAGCCATGTAATTCAGCCATTGAAAGAAAGGCACAAGCCTTGCACAATCAACGTACGCATGGAACACATCCTCTGTGTAAACACAGAACGGGCAACACGTAGATGTGGGCGTGAAATGACTCACTAATTTATTAGACGGAATGATCCAGTGTATCATTCGCCACTGGAGATCACCTGTCCTTTTGCTTACCAGCTTACTGTATATTGATTTCCATGCAGGCTCAGATGGGAGTCCTTCCGGCATTAGCCCTTTCCACCTGGCCACTCCATTTAACGGTAAGTTCCCAAGCAGAACTGCAGTACATAAACGATACAGGTCTTTACTTCTATATTTCTGAAAAATGTTTTGTCCCTCACGAATTGGGGGCAAGTCTCCGTGACTAGGCTGTACCAATAAACCAGGAAATTGCCAGTCATTGGATGTCATCAAAACTTCCTGGGTCCATCTTGGTCTAAGTTGGAAGCTTTTCTTTACCATTTCCTTAAAGACTCTTCCGATTATTCTGTTTGACCATATTCCAGTCATATCAGCTATCTCTTGCACCGACTTCCACCCCCAACCAGAATCATGGCGGAGGTCCAACACTTTGATTATGCCTGCTGTAATAAAGTGTTGATAAAAGTCTCGGCTTCTTGGAATTGCAGGAAAAAGCGGGTTGTAAAAAAGGGGTTCTTCCTCAAACATGTTTGTAGAATAGGTTTCTTGCTGGCGACTAGTCGAAAGGCTTTGCCAGGCATTCAGAAGGCTCTGATAGAATGACGGTAGATGAGATGTGTCGACATGTTGGAGTTGGACTAAGAAAAGTTCAAGGACGTATCCGAGCCCGCTTGCTTTTCGCAGCACGAGATAGGCCAGAAGTCGGCTTGGCAGTCTTTCCTTGTACAGCAACTGCTGTATGGTGCACAGCCGAAAAGCCATGATACGACTTTTTATGTCGATCAGTCCCTGGCCACCTTCAGACAAGGGGCTACATATGACATTTGGTAGTAACCAATGGTGACAACTCCCAAAAAAATCCACCAGTAGCCTCTGCACTGCCTTTAGTAGTACCTCCGGCGGCTGAAGGCAGATAAACCTATGCCACAGGGAAGAAGCCACCAAATTATTAACCACTATAACCCTGCCTCTGTAGGAAAGGTGGGGCAGAGCTCGTTCCCACAGTCCCAGTCTTTTTTTGACATGCTCAACAATCCCGTCCCAATTTTTGAGGACGTAATGTGGAGATCCCAGGAAAACCCCAAGGTATTTGACTCCTTCTTACACCCATTTTAACTTTGTTGGTAGATGCACAGGTGGTACCAGCACTCTTCCAGGTGGAATGTTCTTGAGACAGGGAATCCATAAGGCCTTACTCTTGTCCCAGTTACACTTCAAAGAAGAAGCGAGGCAAAAAAGATTTAAACATTCAACAAGTGCTGGGATATCACTCTCCTTCTTAACAACCACACAGACATCATCTGCATAAGCCGATACCACTACTGAAGGACTCCCAGGGGATACAGTCACTCCTGAAATATTTTTCCTAAATAAAATTAGGAGTGATTCCACTACCAAGGAAAATAATAACCCAGAAACCGGGCATCCTTGTCTCACCCCTCTTTGAACCTGTACCGGAGAGCTGAGTTCGTTATTTATTTTAAATAAACTAAATATATTGTTGTACAACAAAGTTACGTAGGCCCTAAAATTGACCCCAAAGCCACATGCTTCTAGCACACGATACAAAAAAACATGATCCACACTATCAAAAGCCCTTTCCAAATCAAGGAATATTATCCCAAAATCTTTTTCGAAGCAATCACCTTCCATTAAATCTCTGATCAAAAAAAAAATATTATCAAAAATAGATCTGTTTGGGATGCAGTAATTCTGATCATGGTGGACTAGATCACCGATTACCGTCTTTAACCGACTGGCCAACACTTTTGACAATATTTTGTAGTCCGTACATAATAACGAGACCGGCCGCCAATTCTTTATCTGTCGTAGATCCCCAGTCTTTGGAATCAGCGACACCACTGCTCTTCTGAAGCTTAGTGGGAGTTCTGCTAGCACCAAGGATGATTCCAGGACATTCAATAATTCAGGGCCCAAAAGGTCCCAAAAAGCCAAGAAAAATTCTGCCGGTAGGCCGTCAATCCCAGGAGCTTTCCCCGAGTCCATTTCACTTAGGGCCTGCTTTAGCTCAGGCAAAGTAATTGTTGAATCCAGGCCCAGGCACTGAGGCTCAGTTAGGGATGAAAGGTAAGAAGTTAAAAATTCCATGGTTTGCTCACAAACATTTTGTTTGGCATAAACTTTTGAAAAAAACTCTCTAATGCACAACCTTACATCTCCAGGGTTGGCAACCATGTTTCCCCTAAAATCTTGTACAGAGAAAAGGGTTTTGGGTGACTTATTTACAAAATCCATTTGGAAGAAAGATTTACTAGGGTTGTCTGATACCTTTAAATTGTTTATTCTTAATCTGATTAACAGGCCTGCTGCTTTCTCCTGAATCAGCTCTCTCAGTTGAGCCTTCTTTTCAACCAATAACCTGTGGTCTCTTCTGTTGTTATCTTTAGCCAGTTTACACTCTAACTGTATAATATCAGCTTCTAAACAAGCCATTGTTATATTTTTTTTACGTCAGTTTCATTTGAAACAAACTGCTGACAAAACACTCTAATCTGAGCTTTTGTGTTATCCCACCATAATGCTAAGGAAGAGAAAGAGGGCTTTTTTCAAAGTTGGATGACCCAAAAAGCACGGAAGGCGTCTTTAAACAAAGCATCTTCGAGAAGACTGGTATTGAATTTCCAGTATGCACTTTTGCGTAAGGGTTGAGGGAAAAAGAGGCCCATGGTAACTAAATGATGTTCAGAAAACAAAGATGGAAAATGATTTGGAGAGATAACCGCATTCCTGAACTGTGAGTTTATGTACCAATGGTCAAGTCTAGCGAAGGTCATTCTCCCATTGGCACATCGTCCCCAAGTATACTCAGATTTGTTGGGGTAATGTAGCCTCCATCTAGCACAACCACTGCCGAAAAATAATTTAACAAATCAGTACTACCTTCGGGATGAGGTTCTGCTGTATTTCGGTCTATACTGGGTTTAAAGGTGCAATTAAAGTCACCCCCCATGCAAATACAATTATTGAGATCTATCGACTGCATGTGTCGAATTCAAGATGAAAAGAAAGCTCTTCGTTCCACACTCTCACTTGGTGCATAAACGTTGAATAGTGTAAACCGAAAATTATTAATGACCAGTTCCAATGAAATAAACCGGCCTTTAATCACCTCCTGGAAGAGGCATGACTCAGGTACTAGGCCTGGTCTGAGTAAAAAGGCTACACCAGCAGAAGAAGAAGACATGTTACTAAAAAAACATTGTCCTTTAAAGAGGCGACACCAGTCGTACTCCCCATTTTGAATTATATGGGTTTCCTGGAGTAAGAGTACATCAATTTTCTTGCGCTCAAATAAACTTTTCACCGGAACCTGGCGGTTTTGGCTTGCACCTCCACCATTCATATTTAAGGTTCCAAAGGTGATTTTTTTCATGGATTATCAAAAGGCATGAGTGGTTGTTGGGAAATCTCGCTCCCTGCTTTTGTAACAGCCTTTCTAAGCCGATGAAACAGCGACCTTGTTAAATGAAATTCATCCGGCCTCCTAATTATGTCCTTTGCAGCCTGGATGAATGAAATTAAATCAGGAAAATGATCTTTAACAATCACATTTCGCTGTCGGTATGTGTCATTCAGAAAAGAAATAATAAGTTGAGGGGCTATGGATGACTGATACGATGAAGATTGAGACAACTCAGTCATCTCAACTTCATCCTCTGATTCTGACAAATCAGAAACAGCTCCGCCCGTGTCACATATATCAGTCTGCACAGTGCCCATTTTGATTCCAGCCAAGTCCGAAGATTTGCTGGAATGTTCTATGGTAGAGTCATCTTCACTCTGGTACCTGGGACATTCAGCAGGAGCTGAAATCTCGGCTTCACACTCCTGTGCGGAGATGTTCACTGGCTCAGTTGACGAACCAGTGTCATGATTTAGATCTTTCATTGGTAAAAAGGAGCTTGGGGCTGAAACATTCCCATTCTGCTCGGTCTCAGCAGGTAGTGAAGGTGGAGGCTCACTAATAAGCTCACCATCATCTTTAGTCTCGCCATCTACTTTTTCTCCCAAGTTTTCGGTGCTGGCCGATAATGTTTCAGAATTAATTAATTCAGGTTCCTTCTCCCTGGTGTCAATACAGCTTGTGGACACCTGAGAAAGGCGTTTCAGGGCGTCTTCACCCACACTGTCTTTATCCAACACTACCTTTTTCAAAGTAATGTTGGAGTTACAAGCACCAGGTGCTCTTCGTTTTTTTGTCACCACAATGGGATCTTCTTCCATCTCCTCACTGCACGTAGCATCTGCCACAACAGGTGGGTTATCCGGGATTATTTAATTATTTACCGAATCAGCGGTGTTGTCGTTTTCACTAAGACGAACAGGAGTATTATCCCTACCCCTCATGTGCGAGGGAGCGGCGGTAGGAACCGTTCGGGTATTTCGGTTTACCTTGTTTCGTACATTAGAGACCGGGGTGTTATCTCTTTTACAATCAGCATCACTATGACCTGCTTCACCGCACCTTACACACGATACCTTCGGACAAAACCTTTTTACATGGCCAAAAGCTCCGCACTGAAAACATGTTAATGAGGCCGATGACGCATACATCTGGTACTCATGGTTGTTCACCTTTACCTTGAACATGATGTTTAACCCCATGTCATTGCCTCGATCCGGAAGCACCATATACACCTGCCGTCTGTAGCTCATCACGTGTTTAACACGTTCATCCTGAGACCGGAGCGGAATCATTGTGATTTTAGACACAACTGTTCCGTATCGGGACAAAACGGACATCAGCTGGTTGCAGGTTATAAATGGGGGTACATTAGATATGACGACCCTCATCGACGGAGTGTCCATAGGCGACGCCAAGACAAAGAGACCTGTCTCTGTGGTTAATCCCGCACTAACAACATCGTGAATGAACTTTTCATCGGACACAAATACAACAACTTTTTGATTCATTCTCGACGCTGCTCGTACATTCTCACAACCGATGATTTTCCCCACCGACAAAACAATGTCCTCGGTGGAAGTTCCTTCGGGTGGAACACACACAAATGCATGCTTCCTTGTTAAGTTGTCGAACGCCTCTAACCGAGAGTGTGTATTCGCCATCCCAGCAAATTAACACCCCCCACTTATCCGAACCGGACAAGTAGGTACCAAACCGAAATAAATCAAACTAGAATAAATAATAAACGTGCATTATAAGGACAAAAAGGCTTACAAAGCGTCGTCGAAGCCGGTAGGCCGCACCCAAAATAGGTCCGCTCTCAATCCTCTCTCTCTCGAAGACAAAGGTGTAGAAAGCATGAAAACAAAATGCCAAAGTACACAGGATGGAAAAGGAGAGGGGGAGGGGCAGGGGAGGGCAGGAGAGGAGGAAATCTCACAATGGACTCGCTACAACACAGAGCAGTTGCTCACAGCCGCCATGACGCCACGCCCAACACAAACGGCCTGCAGGGGGCGAGAGAGAGAGAGAGAGAGAGAACGAGAAAGAGACAAGAGAGAAAGGGCCAGTCCATGGGGACCAATCGGCATTCTTCCCATGACCGTGCTACCCTGATTAATCTGAGCAGCAGGGAAGAATGACCAAGATTTGGCCCCTCACTTAAATTGGGGGGCACAACCACCACGAAGAGGCTTCCCTGATAGTACTCTATTGTCCTTCTTGCAGGTTCTTCCATCTCAGCCAAGAAAATATGTAGTTCCATCAGAGTGGTTATTGGATTCTTGGTCACCTACCTGACAAAGGTCCTTCTTGCTTGGTTGCTCAGTTTGTATGGACGGCCAGCTCGAGGAAGAGCCTGGGTTGTTCAATATTCTTTCAATTTCCTAGTGATGGAGCTCACTGTGCTCTTGTGAACTTTCAACACTCTTTTAATTGTTTTATACCCTTCCCCAGATCTATCTCGGAATTCTACAGACAGTTCCTTGGACTTCATGTAGAGTTTCTGCTCTGACATGCACTACCAATTGTGACCTTGTCTAGAAATGTGTTTCTTTCTAAATAATGTCCAATCAATTGAATTGGCCACAGGTAGACTCCAATGAAGTTGGAGAGATATCTTGAGGATGATCAAAGGAAATTGGATGAGAAATTGGATCTGAGCTCAATTTGGAGTGTCATATCAAAGGGGTTGTATACTTATTGATAAGTTTTTAAATGATACCGAAAAGTTTCTTAGACCCCTAGGAGTAATAAATAACCCATAGTTTGAGGGTTTTTTCTTTCTTCTACATTTTCTTTCCAGCCAATGCCCTAGGTGAACCTCGGGGTCAGCTGCGTCTTTTGGCATGAACATTTGCATCAGTAATGTGAATATAAAGTTGCGGAGTTGACAATTTTTTATATTGCCCTAATTTTATGGTCATGAGCTAATTACAGACATTTTATCATTTTTCATCATAACTGAACTAAGGTTTTTCCGATCAAAACGAAATTGCACTCATTAGATGGCCTAGACCTAGAGAAAGGCGCTTTTACAATTAATTTACATCCTACCCCTTCGGCATAAAGGTCAAGGTCAAATGTCGGTCTGAAGTAAATAAGGCGTTTTTTTGTCATCGCTCAATTTTTCCAATGTGGAATCTCAAAGACCGCCTGGCCTTCCAAGATGTTCTTGCATCATAATACGCTGAAGCTTGCGCTGAAGTTTTGCACCTGATATTTGATTAGTGTCCTTGACCTACTTTTTTTTTCTTTTTCTTTTTTCTTTTTTGTGTACAGAATCGAGGCTCGTGAAAGAGCTAACATTTATTTCACAAACAAATCAAACAGACAAACAAAATATATAAAAAGAGGGAGCGGTAGACAAGATGGGGAGAGCAGGGGAAGCACACAAACACAACATTTGAGAGCAGGGACATCGGGAGATGTGTGGGAGGGAGAGGGCTTGGGGGGAGGAGGCATGGGAAGGGGGGGGGGGGGGGGTGGGAGAAGTATAAAACACAAGGACACCAAGGACTTCCAGGACAGAAGTTGGTATTTAAAAAAGTGGATTTGGGGTGAAATTAGCGGGGGTAGAAAAGATCAAGGTTTTGGATGGGGGATGATAAGAGATGGTGGTGAACAGCTGTTTTAAAGACCTGGAGGGAGGAGTGGGATTGAAGAGATTGAGGGAGTTTGTTCCAGAGGCGGGAGAAAAGAGGAATGAAGGAGTGAAGGTGAGCAGAGAGTCTTGATTTTGGCAGTTTAACCATAAGAGGGTTGCAGGCAGATCTTGTGCGACCTGTAGGAATATTTGGGGGACAGAGCACAGAGAGAGCTGGGGGGGGGGCAAGGCCGGAGAGGAGTCGTTAGAAGACGGAAAGACCACCAACCTGCCTGCGGTGAGTGAGTGAAAGGCCCTCGGAGTTAGCTTCATCGCGGGAGATTCCAATGAATCTGAACGCTTTGGTTTCAACAGCGTGAAGACGAGCTAGGTGTGAGGCAGGAGCACCAGACCAGAGGGGAGAGCAGTATTCCATTGAGCTGCAGATGAAAGCCTTGTATGTGGTGAGGAGCTCAGGTGTGCCAATGAAGGACTTCGCACGACGGAGGATGCCCAGTCGGCGACTGGCTTTGGAGGCCAGATTTGAAATGTGGTTTTCCCAGGAAAGATCATGGCAGATAGTGAGACCCAAAAGCTTGAGTGACAGAACTTCTAGGAGAGGATTATTTAGAAAGTGGATGGGAGGGTTGTCCAGTCGGTCTTTTCGAAGAGACATCGTAAGAGTGTGACTTTTTGTGGATTGTGACCTAATTAACAAATAACACCTTTTTGATCACAATTTAAATAATTTTACTCCGATTTTCAAGATATTGAGTTTTATGGATTGTAGACAGGGACACATTTTCTTAATCCACACTCTAACCCTAAATGTTGAAGGTCAAGGTGATATGGCGGTCCAAAACAAAAAAGGCCATCATTGGGTTCTCATCACATTCTTCATGCTGCCTCACTCCCTTTTAACTTCCTCCTTAGTTGCTGTTGTGTTCCCCTTGTCCATCCATCACTGCCAAACCGACACAGCACATCTCATCAATAACTCCCTTCTACCTCCAAAACATACAATTACCATGAGAAAAGGCAAAGACGAATGGTAGTGTAAGAGCCTGCCCAACAGACACCCACATTCTTCACTAAAACCATTGGAAAAGAAGATGAGCAATCGGTGTGAACCGCATCCTCTCATGGTTATGATACAGCTGCCAATGTCCTGGCTCAGAAGAGTTATTTGCAGTCCCGCCATTGCTCGAGAGGAGTGACTGCTCTGCTTATTCGGGCGTGAGAACTCGTTCATGGCACGCATTGCAACAACTCCTGCAAATATCAAAACGATCTTCGCGGTACGTCCACTCGGACAACTGCGATGCCTTGCGGCGGAAACGGAACGGCTTTCAAAAGGACTAGCGTTTGAGGTGCTCCAGCCTAATGGGGCACACATCATTCGGGTGCACTGGAATTCAAGTTGCCGTTAATGATATATATTTTTTTTTTTTGTATACTGAATCGAGGCTCGTGAAAGAGCTAACATTTACTTCACAAACAAATCGACCAGACAAACAAAATACACAAGAAGAGGGAGCGGAAAACAAGATGGGGAGAAAAGGGGAAGCACACAAACACAACATCCGAGAGCAGGGAGATGTGTGGAAGGGAGAGGGCCCAGGGGGAGGAGGCATGGGAAGGGGAGGGGGGGGGGGTCGGGGGAAGTATAAAGCACAAGGACACCAAGGACTTCCAGGACAGAAGTTGGTATTTCAAAAAGGGGAATTGGGGTGAAATTAGCAGGGGTAGAAAAGATCAAGGTTTTGGATGGGGGAAGATAAGAGATGGTGGTGAACAGCTGTTTTAAAGACTTGGAGGGTGGAGTGGGATTGAAGAGAGTGAGGGAGTTTGTTCCAGAGGCGGGAGAAAAGAGGAATGAAGGAGTGAAGGTGAGCAGAGAGTCTTGATTTTGGCAGTTTAACCAAAAGAGGGTTGCAGGCAGATCTTGTGCGACCTGTAGGAATATTTGCGGGACAGAGCACAGAGAGGGCTGGGGGGGCAAGGCCAGAGAGGAGTCGGTAGAAGACGGAAAGACCACCAACCTGCCTGCGGTGAGTGAGTGAGAGGCCCTCGGAGTTAGCTTCATCGCGGGAGATTCCAATGATTCTGAAAGCTTTGGATTCAACAGCGTGAAGCCGAGCTAGGTGTGAGGCAGGATTACCAGCCCAGAGGGGAGAGCAGTATTCCATTGAGCTGCGGATGAAAGCGTTGTATGTGGTGAGGAGCTCAGGTGTGCCAAGGAAGGACTTTGCACGACGGAGGATGCCCAGTCGGCGACTGGCTTTGGAGCGATGGTCGAGACAAAAACCAATCCAATATGAAAAAAAATACAAAAACAACCTTCATTCTGCACTCCCTGGGCCTTTCTGAACAAATAATAAATAACTCCGAATCCATTAATGCTATGTGGGAGTTATACGCAACCGACCTCAAGAAGCTGTCGGAGACTTTTTGCTTTTATCCTGCAACGGTAGCTTGATGCTTGAACCCATGCTGGGTTCAAGTTGTCTGTTCTAAAGCAATATTGTCATTACATCCTTGTAGTTGCGTACATGTTAGATATATGAGAGGTGCGCGAGGCACAGGTATAACACATTTGTATAAACACTCGGTATTATAGTACTAATTATTATTACATGGAAGCCTAAGTTTTATTATGCAGGCATGCACATGTTTTACAAATAACACTGAATGTGATGAAATAAAAGTTAGCCTCCTTGTTGAAAATATATACATAATTGGTTTTTGTCTAATAAAAAGGTGAAGAACACTGTATATTTCTTGCCTCCGGTCCGAAATCTATAGTATATGGTCTAATGGACCACCAAGATAAAAATGGCGCTTTTGTCCAGCCGTTCCCCATTTTCGATAAATATGCTGCGAAGCTGCCTGACTATTAGGCCACAAATGTCTTTTGCACAGTTTATTTAATTCAGATTTGAAGACATTTTTGGGAGGTTTTGGCAGTGACTTTACGTGGCAGTGATATGAGGAAGTGGTAGCAGGTAGTGATATCAGAGACCGGAAGGTGAAATGAGGCTGTCATATGGGGAAGACCATCAGACGGTGGTGGAAAGGGGCTTTTCCTTAAGCCATCTTGGCCGAGAAGTTGACCCTCTGGGAAGGCTGTGCTGGAAGTGAACGTCCAAGTAGGTGAGGTGTAGATACTCCGTCTCAGGGGACCTCTTAGGATTCCTTGGACAACATTGTGTTGTATAAATGGGATTCTGGTGCCAATTCCAATTTGGCCCGATGGTATCGTTAGTCAACTATAACCACACGCACACCAGACCCAGCGTGGCCTGTCAGATTAGCTGCTCCCTGAAGGTCATGGATGTGCCAACTGGTGTCTTTCTGACAACATAATAATTCCATGATAATTCACCTGAGATGAGCACGGTTTCCAAAAACTAGGAATCCAAAGCCTTTATATTGCTGTCTTCACCTGGATTTCAACCTTTGAATCTCAAACCTGCATTGCTCTGATAAAACCGAAGGACCTTCCCTCATGGAAGACCTGATGCTGGTGGAGTATTTTTTTTTTACACTTCCATAGATGATTGGACCATCCTCCAACAGGGTCTCATACTGATATGTAAGTAACATCGTGTTCTGACATATATTTGTTCAATCTATTGGTGGCTTCGAGTGAGACCTCGGATGGCCTGTCATCGGGATACTTATTATTATTTGGTGGCAATGGAGGCGCATGTGGTGGCAATGGAGGGACATGTGGTGGCAATGGAGGGGAATGTGGTGGCAATGGAGGAGAATGTGGTGGCAATGGAGGGGCATGTGGTGGCAATGGAGGGACATGTGGTGGCAATGGAGGAACATGTGGTGGCAATGGAGGGGAATGTGGTGGCAATGGAGGGGAATGTGGTGACAATTGAGGGGCATGTGGTGGCAATGGAGGAGAATGTGGGGACAATGGAGGGGCATGTGGTGGCAATGGAGTGACATGTGGTGGTAATGGAGGGGAATGTGGTGGCAATGGAGGGACATGTGGTGGCAATGGAGGGACATGTGGTGGCAATCGAGGGGAATGTGGTGGCAATGGAGGAGCATGTGGTGGCAATGGAGGAACATGTGGTGGCAATGGAGGGACATGTGGTGGCAATGGAGGAACATGTGGTGGCAATGGAGGAGCATGTGGTGGCAATGGAGGAGCATGTGGTGGCAATGGAGGAAGATGTGGTGGCAATGGAGGAACATGTGGTGGCAATGGAGGGACATGTGGTGGCAATGGAGGGACATGTGGTGGCAATGGAGGGGCATGTGGTGGCAATGGAGGGGAATGTGGTGGCAATGGAGGGGCATGTGGTGGAAATGGAGGGGCATGTGGTGGCAATGGAGGAACATGTGGTGGCAATGGAGGGACATGTGGTGGCAATGGAGGGACATGTGGTGGCAATGGAGGGGCATGTGGTGGCAATGCAAAGTCTCCATTCCTATGATTGAATTACATTGAGTTGAGGTAAACCATTGGTAGTCTTGCCTTTTTTTTCTTTTTTTTTTTTACAAGTCCAACAACTTATTTCATGCCGTCTTGAGCACCCATCAAACCTCACATGATGAACCTCATTCACGATCAGGCTAAATATGACAAGAACTTGTAAGTATCATCTTGAGGTTAGCTTTCAGGGACTCCAGGACAAAGTGCAAGTGTCCCAATAAGGTTCCTCGATACAGCGTGCCGTGCAGAAAGTGAAGGAAGGAAAGAATAAGCCCAGAAGTGTGTGTTGTGAAGAAGGCATGAATTATTGGACACGCAACCAAAACTAGGGAATAGGATTGTAGAAGATGAGAAGGAAACATGAGAGAGTGAAATGCAGGAAGGTCCGAGGAGCCTGAGCCGGTTCTTTCAATTCCGCTACAGTACTTCGATGTTGAGAAGACCATAGGCCTTTATCCCACGATGATGACCCAACACAGAATTTGATTTTAAAAAGAGGTCTTAGTGATTGTTAAATCCTTCTGATGTACAACCAGTTTAAAATTGCTTTCTCAAACATCACAATAATCAAAGTTTAAATGGAATTTCTATTCCGTTGAAGAATAGGGCGGCACTCAGAATAGGGCGGCACTCAGAATACGGTGGCACTCAGAATACGGCGGCACTCAGAATAGGGCCGCACTCAGAATACGGCGGCACTCAGAATACGGCGGCGCTCAGAATAGGGCCGCGCTCAGAATAGGGCGGCACTCAGAATAGGGCCGCACTCAGAATAGGGCGGCACTCAGAATACGGTGGCACTCAGAATAGGGCGGCACTCAGAATAGGGCGGCACTCAGAATACGGCGGCACTCAGAATACGGCGGCACTCAGAATGTGGCGGCACTCAGAATGTGGCGGCACTCAGAATATGGCGGCACTCAGAATGTGGCGGCACTCAGAATATGGCGGCACTCAGAATATGGCGGCACTCGGAATAGGGCGGCACTCAGAATAGGGCGGCACTCAGAATATGGCGGCACTCAGAATATGGCGGCACTCGGAATAGGGCGGCACTCAGAATACGGCGGCACTCAGAATAGGGCGGCACTCAGAATAGGGCGGCACTCAGAATATGGCGGCACTCAGAATAGGGCCGCACTCAGAATACGGCGGCACTCAGAATAGGGCGGCACTCAGAATATGGCGGCACTCAGAATAAGGCGGCACTCAGAATAGGGCGGCACTCAGAATATGGCGGCACTCAGAATACGGCGGCACTCAGAATAGGGCCGCACTCAGAATACGGCGGCACTCAGAATATGGCGGCACTCAGAATACGGCGGCACTCAGAATACGGCGGCACTCAGAATACGGCGGAACTCAGAATATGGCGGCACTCAGAATATGGTGGCACTCAGAATACGGCGGCACTCAGAATACGGCGAAACTCAGAATACGGCGGCACTCAGAATACGGCGGCACTCAGAATAGGGTGGCACTCAGAATACGGCGGCACTCAGAATACGGCGGCACACAGAATAGGGCGGCACACAGAATAGGGCGGCACTCAGAATAGGGCGGCACTCAGAATACGGCGGCACTCAGAATACGGCGGCACTCAGAATATGGTGGACTCAGAATATGGCGGCACTCAGAATAGGGCGGTACTCAGAATAGGGCCGCACTCAGAATAGGGCCGCACTCAGAATACGGCGGCACTCAGAATAGGGCGGCACTCAGAATAGGGCCGCACTCAGAATAGGGCGGCACTCAGAATACGGCGGCACTCAGAATAGGGCGGCACTCAGAATACGGCGACACTCAGAATAGCGCGGCACTCAGAATATGGCGCCACTCAGAATACGGCGGCACTCAGAATACGGCGGCACTCAGAATATGGCGGCACTCAGAATAGGGCCGCACTCAGAATATGGCGGCACTCAGAAGGGCGGCACTCAGAATATGGCGGCACTTAGAATATGGTGGCACTCAGAATATGGTGGCACTCAGAATACGGCGACACTCAGAATACGGCGGCACTCAGAATACGGCGGCACTCAGAATAGGGCCGCACTCAGAATACGGCGGCACTCAGAATATGGCGGCACTCAGAATACGGCGGCACTCAGAATACGGCGGAACTCAGAATATGGCGGCACTCAGAATATGGTGGCACTCAGAATACGGCGGCACTCAGAATACGGCGAAACTCAGAATACGGCGGCACTCAGAATACGGCGGCACTCAGAATAGGGTGGCACTCAGAATACGGCGGCACTCAGAATACGGCGGCACCCAGAATAGGGCGGCACACAGAATAGGGCGGCACTCAGAATAGGGCGGCACTCAGAATACGGCGGCACTCAGAATACGGCGGCACCCAGAATATGGTGGACTCAGAATATGGCGGCACTCAGAATAGGGCGGTACTCAGAATAGGGCCGCACTCAGAATAGGGCCGCACTCAGAATACGGCGGCACTCAGAATACGGCGGCACTCAGAATAGGGCGGCACTCAGAATAGGGCGGCACTCAGAATAGGGCCGCACTCAGAATAGGGCGGCACTCAGAATACGGCGGCACTCAGAATAGGGCGGCACTCAGAATAGGGCCGCACTCAGAATACGGCGGCACTCAGAATAGGGCCGCACTCAGAATAGGGCGGCACTCAGAATACGGCGGCACTCAGAATACGGCGGCACTCAGAATAGGGCCGCACTCAGAATAGGGCGGCACTCAGAATATGGTGGACTCAGAATATGGCGGCACTCAGAATAGGGCGGCACTCAGAATACGGCGGCACTCAGAATAGGGCCGCACTCAGAATACGGTGGCACTCAGAATAGGGCCGCACTCAGAATAGGGCGGGACTCAGAATAGGGCCGCACTCAGAATAGGGCCGCACTCAGAATACGGCCGCACTCAGAATACGGCCGCACTCAGAATAGGGCGGCACTCAGAATACGGTGGCACTCAGAATACGGCGGCACTCAGAATAGGGCCGCACTCAGAATACGGCGGCACTCAGAATACGGCGGCACTCAGAATAGGGCCGCACTCAGAATAGGGCGGCACTCAGAATATGGCGGCACTCAGAATAGGGCGGCACTCAGAATAGGGCCCCACTCAGAATAGGGCGGCACTCAGAATATGGCGGCACTCAGAATATGGCGGCACTCAAAATATGGCGGCACTCAGAATATGGCGGCACTCAGAATATGGCGGCACTCAGAATATGGCGGCACTCAGAATACGGCGGCACTCAGAACAGGGCGGCACTCAGAATAGGGCGGCACTCAGAATACGGCGGCACTCAGAATACGGCGGCACTCAGAATACGACGGCACTCAGAATGTGGCGGCACTCAGAATGTGGCGGCACTCAGAATACGGCGGCACTCAGAATACGGCGGCACTCAGAATAGGGCGGCACTCAGAATATGGCGGCACTCGGAATCGGGCGGCATTCAGATTGGGCTCATATCTCCGCCAGGCTGAACAGTTCACGCTTTGTATCCCACTGATCTGGATCCGGATCTTAACTAAAATCGAATCGGCTTGTTCCTGTCACCCACCAAACTCATCCACCACGTTTCGTCTGAATCTGTCCACAACGTTTTGCTAACCCTAACCCTAACCCAATATCAGATATTGTACGGTATATCGTTTTTGGCCCTGTCTCTCAATCTTGAAGAATCACTTAGAAAATCAAAATAAAGATTCTCGCATCTAGATCAGGAACCGGATCTTCGCCAAAATCGAAACAATTCGTTCTTGTCGCCCACCCAACCTGTCCACCAAGTTTCATCTGAATCCATCTATAACATTTTCAGATAGATATCCTGCTCCCAGACAGACAGACAGATAAACAGGTGGAAAAGATAACCTCCATCCATTTTCGGTGGCTGAGGTTAACAAGTGTCATGGTAATTGAAATTTCCTCCAGCATCACTAGATGAGAAAGGCTCCACATATTTGGAAGTATGTTCTTATACATGTATCAAGGATCACATGAGAACAGGATAAGAGAAAGCAAAGGATCAAAAGACACAAATGAGGCAGAGGAAAAACACACAAGGAAGACAACGGGGTAAAAGAGGAGGTTTGTGAGTGAACAGTGGGAACAGAACATGGTCTGTGCAGGTGTCACGAAGCTCAGAGGTAGGAATTGGCAGTGACTTGAGGTGGCAGTGACATTAAGAGAGACCATAAGGTGGTGGTGGGCAGGGACAAGAGGAGGGATCAAGAGGTGGTAGGTGGTAGTGATATGAGAGACCGGTAGCTGGTGGTGGGAAAGCAGGTAGGTGTTGGTGGGAAACACACTTGAGATCCAGGAGGGAAGAGCTTGATCTTCAACATGAGTTCAACATCATGGATCCAGACAACAGGCCCAGGAAGACATGAGTTCCACAGTTGAGAGACAATTGGGATGAATGAATGGAGGTCACAGGTAGTTGTGGCCATTTGCGATTATGCAACTTGGAACTTGGTGCACGAAAGATCTTTCGTGTCCACTGGACAACTAATGGCAGCCACTTCTCATGGAAAACTGCGGACGTCTACTAAGCAGTTAAAGTTGGGTTATGAAATGTACTAAGTATCCCGATGACAGGCCAAACGAGGCCTCACCAAAAACTATCAACGGATTGAACACATATCCATCACAACATGATGTTACTTACATATGAGTATGAGATCCTGGTAGAGGATGGCGCAATCATCTATGGAGTCCAACAAAAATACTCCACCAGCATCAGGTCTTCCATGAGGGAAGGTCCTTCAGTTTTATCAGAGCAAATAAGGTTTGAGATTCAACGGTTGAAATCCAGGTGAAGACAGCAATATAAAGGATTTGGATTCAAAGTTTCTGGAAACCGTGCTCATCTCAGGTGAATTATCGTGCAATTATTATGTTGTCAGAAAGACACCAGTTGGCACATCCATGACCTTCAGGGAGCAGCTAATCTGACAGGCCACGCTGGGTCTGGTGTGCGTGTGGCTGTAGTTGACTAACGATACCATCGGGCCAAATTGGAATTGGCACCAGAACCCCATTTATACAACACAATGGTGTCCAAAGAATCCTAAGAGGTCCCCTGAGACGGAGTATCTACACCTCACCTACTTGGACGTTCACTTCCAGCACAGCCTTCCAGAGGGTCAACTTCTCGGCCAAGATGGCTTAAGGAAAAGCCATCATCACATTCTCAAGTTTTCTCCCAGGTTGCCAAGGGCCATGTTTTTGCGCTCATGGAGCGTGAAATGGCAGAAGTATCTTCATGTTACTTCCCAACATGTGTTGATGAAACACATTGTTAAAAAGAAAGCAATCTCTGCTTCAGTCACCAGATTCTTTCCAAAAACACAACGCAGACAGAATGCATCATCTATCTTCTATTCGCTCAAATCTTGTGGGACCACTGCGATCTCAGGAGTTGACAGTGATAGTCGATTCATCGAAGAAAGGTGAGTGTTTCACCTGTGACTTAATTCCGATGAAAAAACGAATCTCGACGCTTAATGTACAAATGCTTTGCTGCTGTCTCAGATGGCATCATTAGTCATTCTTGGGCTGGCAAAACAGTTTAGAGTGTGGGCCCTCGCCTTAAGCGTCTAGCCTGGGTTGGAATATTGATGAAGGTATCAACTGTCACCCTGGTGTTTTGCGTGCAGGGACGGCGTCAATGTTTGCGTCCTCTATCGGAGGATCCGTCTTGGTGGACTTTATGGATCCCTCCATGTCTTTCATGAAGAGTGGACAATTTATCACCGGCACCCTGAACAATCTCCATATTCCTGCAATACCCTACAGAGGGTACTGCATCAGCAACACAGCTGCACTCCCAGCAATGATGTAAACTAGCAGCCACACAACTACCGGGGGACGCCTCTTCGCGGTGGTTGTACCCCCCAACGGAAGTTGGAGGCCAAATCTTCCCCATTCTTTCCTGCTGCCCGGATTCGTCAGGGCAGTGCAGTCACGGTCAGAATGCTGATCGGTCCCCATGGACCGGCCCTGTGTCCCTGTGTCTGTCTGTCCCTGTGTCTGTCTGTCTCTGTCTCTGTCTCTGTCTCTCTCTCTCTCTCTCTCTCTCTGTCTCTGTCTCTGTCTCTGTCTCTGTCTCTCTCTCTCTCTCTCTCTCTCTCTCTCTCTCTCTCTCTCTCTCTCTCTCTCTCTGTCTCTGTCTCTCTCTCTCTCTCTCTCTCTCTCTCTCTGAAGGTGGGGGTACGCCATCCTGAATGTGGGGGATCTCTGGGCTGTCTACAGGCCGCGGACTTATTCCACATAACAACCAGCAGCCACATACTGCATTTGAAGTAATGAATCCGTCAAGTTGGTTCTGTTAGCTTGGTCACTGACCCTGGACTATAAGCTGGCCTTAAAGTGCAATGCTGCTCAGAATACTCCGATTAGCATTTTTTAAAGGAACAAAAAATTATAAAGCTCCCCGATTGTCTGTTTCTCCTCCCACCACTGCATGGTAAATGCAGTAAATTCTGATGTCCCTTAGTCCAATCCCAGAAAGTTGCCTCTATGGGGTAAAAAAAATTGGGGTGAAGTAAAAATCCAAGCGAAAACAGAAGATGATAGCTATAGACTAGACGGATTTATGGAAAGAGGCCATGTATAAGCTTCTAGGTGCATTTTTGGGTAAAAGTTGGGGTACCTCACTTTTTAACATAAATAGGGTTTGCTTTTGCTGAATTCGATTAAACCGGTTCCCAAGCCGAATTTTGAGTTTTGAATTTTGAGAATTTTGAAGGTTCCTCTGTTGATTCAGCACAACATATATTGTTCTCCAAGACTGGTAAACCAGAAGCAATGTCACCGACAAGTGATGCTCTTCACTTCCATTTGATGTGAGTACACTATCAAGCCATGGTATGGAGAAATGCTCATTGTGCCATACCTGACCTTCCTGCACCTGTGGAAATGGGATGGAAACGTGGCGATTCAGGACTAGAGCCTATTCTGATGTCACTGAGTCCAATCCCAGAAAGTTGCCTCGAGATGATTTGTTGTGCATGCCAGAAGCAATGCAAGACTCGACGCTGCAAATGTCGCAATTCAGAGTTGAGGTGCACATCAATGTGTGCCTGTCAGCAACAGAGTGATGATCAGACCCCTTGTATGAATTTGATGTAGTTTGGCAAAACAACATGTGTGACATTCCTGAATGTTTGTGCTTCATGGCCATTGGCCATGTATACTTAATTTTGGAATAAATGGTTGTATGAAACATTGTCTTATTAAAACCATTTCCCATTTTATGGTGTCCAATTTCAAAATCAGTTTGAATGTCTCTTTCAATATGTCACCAACCATAATATAGACTGGACGGATTTATGGAAAAAGGCCATGCATAAGCTTCTAGGTGCATTTTGTGGTAAAAGTTGTAAAGTTAAAGTAAAAGAGCTGCATGTATATACATGATATATAAATGCTTGTTCAAACAAATTGTCCAAAAATGGCAATTTGGCGGCCATTTTGTTTATGCTAATTAGAAGGTCAAAAACCCAAAATTCGGCTTGGGAACCGGGTTAATCGAATTCAGCAATCCCTATTTATGTTAAAAAGTGAGGTTCCCAACTTTTACCCAAAAATGCAGTTAACATTCACATTTCTCAGAATCCATCTAGTCTACTATGCATCAAGGTGGTATCTTGTCTGGCCCTGTGTTCAAGCATCTGTGAAATTTAATTAGACAAGAAAACCCTCCATTATGTAGTGAAACCAATAGGTGATACATTGGGGTTCTTCAGATAGGCCTCAAACCTGTCTGATTTTCCAAATTGGGATCCTGTGGCATTAAATGCAGTGCATGTCAAACATTCCAGGAACCTTGAGCATGACCCAGCGGCTTGATTCCCAATCCCCGGAATGTCTGTGCATTTAAGAGGAAGAAACCGTTATGGACATAGATTGAGGATGACAAAGATGCAACATGCCGCAACGCGCAACAGGGCAAACCTACTCCATTCCTAGCAGGCCCCCATGTGTACACGTCGGGGTACACCAAGGAAGGGCGATTAGGGCTCTCTCAGCAGAAAGCTCAAATACTTACGTACCAGTACGAGGAATTAGAGCACTATCATGCTTCAGTGTGCTGATTTCGTAAAATGCTACATTCATATCTTCAATCAAAAGAGTTCAGTAAATAGATTAAAAAGGTGATCCTCTTCAAATTTCAAGTCAATCAGATGAAAATTGAGGATTTTAGAAATTGCACCTAAGTTATTGACCTTTGGCCTATGTTGACCTTTTGACCTATGTTTGTCCTCAAAAATAATTGGTGGATAAATTTGTAGACATGATATGCAAATCCTTTTCAAACTTCAAGTCAATTGGATGGAAATTTATGATTTTAAAAATTTGATAAAGTTGATGACCTTTGGCCTATGTCGACCTTTTGACCTTTTGACCTTTTGACCTTTTGTGTGGTTTTGGTTTATCGGTTTAAAATCGATCCAACCAAGTTCGGTTTAAAATTGTTACCAGTAGACGATTGACAGACAGGCTAACCCCCGCTCTAGCAGGGGAAATGGCCTTAAAATGCCTGTTGTTGTGTTGTGTAGACGATTGACAGACAGAAAAACAAACAGACAGACAAACAGAATAATGCACATGACCAAGCAATATACCTGAAAAATATTCGATTTTCGCAGGTAACAGACAGGAGTGAAAACATAACCTCCGTACACACCTTCGGTGACAGAGACAAAGGGCATGGACAAACAGCCATATGTTGGCAACCATTGCGCAGGCTTTGATGGGACCAATGGCCTCCGCTTGTATTGAAGTTTTATTATTATTGTCGTATATCTTGTCATATTATTACTGTTGTCACGAGTCGCCCAGTCAGCATTTCAAATACTCCATTTAGTTCGCAAAGAAAGGGTTTTACAGAATTACACCATGGAGACGAAAAAGAAAAGTGTTGCTTTGGGGCATAAAATGAGATATTGTTTTAATTTCAAAGTTTAAAGTGAAAGCAATTAAATGGAAGGAAAAGTCGTCATGCAGCAAGCTTTGCCTTTTCTTGTTTTGTGGAATGTTATGCAGAGGTGATGATAAATTACAAGATAGCACAAACAATACTGATGTTTTCATTATGTATGTTTTTATTATATACTAAGTGGAGGCTCGTATAAGAGCTCGTATTTTCAGCGACTGCGCAGGAAGCCATTCATGGGTAGACTGTGTACACATCTCATCTCGTGAGTACCTTTCAAAAAGAGTAGGGCATTGTGTGCCTGTACCCAGAACAAAAAAAAAAATTCCGCAGTGACTGACAGTTGAAAGAGCAATGGCAAACCATCTAGTGTATTCTCTATCGAGTGACTGGTTGGGCAGCAGTGACACTGAAAATAATATGGCCGTGAACGGAATGGACCCCAAGTGTACTGATGGGTCCATTTTCTGGATTGGCATCAAATGTAACTTTGCAGTTGTTTAACGATTCTCATTGTTCGAAAACGTGCTCATTCGGCCATTGTTTGGATGAATACTTAGCACCAACCGCCTCCTTAAATTGGACTGATAAATAAATAATAGAGATAACTACCTCTAGCACCTCTTAACTGGAATGGTGACCATAAACCCCTGTGCCGCATCAGCAATTACTGCAGCTGCAGGGGTCATGACTAACAGCGGGTGCCTCCAACATATCTACCTTGTTTATATATATCCATTACCACTTAAAAATAACTTTAGGTTGCAGCCGCGGTGATACAGTTAAGAGATGCTCGAGCTATATACTCCCTCGTACAGTCATACAGGGTGACTAGATCTAAGCAAAACAAATACACAACACTCGGGTCAACAGAGTTGCTGGAGGCCCCATTGCCCATTGTGCGGTGGTAGGCCCCATTGTGAATATACATGTTATTGTGGGGAGTGTACTTTGGTACATTTTATATTGTATATTCATATCCATTAAATAGTCGGATTTTGAATATGATTTTATATCGCCAAGATGCCAAGATCTGTACGAATAAATGTTGAAAATCAAGAAATATGTCATGCATAGCACAATACCTGCGAAATCCTTAAAATAAGGTGTTGAACATTGGCCTATGTTGACCTTTTGGCCGATGTTGACCTTTTGGCCTATGTTGACCTTTTGGCCTATGTTGACCTCAAGAATAATTAGCGGTTGAATTCAGTGACCTGACATTCTAATCCACTTCGAATTTCAAGTCGATCGCATGAGAATTGAGGATTTTAGAAATTGCACCTAAGTTGTTGACTTTTGGCCTATATTGATCTTTTGACCTATGTTGATCCTTTGACCTATGTTGACCTTTTGACCTATGTTGACCTCAAGAATAATTAGCGGTTGAATTCAGTGACCTGACATTCTAATCCACTTCAAATTTCAAGTCGATCGCATGAGAATTGAGGATTTTAGAAATTGCACCTAAGTTGTTGACTTTTGGCCTATATTGATCTTTTGACCTATGTTGATCTTTTGACCTATGTTGACCTTTGGCCTAAGTTGACCTTTTGACCACAAAATCAATAGGCTTCTTGATTATGACCAACTCTACCATTTGGTGAAGTTTCATGAAGATCGTTTGAAAATAGTGACCTGTAGGCGACTGACATACACACAAAACGACAGAATAACGCACACGACCAACCAATACACATGAAAAATCTTCGATTTTCACAAGCAATAAGAATGAAATGTAAATTACTAAAGTACAAAATGATGGTTCGTGCAGTTTTGACCTCGATATTCCATCATCGTTTTTTCCACAGAAAATTAATCTCATTCGCAAATAGGAACCCAGAAGGTTTCCTTGAAATTCTTCCCCAAATCCCTTGTTTCTCCAAATCTCCCTTGAATTGTCCTTCACACCTGCTGTTGGTGTGTTCCCTTCACTTTCCACTGTTTATTTTGCTTTGGTACATCCTGATCTCTTATACAGTACCTTTGGAAAGTATTCACACCCCTTGACTTCTTTCATTTTGCTGTGTTACAGGCTGCATTTAAAATGGATTAAATTGAGATTTTTTGTCACTGATCTGCACATAATACCCCATAATGGCAAAGTGGAATTTTTGTTTTGGAAACCTTTACAAAATAATTTAAAAATAAAATACAGAAATATCTAATTTACATAAGGATTCAACCCCATGAGTCAATACTTCGTAAAAGTGCCTTTGGCAGTGATTACAGCTTCGACTCTTCCTGGGTATGTCTGTATCAGCTTTACACATCTGGATTTGGAGAGTTTCTGCCATTCTTCCTTGCAGATTTGCTCAAGCTCTGTCAAGTTGGATGGGGAGCGTCGGTGAACAGGAATCTTCTATTCTTTCCACAGATTCTCAATGGAATTCAAGTTTGGGCTTTGGCTTGGCCACTCAAGGACTTTCATGTTCTTGTTCTGAAGCCATTCCAGTGTTGCTTTGACTGTATTTTTGGGGTCATTGTCCTGTTGGAGCATAAATCTTCACCGCAGTCTAAGGTCTTTTACACTGATTCAGGTTCTCCTCAAGGATTCCACTGTATTTGGCTTCATTCATTGTTCCCTCTATCCTTACAAGTCTCCCAGTCCCTGCCGCTGAAAAGCATTCCCATAGCATGATGCTGCCACAACCATGCTTCACAGTACAGATGGTGTTAGAAGGGTGATGAGCTGTGCTCGGTTTCTGCCAGACGTAGCGCTTTGCATTCAGTCTAAACAGTTCAAATTTGTCCCATCAGACCACAGAATATTTGCCTCAAACTCTCAGTCTTTCACATGCCTTTTTGTGAACTCCAGGTGTGGTGTCATGCACATTTTTCTCAGTAGTAGTTTCCGACTGGCCACTCTCCCATAAAGCCTAGAATTGTGAAGTGTTGCAGAGATTGTTGTCCTTGTCCTTCTGGCAGGTTCTCCCATCTCAGCCAAGAAACCCTGTAGTTCTGTCAGAGCGGTAATCGAGTTCTTAATCACCTTCCTAACCAAGGTCCTTCTTGCCCTGTTGCTCAATTTGGTTGAACGGCCAGCTCTAGGAAGAGTCTGGGTTGTTCCATATTCTTTCCATTTACTAATGATGGAGCTCACTGTGCTCTTGGGAACTTTAAACACTCTAGAAATTGTTTTATACCCTTCCTGTGATCTATGCCTCCTCACAATTCTATTTACGGAGAGTTCCTTGGACTTCATGGTAGAGTTTCTGCTCTGAAATGCACTGTCAACTGTGGGACCTTATATAGAAAGGTGTGTTTGTTTCTTAATCATGTCCAATCAATTGAATTGGCCGCAGGTGAACTCCAATCAAGTTGCAGATACACCTCAAGGATGATCAAGGGAAATTGGATTTACCTGAGCTCAATTTGAAGTGTCATAGCAAATGGGGTTGAATACATATTGACTCAAGGACATTTCAGTTTTCCATTCTTAATTATTTTGTTAAAATTTCTAAAAAAAATATTCCACTTTGACATTATGGGGTTTATGTGTAGATCAATGTCAAATAGATCTCAATTTAAACCATTTTGAATTCAGCCTGTAACAACAAAATGTGAAAAAAGTAAAGGGGTGTGAATACTTTCTAAAGGTACTGTATGTTCTAGCTCCTCCACGAGGCTCGCCTTTGTAAAATAAATAATAATAAACAAATCTGTTTGTTCCAGTAAGGAGACATTTCAGACCACTGTCGTGGTGGCTGTATATCCAAAACAGTCTTCTTCATTGTGTTTGTTGAACTAGAAGTTGTAATTATTTGTTAAAGCCAAGCTCCGCACCCCAACTTCGCCCTGGCCAAACCTCTTCTTTGGGCTCCCTGATGTGACCGAGACCTGCAGAAAGCTGATCCCATCTCCATTATTTCAAGAATTATCCTCCTCCATTTTCCCAATATTCACGGATGCCATGATGACCTTCAGCCCCTGCCCCTCTACAAGAATCCATTTAACAGGCACGAAATGGTGGGGTGGGAGGAATTGAGGGTGGTGGCTTGGGCAGGGAGGGCGTCGTTGTTGGTGGTGGAGGGGGCTCAAGGTTTTCTGGTGAAAATAATGAACTTGCGAAACAGACAGAAAAGAAAGACAAATGGTTCCCGAGAACACAGATCTGACAACTTTGTTTCATTTCTATAATATAAAGTCTGTGTCATCCAAAATGTGTTGTTTAAACCTGCTGTGCGTATAAAATGTGACCAGCACATAAACAATATTCTCTATTTGCAAAGACATTTGATCGACAAGAAATAAAATGAAATGGGGAAAAAAATAACTAGACAAGTAACAACAACAAAGATGAAATACAGCACATTCTGAGCTTTGGGTGCTTCCCATTAGGAGGTGAAGTTTGCCGCAATGCATGGTGCATGATTGGACGGTAATATGTGATGTTTGCTCATGCCATGGCTCATTATGTGGGAAAATCGCAGAGAACATGCTGTATGTTTATGATAGCAATCAAATCAAGTAAAATCAATTCAAAGATGGGCTGACAGGGTGGCCTAGAGGTACGCACACTCTCCTCTAATTTGTCTAGCCTGGGTTTGAATCTCGGCCCAGCTGTAAACTGCCATCCTGATGTTTCACTGACAGGACGATTCATCAATGTGCGTGTTGTCCCTGAAATGGATGATAGCTGGGTGTCCTGTTTGTTGCTAGCATTAGTTGGTGGATGTTAAAGATCCCACAGGTGTCCTTTGCGACATCGAGCATCAATAATTTGAAGAAATGACAAAACTTCAAGAAAAACCTTCTCACCTTATTTTAAAGCTTTGAACATTAAGCGCTATTCAATTAATCGTGAATAAACCAACATGGCCTGGTCAACTGACTGATACAAAGCTGATGAAAACTTATTTGGATAGACATAGTGAGGGAGGGGACCTCTTGGTACTACTCAAGATGGAGGAAGGTTATATTCTCATCTCTGTCTGTCTGTGAACAAGATATCTCAAAATGTTAAGGATGGATTTGGACAAAACTTGTTGGACAGGTTGGGTTGTTAGTGATGTGATAAGGACAAAGTGGTTCGATTTTGGTGAAAATCCGATTCCGGATCCGGATACGAAGATGTATTATGTGATTCTTCGCTATTGAGAAATAGGGCCAAAAACTATATATAGCACGATATTTCAAAAAGTTGTGAACGAATTATGACAAAACTTGGTGGATGGATTGGTCAGGTGACAAGAACAAGCTGATTCAATTTTGGCTCAAGTATGGATCCAGATCAGACCTATCAGTGGGATACAAAATGGCAACCGTTCAGCCTGACGAAGGTATGCACCTTACCAAGTGCATTCTAGTTTGATCTGATTTGCTCCTACATTGCCATCTCAAACTGACTTCCTGAACAAGATTTCCCACGTAGCTGCTCCTAAGTTAGACCTGCAAAATGATTTTAGGTTTTCCATGAGCTCCATACAAGAGCAAAAGAAGCATTAAAAGCTATTACATCAAATTTGATGTTTGAAGCTAATAATGTATTTCTGACCCACACATTATGCGCAGTCACGTGAAAAAGCCAGTCGCCGACTGGGCATCCTCCGTCGTGCGAAGTCCTTCCTCGGCACACCTGAGCTCCTCACCACTTACAAGGCTTTCATCCGCAGCTCAATGGAATACTGTTCTCCCCTATGGGCTGGTGCTCCTGCCTCACACCTGGCTCGGCTTCACGCTGTTGAATCCAAAGCTTTCAAAATCATTGGAATCTCCCGCGATGAAGCTATCTCTGAGGGCCTTTCACTCACTCACCGCAGGCAGGTAGGTGGTCTTTCTGTCTTCTACCGACTCCTCTCCGGCCTTGCTCCCCCAGCTCTCTCTGTGCTCTGTCCCCCAAATATTCCTACAGGTCGCACAAGATCTGCCAGCAACCCTCTGATGGTTAAACTGCCGAAATCTCGGCTCTCTGCTCACCTTCACTCTTTCATTCCTCTTTTCTCCCGCCTGTGGAACAAACTCCCACACTCCCTTCAATCCCTCTCCTCCCTCCAGGTCTTTAAAAGAGCTGTTCACCACCATCTCTTATCTTCCCCCATCCATAACCTTGATCTTTTCTACCCCCACTAATTCACCCCAGATCCACCTTGTTTGAAATTCCAACTTATTTCCTGGAAATCCTGGCAGTGTCCATATGTTTATACCTCTCCCACCCCCCCCCCTTCACATGCCTCCCCCCCTTCACATGCCTCCCCCCTTTCACATGCCTCCCCCCCAAAGCCCTCTCCCTCCCACAGATCTCTCGATGTCTCCATGTCTCTCGGTCCCTGCTCTCAAATGTTGTGTTTGTGTCCTTCCCCCTCTCTCCCCATCTTGTCTACCGCTCCCGATGTTATTTGTTTTATGTGTCTGTTTGTCTTTCTGTGTGATTAATGTTCGCTCTTTCACGAGCCTCGATCTTGTATACAAAAAAAAAAAAAAAAAAAAAAAAAAAAAAAAGTAAGTACACCCCATGTAAAGTTTTGACTTTTTCAACATATTTCAACATACAGCTATTTGATCTTCATTTCAACAATATTGATAGATAAAGGTGATATAATATAACAAATATCATGAAACATTTACATTTTGTTGTCGATAGTATAATTTAAATAAACATAAATTCTAATTTCGCATGTGGAAAAAGTAAGTACACCCCTACATTTATCACTACTTCAAATACCTAAAATTAGAATCAGGTGCACCAGCTCAGGTGCAAATGATTAGAACATCGTTAGAGAGGATCTTGGAGGAACCTGTCTTATTTAAACCTCAGACATTTAGTTTGGTTTGCTCTTTGTTGTTGAAGTGTGCGGCGTCACCTTGCCAAGATTAAAATAGCTCTCTGAGGCCTTCAGAAAGAAGGTTATAGATGCCTACGAGTCTGGGAAGGGATTTAAAAAGATCTCCAAACAACTTGAAATCAATCAATCGACTGTCCGGAAGATCATCTACACGTGGAGAAGATTCCAAACAACTGCCAACTTGTTCAGGCCAGGCCGCCCCAGGATCATCAATGATCTCTCTCTCTGACTCTCTTGAAAATCCTGTCTATCACTTTGCTGATGACTCCACTCTCTCCCGCTCCATTCCTCATCCCTCAGATAGGCAGTCTGCAGCCTCCTCACTCTCTGCAGACCTGGACAAAATCACAGACTGCGCAAAACAGGTGGAACATGTCTTTCAATCCTGACAAATGTCACACTCTTACTATGTCTCTCCAAAAAGACCGACTGGACAACCCTCCCATCTACTTTCTGAATAATCCTCTCCAAGAAGTTCTGTCACTCAAGCTTTTGGGTCTCACTATCTGACATGATCTTTCCTGGGAAAAACAAATTTCCAAGCTGGCCTCCAAAGCCAGTCGCCGACTGGGCATTCTCCGTCGTGCGAAGTCCTTCCTTGGCACACCTGAGCTCCTCACCACATACAAGGCTTTCATCCGCAGCTCAATGGAGTACTGCTCTCCCCTCTGGGCTGGTGCTCCTGCCTCACACCTAGCTCGTCTTCACGCTGTTGAAACAAAAGCGTTCAGAATCATTGGAATCTCCCACGATGACGCTATCTCCAAGGCCTTTCAATTAATCACCGCAGGCAGGTTGGTGGTCTTTCCGTCTTCTACCGACTCCTCTCCGGCCTTGCTCCCCCAGCTCTCTCTGGGCTCTGTCCCCCAAATATTCCTGCAGGTCGCACAAGATCTGCCTGCAGCCCTCTTATGGTTAAACTGCCAAAATCAAGACTCTCTGCTCACCTTCACTCCTTCATTCCTCTTTTCTCCCGCCTCTGGAACAAACTCCCTCACTCTCTTCAATCCCACTCCTCCCTCCAGGTCTTTAAAACGGCTGTTCACTACCATCCCTTATCTTCCCCAATCCAAAACCTTGATCTTTTCTACCCCCGCTAATTTCACCCAAAATCCACTTTTTTGAGGTGACCTTTGACTTCTTTCCTGGAAGTAATTGGTGTCCTTGCGTTTTATACCTATCCTGCCTCCCCCCAGGCCCTCTCCCTCCAAAAACATCTCCCGATGTCCCTGCTCTCAAATGTTGTGTTTGTGTGCTTCCTCCCCTTCTCTCTCCATCTTGTCGACCGCTCCCCTTTTTATATACTTTGTTTGCTTGTTTGTTTGATTTGTTTGTTTGATAAATGTTAGCTCTTTCACGAGCCTCGACTCTGTATACAAAAAAAAAGAAAAAAAGTTCAGCCCGACAGCAGACCGCAAGATGCTGAAAGAAGTCTCTAAGAACCCCAGAATGTCATCACGGGACCTACAGGTAGCTCTTGCCACTGTTGATGTCAAAAGTGCACGAGTCTACCATTAGAAAGAGGCTGCACAAATTTGATCTACATGGGAGGTGTGCCAGGAGGAAACCTTTGCTGTCCAGAAAGAACATCAGGGCAAGACTAAAGTTTGCCAATGAACACCTCAGCAAAGACCAGCACTTCTGGAACAATGTGCTCTGGACAGATGAGTCAAAGGTAGAGCTATTTGGCCACAGAACCAGAAGACATGTTTGGCAAAAACCAAAGACAGCATTTGACCACAAGAACCTGATACCAACTGTAAAGCATGGTGGTGGAAATATTATGGTTTGGGGCAGCTTTGCTGCATCAGGGCCTGGGCAGCTCACCATCATAGAATCCACTATGAATTCTTCATTGTACCAGAGGGTGCTTGAGGATAATGTGAGGCCATCTGTCGGAAAGTTGAAGCTCAACCGAAGGTGGACCTTGCAACATGACAATGACCCGAGACATACCAGTAAATCCACCAAGGAATGGCTGAAGAGAAAGAAATGGAGGGTTCTGGAATGGCCAAGTCAAAGCCCGGATCTAAATCCCATCGAGATGTTGTGGGGGGATTTGAAACGAGCTGTGCATGCAAGAAACCCCTCAAGCATCGCACAGCTGAAAGAATTCTGCATGGAGGAGTGGACAAAAATTTCTCCCAGTCGATGTGAGAGACTGGTCGACAGTGATAAGAAACGCCTACTTGAGGTTGTTTCTGCCAAAGGGGACAATACCACCTATTAGAGCCAAGGGTGTACTTACTTTTCCACATGCGAAATTTGCATTTATGTGTATTTAAATTATACAATGGACTACAAAATGTAAATGTTTCATGATATTTGTAATATTATATCACCTTTATCTTTCAATATTGTTGAAATGAAGATCAAATAGCTGTATGTTGAAATATGTTGAAAAGGTCAAAACTTTACATGGGGTGTACTTACTTTTTCACGTGACTGTATGTACCCTTTTCGCAACATTGACCTAATGGTCATTGTCGGGGCGAAGCATCGAAGTTCCATCGGATGGACGACAATCCCTAGGACCCGTCTGCCAGCGGTGTCTTTCAGGTAGGGTACAGGTGAGTTATCGATGGCACCCTGAACAAATTACAAATTGCTGTCCTGACTGGCTGCTGGGGGAGAGCAACGGCAAACCACCCAGCATAACCCTTGCTCCGGAACTCCTTTAGCAGCGACTTTTTGGAAAGAGTCCGGTACATTCATTTGAAGAATAATTTTGGAACCTGTACAGTGTACATGGATGACACAGACATGAATAGACATCAGTGTACTTTTAAGGGAATCGCAAGGACATTTGCAGACAATGGACAAAGGCAAATGGAATATATGGGAGTTGAACGTGGAATCCCTGCATTGTGAGCCAAGGATTCAGATGAGAACACTGAAAAATGGAACGCAATATGGCAGGATGGGGAAACTTTTTGGTTCAAAAACATTATCATGAATTATTTATGATTTCTAGATGAACTGTACTTGATGTGTGTGCGTGACGTTAATGGTTTAATTTATAATAAAGAAAATGTGTTCATAAAGGTTGTTGGAAATTGAATTTCTGATTTTCAGAACTTCAGCAGCAAAAATTACACAACTAATTACACAACGAATTACCCAATCTTTCACGCCTCCGCTGTGGACAACACCCACAGCAGTAACAGTAACAACATAGACTGTACGACAGCACTGATGTCAACTGTAACCTATGCCAGGCCACCCCACACACAATAATAACACATTATAGAAGACTGTTACGTTATAGAAGAGGTCTTGCCTCCATGAAGTCAAAAGCACAGCATCTTAGATGTGAGGGGTCTGTGGGTCGCTCCCGAGAGAATGATCGGCTACGTGCCGTGGTCAGTTCGAGCAGAACTGACTAGGGATAATCAACAACAGCAATAAAAAAATAATTTTAAGCAAGCGTTTTGTTGTTTATCTCGCAATAATTAAACATGTAAAGGAACTGAAATACATCACCAGCAACATTTATAGTTTCCTTGTACCTTGTACCTTCATCACTACCTCCGCCGCCGCAGATGGACGGAGCTTGTGTTTTCATCCGTGTCTGTCTGTCTATCTATTTGTTCATCTGTGAGCAGGATATCTCAAAATGTTGTGGACTGATTTGGACAAAATTTGGTGGACAGGTTGGGTTTGTGACAAAGACGAATTGATTAGATTTTGGTGAAAATCAGGATCCGGATGCAATATTTTTTTAAGCGATTCTTCACATTGAGTGATGGGACCAAAATCGACATATAGCACAATGTCTCAAAAAGTCGTCGATGGATTTGACTGCCAAGGGTACATATTTGGAGGCAATTTAGCGCCAATAAGGAAATGGCGTCATTAAGACGATATTTGGAGCAATGGGACTTGGACCAGAAAGAGAAGTCCCTCGAGGTGCTCCGCAAGTCACCTTTTGCGACGGTGGGCAGCAGGGGGGGTCCAACGAGGGCACACCAGAGATTGTTGCGCCTTTTTCAGCAAAGGATCCATGAATATGCAATTGTTTTCATTGTGGTAGTGAATTTCCTTATATCTAATGAGCAAAAAGTAAATACAAGTATGTATTTGTTGAAGGTCAGTCACACTTTCACACAAAAAAATTCACAAAAATTGTTTTTTAACCAATTTCAGTGGCATTTTAGTTCGATGATTTCCTCTGAGTCTGCGGAGGTCGGTAGTTCCATTCTTCACCCTGGCTGAGTCATATCAAAGGCCTTTTAAAAATTGTATATGCTCTTTCCTCACCTGTTGCTTAGCATTTAGAGCAGGTGTTTAATCTTTTTGCATTTGCGGACCACTTGACAATTAAATAACCAGGGACCCAGACTCAGAGGGGATTAATACCTGACCCGAAACGTTCAACCTTGTTATCCTCCAGGACATAGTGGTGAATAGATTTTAAAGTCATAAAAAAGCAAAAAAAAAAAAAAAAAATTTCATTTTTCCTTTCCCCCCCCCCCCCCCCCCCTTCACTAAATTGTGATATTTAATTTTACTAAACAGATATATTGACGGCACTCGTTCCTCATTATTCATTCACAGACCATTCAGTCCCACATCTCATTCTTCTTTCCTCTCGTATCTGTTCTTATGTTTCATGTATTCCCTTACTCTCATTTCCAATTACTAGGGCATTGCCCGTACTATATCTATATCTAAAATTATATCCCCCCCCCTCTATTTACATGAAATGGTTTGGTCCAAAGCGAACGGCTTGCGAGTGGTGACAATCCCCCCCCTCTATTTACATGCAATGGTTTGGTCCAAAGCGAACGGCTTCCGGAGTTTGGTAAAGAAATCGCCATCGCGTGCACAAACGCGCAGGAAAGCGAATGAATCGCAAATTCGGTTTTATTAGTTTTAAAACATAGTTTAACGCCAACATAGTTTGCAAACGTGAAATAAATGAATACGCTCTCAAATGTGCCATCCGAGGCAGAGTGTGTCCTCCACGTTCGGCACACGCGATCGTTCGCTGCTCTCTGATTGGTTGAATCGTTTTTTGGACATAGCTCGGTAAGTAATTGTCCGATTAATATGAAACCTTGAAAAGGCACATCCTCGGGTCCCCAGCAATATACCTGGCAAGTTAAAAGTATATCGGACCCGTGGTTGTCGAGAAACAGCGGTCACAGACAAACAGACGTACAGACGTACAAACGTACAAACGTACAGAGATTACTGGAATTATAGATAGATTGTCTCTCAGTTACTGCTTCTTCTTCCTCCCTATAAATTATGTTTCATTCCTGAAAAGTTCACAAACCTTCAGGTTATGTTATGCCCCTCCCATTCCCCTTCCCCCATACCATTCCCATTCATACTCATGGTTCATGTGGGGTTCACATACTTTTTGTTGGAGGTATTATGTTTCGGGTTGTCTGTCCGTCTGTCCGTGCGTCCGTCCATTATAGGTTATTGTAACTGCGATAACTTGAGAACGGATGAAGGGATTTAAATCAAACTTCGATCAAGTATGTACTATTATGTAAAGATGAACTGATTAGATTTTGGGATAAAGAGGTCAAAGGTCAGAAACATGACCAGAGGTCACATTAGGTTAAAATCCTGTTACTATTCTAACTTGTGACCCAGCAATGGGATTTTGACCAAACTTTGTATAAGTATATATTATGATGGAAAGATGAACTGATTCGATTTCGGCATCAAAGGTCAAAGAGCAGAGGTCATGTCAGGAAAAAAATGTGATACTTGAGAACAGGTGAAGGGATTTAAATCAAACTTGGTACAAGTATGTATAATGATATAATAATGTGGGCGGAGGCATATCGGTCGACGTCGCAACGTTGAAGGGTATCGTTCTAGTTTTACCTTGACCTAATTTTAAGGTCATGACCTAATTATGGACATTTTCCACCATAACTCAACTAAAGTTTGTCTGATCAGAACCTACATCATACACCTCCAGGATAAAGGTCAAGGTAAAACATCAGTCTGAAAATAATTACTCATTGTTATCGCTCAATTTTTACAATAAGGAATCTCAAATACTGCTTGGCCTTCCAAGATGTTATTGTGTCTTAATAGTGGACCTGCACTGAATTTTGCATCTGTTTGATTCCTGTCCTTGACATACTTTTTCCGAATTGTGACCTAATTAACAAAAAATATCTTTTTGATCATAACTTGAATAATTTTCCTCCTATTTTCATGATGTTGAGTTTTATGGATAGATTGTAGATGGGTACACATTTTCTTAATTTTAACTCAATCCCTAAATGTTGAAGGTCATGGTCATATTATCATGGTCATATCATTCGAAAAAAATGTCGCCATTAAATCACGGGCGATCTCCAAGGGTAAGTCAGGGGAGGTTTACCCTTGGCAATCTCTTTGTGTTCACAGATGTCTAATTGTGTTTTCTCCTCATTCCCTTCTCCCACCTTTCATTTATTTCTTCCATTGCTCTTTCATTCCTGTTTTTTTTCCCCTTCCTGTTCTTTCAGCCCCTAACATGTTTTGCTTGAGCTTGTGGGGGCCCATCTTGTTCACTGATGTTGTATCTTCCTTCACTCTCCACCCTCCCCTTCGTCTCTCATTCTCAGGGTGTGTTCTCCTACCTTCTGCTCTGCTGTGTTTTGTGTTATATTGGTTTTTTCATGAGCTCAAACTTTGTATACAATGACGAACATACTTCGCAGACCCTCAATGACATGGCCACGGATTCCCCAGGGCAATCTCTGTGCTTGCCTCAGGTCAAATCCTGTGTTGTCCCGGGGTCTATCTAGATCTCTGAGGTGTATTTGTGTAGAAATAGGAGAAAAAAATACAGATTAAAAACAAGTCATTGGGGATTATTTGCGGCAAGTCACCATGTGATGCAAAGTAACATGTGATGGAAGAAACATAGGTTGCTTATTGACCGAGAAAAAAAGCCTCCAAAACATATATATTCCCTGCTTTGATGCAGAGATAAAGAATCAATAATATGTTTTTGCTTTTATCACAGCCAGAAACAAGGAATCTAATGGCCGTTGTTGGCTTTCAAAAGCAGAAAAGTGGAACATTTGTTATAACAAGCTGGCAAAGTAAACCACATGAAATGTTTAAAATGTGATAAAATATCCCCAAGGAAAACGCATTATCAAAGGCAATACGGATACAATCGTAAAAAAAAAAGCTAGAACGGTACTCGGTAGAGTGTACACCTCTGTCAAACTGAACAGTTTTTGTTTTCTATCCCACTGATAGATCTGGATCCAGTTCCAGATCTTCACCAAAATCTAACCAATTCATCCTTGGCACAAACCCAACCTGTCTACCAAGTTTTGGCCATAACCTGCCATAACCTTTTGATATATCCTGTTCACAGACAGACAGTGTTATGGGGTCCTCTACAATCTCCTGGTCTCGGTAACCTCCGAACCCCGAGAGGAACCCCGGCAGAAAAATATGTTACCCTGTGGGGAAAATCAATAGTGAAACCACACCAATGATTATAAATGAACAAACTTTTATTATAAATCACACACAGGTATAACGGTACAACAAATGGCCATTAAGAGTGCACTCTATATATCTCTTATATAAAGTCAGGTCACTCACGGCGCGGCCAGCGATTGCAACGGCACTCCTCAATGTCTCTATAACTTTTCCCAAGGCGAATGGGATTCGCTCCAGCGGTCGATGGAACGAAATCCGGTCGAAGCCCGAATCTCGCTCTCCAGTCGATATCCGAAGCGTGTACAGTGGGCAAGGGTGCTCTTCCCGCCAAACTGTACAACGGCGCCCTCCAGAGGCGCACCTTCACCGCTCCCTCAGCAAACCGCAACGTAATTGGAGACCTAGCGGTCGCACACACACACATCCCCGACAGACGGTAGGATGTTGGGGGTGAAGATGACATGAAGCAAACCTTCACAGGTGTCCGAAGCACGGGGTTCAAGATGGCCGACGGCTCTGGCTTGAGCCGATGCGACGAGGCGAGGATTCGTCGGAATCTCAGCGCCCCAAATCTGTCTATGCAGATTTCTCCACTCCAGCGAGTATTCTTATCGCCAGATGTCCCTTCCAGGAACTCAAAATCCCCTCGCGGCTGTCGGTAAACCTTGCTCGTTACGGAGCGCTGACGTCACACGTCCTCTCCGACTTTGCTCGTGCTGATTCTTCCTCTTCATCTCTTCCGGGTCGGTTTCCTGTATCATTTAAAGTTAGCCTGTTTAACTTTAGATAATCGTTCCTGAATAATAAACCTTTTGAAAATAATAATAATACATAATATCAGAAACATGTCCAGTGGGTGAAGACCACCCCAGCGGAAGTGACGAATCCGTAACAGCAGTCAAACAGACAGACAAAAAGACAGGGGTGAAAACACAACCTCCTCCACCTTTGGTGACAGAGGTAGTTCGAACCATTGTAAATTATTTTAGGGCACTCGCCAAACCACACAGAAGATATAGAACATATAATCTACCATATAAAACAGAATGGCAGTTTGTGTATTTGTACATATGTCTGTCCGTCTTCATAAGGGTAGGTTTTAAAGGTCAATTTTTTGAACACGAATGTATGTTCATTACAGTCTATTTTTGAGGGTAAAAAACAAACTCGAAAATATTTTCCAGAAAAGAGTAATTATGGCTTCTATTGGAAATGTAGATGGTGGCTTGAAAACTGAGCATCAAGGGTGGTGTACAGAAGCATCTTTTTTAAAGAACAATAATATAAGGTGCAGGGAGGTGAAATTTGTTGCACATGATGTTGCACATGTTGCACATGATGCAATGAGTGCAGATTAAAATGAGTCTATTTACATCCAAATTATGTCTAATAAATAAAAAAGATAAGCACACCTGACACTAGGCTGAGGCTTCAGATTTTGGCACGCTCACAAGGCTGCACCGTCGAATAAACCGTTCTAACCAGTCATATTTGATGGGATTTTATACTAGTTGAGAATGAAGAGCTTTAAATCTTCGACAAAAGAAGAGCTCAAGACAGGAATTTGTAATTTGTTCAGGGTGATGGCGATAGCTCGCCTAATCTTTGTAAAGCATACCGTGGAATCTTTGGGGTCTGCCACTGTCCATCTGATCGATGGCTCACCTACTGATGCCTCATCCTGATTGCCAAATGCCAGGATGGCGGTTTGTAGCTGGATCGGGATTCACACCCAGGGTAGACAGCTCAGAGGCATGTGTACATAGCTATAATCTATCCTGCCAACCCTTTCGGAACATGACAGAGTACAAATAAATAAATAATTGAGAGAAAGATGAGAAAATAGAATGATAACTGCTTGGTTTCTTTCACATTCTCATCGGGAAAGATGGCTAGTGATGTGACAAACACCCAGTTTCAAGTTCCAAATATGATATTGTAATGTTTATGGGAAGGGGATCATCGTTATATAAAGGCTTTAGATACACTACATGGCCAAAAGTATGTGGACACCCGAACATCACACCCGTATGGGCTCGTCGAAAGTTTCATTCAAAAATCATGGGCATTAATATGGAGTTGGTCCCCCCTTTGCTGCTACAACAGCCTCCACTCTTCTGGGAAGGCTTTCCACTAGATGTTGGAACATTGCTGTGGGGATTTGTTTCCATTCAGCCACAAGAACATTTGTGAGGTTGGGCACTGATGTTGGACGATTCGGCCTGGCTTGCAGTCGGAATTCCAATAAATCCCAAAGGTGTTCGATTGGGTTGAGGTGTGGGCTCTGTGCAGGTCAGTCAAGTTCCTCCACACCGATCTCGACAAAGCATTTCACTATGGACTTCACTTTGTGCACAGGGGCATTGTCATGCTGAAAAAGGAAAGGGCCTTCCCCAAACTGTTGCCACAAAGTTGGAAGTACACTATCGTATAGAATGTCATTGTATGCTGTAGGGTTAAGATTTCCCTTCACTGGAACTAAAGAGCCTAACCCGAACCATGAAAAACAGCCCCAGACCATTATTCCTCCTCCACCAAACTTTACAGTTGGCACTATGCATTTGGGCAAGGAGCGTTCTCCTGGCATCGGCTAAACCCAGATTCGTCCGCCAGAGTGCCAGATGGTGAAGCGTGATTCATAACTCCCGAGAACATGTTTACACTGCTCCAGAGTCCAATGGCGACGAGCTTTACACCACTCCTGCCAATGCTTGGCATTGCGCATGGTGATCGTAGGCTTGTGTGTGGCTGCTTGGCCATGGAAACACATTTCGTGAGGCTCCCGATGAATAGTTGTTGTGCTGACGTTGCTTCCAGAAGCAGTTTAGAACTTGGTAGTGAGTGTAACGATCTCGACAAACTGAGGAGAGATTAGATGATTTTTACGCGCTACGCGCTTCAGCACTCGGCGGTCCTGTTCTGTGAGCTTGTGTGGCCTACCACTTTGCGGCTGACCTGTTGTTGCTCCTAGACGTTTCCACTTCACAATAACAGCACTTACAGTTGACCGGGGCAGCTCCAGCAGGGGGGAAATTTGACGAACTGACTTGTTGGAAAGGTGACATCCAGTGCCATGTTTAAAGTCACTGAGCTCTTTAGTACGGCCCATTTTACTGCCAATGTTTGTCTATGGAGCTGTGTGCTGTATGCTTGAATATATATACCTGTCAGCAATGGGTGTGTCTGACACAGCCAAATCCACCAATTAGAAGTGGTGTCCACATACTTTTGGCCATGTAGTGTATGCAGTTGTGGCCAAAAATATTGGCACGCTTGCACTTTTTTCAAATAACTCACAATTTTCTCAAAAAACAAGTTGGAATTGACAAAAGTATTTGGTCTCCACAATTCTTTATTTCACTGTTAATATGACATAACCTTTGTTTTTGATTCAAAACTTAATAATATATCCTTTTAAATCAGAAAATAAAAAGAAATGGCATTGACAAAATTATTGACACCCTCGACTTCATATTTGGTAGCACAGACTATGGACAAAATAACTGAAGTCAAGCGCTTCCTATAGCCATGAATGAGCTTCCTGAACCTCTCTACTGGCAGTTTGTCCAACTCCTCTTGTGAAAACTGCTCCAGTTCTCCCAGATTTGAAGGGTGCCTTCTTCCAACTACTGTTTTCAGATCTCCCCACAGGTGTTCAATGGTATTTAGATCTGGAATCATTGCTGGCCACTTCAGAACAGTCCAGCGTTTTGTCTTGAACCATTCCTGGGTGCTTTTTGAAGTGTGTTTGGGGTCATTGTCCTGCTGCAAGACCCATGACCTTCGACAGAGACCCAGCTTTATGACACTAGGTTGAACATTGCGCTCCAAAATGTCTTGGTAATCTCCTGATTTCATGATGCCATGCACACATTCAAGGCACCCAGTGCCGAGGCAGCACAGCAACCCCAAAACATCACTGAACCTCCTCCATGTTTGACTGAAGGGAAGGTGTTCTTTTCTTTGAAGACTTCATTTTGTTTTCTGTAAACAAAGAGATGATGTGCTTTACAAAAAAGCTCTAATTTGGTCTCATCTGTCCACAGAACAATCTCCCAGAAGGATTTTGGCTTGTTCAGGTGAGTTTTGGCAAACTCCAGTCGGGCTTTCTTATGTCTCTCTCTCAGCAGTGGGCTCCTACCATAGAACCCCATTTCATTGAGTTGGTGACGGATTGTGTGAGTTGAAACTGTCGTACCTCGTGTCTGAAGGTTAGCTTGAATCTGTTTGGCAGTTGATCGAGGTGCTTTCTCCACCATTTAAACAATCCTTCGCTGCAATCTTCGATCAAGTTTTCTTTTGCGGCCACATCCAGTGAGGTTGGCTACAGTGACATGGGCTTTAATCTTCCCGATAACATTGCGGATGGTGGACGCAGGAACATCAAGGTCTATGCAGATGGACTCGTAGCCTTGAGATTGTCCAAGCTTGGCTACAATCTTGTGTCTGACTTCCTCAGACAATTCTCTGGTTTTCTTTCTTTTCTCCATGCTCATTGCGGTACACACAGCGACACAAAACAGCAGAATGACTCCTTTTCTCCATTCAAACTGGTTGAATGAGTGACTTTTATATTGCAGGCACCTGCAACTCACCACAGGTGAGTTCAATTCCAAAGTAAAGGAGAATCACCTGCTTGAAATCTAATTATTTCTAACAACTTCTAAAAAGTGCCAATAATATTGTCTGGGCCATTTTAGGATTTCTGCGTGGAATAAGCCAAGATTTAGTAATTTTTCAGCTTTTTTATGTTTTGCTCCACTGCAAACCAAAGAAATACACATGTGGATACCAAAATATTTTTTAATTGCAACATTTTTCTGGAAGAAATGGTGCATTATTTGAAAAAAGTGCAAGGGTGCCAATATTTTTGGCCACGACTGTATGTAGCTGTGGAACTCTTACTTATATGAAGGTGTGTCTAGGGTAAGGAGTCTTCAGTGACACCTGCAAGGGGATAGGCATTGTTCAATTTAGAGATAGCCAGGTTGAGGCATCCTGTCTATTTGTTCCCCTCTGAGGAATTGGGTGGTGCTAGACATGTTGGAGTAGAAGCGGTGGTGGGTGGGGGGGGGGGGGGATAATACGATACATTCCCACTACCAACAAAGTGAGATGAATCCTCCTCCACAACTGTCTGTCAGCGCAGGGGGGGGGGGGGTGGGCATTCTCTCATAATTGGCACGAGGGATTCGTGAATGTCATCCTGGCGTGGAATCTCACAGGTCCTCAGGATGGATAATTCCTGTGGCCTCATTGGCAGAATCCCTGGGGGCAGAAATTTGTGGGCGCCCCAGTGCGGTTTTTCTTTAAGGCCTCGGAGTGATTGGTGGAACTCCTGAAACCATCGAGAAGTCCCTGGAAGTTGGGCAGAGGGGAAGACTTGCAGCGGGTGGGAGTTCAGTATAAAACGTTGGTCCTGACATGAAGCAACGTCTATCCCTCATTGAGTCTGACTACCCTTCCGATTTAAACCGCGAGCTTGCCCTGACTCTCTTGTCTGCTTTCTTGCTTTTGTTCCAGTGGAGACGCAGCAGCATAATGCGAGTTCTGCCCCTGCTTTGTGCTCTTCACCCCGTACCTTCCCCTTTATCTTGCCTGGTTCGTGTGTGTGTGTGTGTGTGTGTGTGTGTGTGTGTGTGTGTGTGTGTGTGTGTGTGTGTGTGTGTGTGTGTGATGCCTTGAGAGAAAATAGTGGTTGTCTTGTCTTTTATCCTCAGCCTTTAAAAAAAAAAAAGGAAGGACATTGTAATAGGCTCTGTCTGTCTGTCAGTCCATCTATCCTTCACACTATCTCCAAAACGCTTGAGCAGAAATTCATCAAACTTGATAGTTATGATCAAAATATGGCAATAAAGTCTGAGAGCAGTCATTTTTGGCTGCACCCCAAGGACCACCAGATAGAGTCAAAAGGTTATAAACGAAAAATGCTATTATGGGCAGGTTTTAAACATTTTTTAAATGAAACTCTATATGCAATAAACATTGGGGGATCCACGAAATATTTAACCATTTTGGGGATTTGTACCCTGGTTCATGCCATGGGGTTTGTGGAATTGGAAAATAGACGTCACGATTGTAACCAATAACCAATGTCGGGCCGACGTTATTTTGTCCCATGGGTCAATATGGCGGGTCGTCGCTTTGAAGGGAGGCTGGCACAACGTTGGGCAAACATTAGGCCAACATCTGACCAACATCTGTCTAACGTCGGTCCAATGTTGTGCCAGCCTCCCTCCAAAGGGTGACCCACCATATTGTCAGCTGGGCCGTAACAACGTTGGCCTACCATTGGCTTAACTTTGGTTTTTGACGTTGGCCGAATGGCAGTGCTGACGTTGCTCCAACATTAGCCCAACAGTGTTGTATTAGCTGGGTTGGAAAATAGACGTCACAAGTGCAACCAATAAACAACGTCGGGCCGACGACATTTTGTCCCAGGGTTCAATATGGTGGGTCGCCTTTGGAAATAAACCGAGGCCCAACGTTGAGACAACGTTGAAAAGATATATATATATATATATATATATATATATATATATATATATATATATATATATATACTGTCACATGACAAAGTAAGTACACCCCATGTAAAGTTTTGACTTTTTCAACATATTTCAACATACAGCTATTTGATCTTCATTTCAACAATATTGATCGATAAAGGTGATATAATATAACAAATATCATGAAACATTTACATTTTGTACTCCATTGTATAATTTAAATAAACATAAATGCAAATTTCGCATGTGGAAAAAGTAAGTACACCCATGGCTCTAATAGGTGGTATTGACCCCTTTGGCAGAAACAACCTCAAGTAGGCGTTTCTTATAACTGTCTACCAGTCTCTGACATCGACTGGGAGGAATTTTTGCCCACTCCTCCATGCAGACTTCTTTCAGCTGTGCGATGTTTGAGGGTTTCTTGCATGCACAGCTCGTTTCAAATCCCCCCACAACATCTCGATGGGAATTAGATCCGGTCTTTGACTTGGCCATTCCAGAACCCTCCATTTCTTTCTTTCCAGCCATTCCTTGGTGGATTTACTGGTATGTTTAGGGTCATTGTCATGTTGCAAGGTCCACCTTCGGTTGAGCTTCAACTTTCCGACAGATGGCCTCACATTATCCTCAAGCACCCTCTGGTACAATGAAGAATTCCTCGTGGATTATATGATGGTGAGCTGCCCATGCCCTGATGCAGCAAAGCTGCCCCAAACCATAATATTTCCACCACCATGCTTTACAGTTGGTATCAGGTTCTTGTGGTCAAATGCTGTCTTTGGTTTTCGCCAAACATGTCTTCTGGTACTGTGGCCAAATAGCTCTACCTTTGACTCATCTGTCCAGAGCACATTGTTCCAGAAGTGCTGGTCTTTGCCTAGGTGTTCATTGGCAAACTTTAGTTTTGCCCTGATGTTCTTTCTGGACAACAAAGGTTTCCTCCTGGCACACCTCCCATGAAGGTCAAATTTGTGCAAATTTGAAATATGTTGAAAAAGTCAAAACTTTACATGGGGTGTACTTACTTTTTCACGTGACTATATATTGTTATGGTTCTCTATGCCGGCCTTTTTTCCCTTATCAAGGGGGGATTAATCCCCTTGTTTTTACTGGGCCTGGCAGAACCGAGACTTATTACGTCCCTCCCGGACACATGCGGCGTAGGTTTCGGGACTACCTTTCGCTCGTACCTAAGTCCCCGCGCTGCCATGGGAGCGAGGAAACAAGCCTCGCACGAACCACGTGTGGTTTGAGTATGCCGAGCGGATTGCGTACACGTGGTCCGCACAGTCTTACTTAGTGTAACCCGATTGGAGCGATCTTATTCGTGCCACGCTTAGTCAAATGGAGGAAACCACAGGAACGATCGAATCAGAAAGAAAGAACAAGGGTTTAGTTATTCCCACACGTATATACAGTTCAAGGACGAAGAGACACCGAGCAATCCTTAAGCAGTCTTAACTTATTCCTGGGACAACGGGCCCATCTCACACTCACACAGGGCATTGCAGATGGGCAGGTCTAGGTGTTCCCCAACGCGTCCAGAGATGGTCCTCGTCCAGCTCTTCACGGTCCCGGGCACGTCCCACGAAGATGGTGGCAGGCGAAGGCAGGGACTCGTAGCGCGTCTCTCGTGCAAAGGGATGATGGGGCGAAACAGTAGAGGGTGGACTTTAGCGTGGCTGGTGGTTACTCGGCCTCGTTCACTCGCGCGTCTCAAATGCACTATATTCATTATAAGAGCGCGTCTGACTGCGCCCGCGTAGATGTAGCGACCAACTCCTCTTCTTCAATACCCCTCCGAGCTGGTTAGCATTCTCATGCAATGGTCAAGTTCATCAGGCAGCAGTCCTCCCTCGCTTATCCGGCGTTCCTCTGCGAGTCCTCTGGTGTAAGTCCTCTCGCGCTTATCCGGCGTTCCTCTGCGAGTCCTGTCAAGCGCTTTTGCACAGCGATTCTTATAGCTACACCCTCCGAACCTTCTGGAACTCACCCGGCTCTTCTCACCACGCCCTCTGACGCCATGCCGCCGCCACCACCCTCGAGCTCTGATTGGCGGCTCGTGCTTACCGTCATTGCTTCTGATGCTCCGCCTCGACTCCGCCCCGATCCTCCTCTGCCTGCCTCGTGTTAACTCGCCCAATATGAACCAACGTTAATGCAAAAGGGATTGAGGCTATGGACGTAGGATGATCGGTGGCAGTAGGGCCTTTTTTCCTGGCGCCTACTCAACGCAGAATTAACACTGGAAGGGAACTAAGCTCACAAATACTAAGACATAACTATACTATCGCGAGGCTACATGTTGCTTGTGTGACTAACTATGGGGGACAGACTTTAACCTTCATTAAACTCACTTGACAGACTCAAAACCGCAACAATATATATATATATATATGTATATATATATATTGTTATGGATATGAGGATTGTGTTTTTTTTATTGTGTGTTTTTTATTATTATTGCTTTATTCTGGACCCTCCTTACTCCAGTTATGTATAAAGGTCAAAAGGGCGTCCCATAATTAGGTCATAAACAATCACGTCAGCCAATCATAGATACCCCTGTTCAATAGTTATATCTTTACTATGTGTATTAGGGTAAGGCCTTGTCTTCCATTAAGATGACACTCCATTGCACCAAGTGAAACAAGATAGATTCCCTTTCATTCCCCATTCCCACTCCCAAAACTTTCATTGCCAAGCCTCGATTGCCAATTACATCCCCTCCAAAACCACCATTGAACATGTGCTCGGGTCGGGGAAGAAGGGCGTGCCCACCCATCGTCATCAAGGGCGGAGCCAGAGGGCCGTGCCGACCAACCAGGGCTGAGGTGAGCATACCGAGGGGCGTGTCCTGAAGGCCGGCGGCTTGATCGCCTGAGGCGCTATAAAAAGCGCGCGTGCAAGAAGCAACGTGGTTGTCGGTGGAGAGGTATTGCTCACAGGTTGTTGGACCAAGAGAGAAAGAGTTGTTGGACCAAGAGAGAAAGAGTTGTTGGACCAAGAGAGAAAGAGTTGTTGGACCAAGAGAGAAAGAGTTGTTGGACCAAGAGAGAAAGAGTTGTTGGACCAAGAGAGAAAGAGTTGTTGGACCAAGAGAGAAAGAGTGGTTGGACAGGGAGACGTGCAAGTTGTTGGACCAAGAGAGAAAGAGAAGTTGGACAGGGAGATGTGCAGGTGGTCGGTTGCGTTGAGTAGTTGGACAGGGAGACGTGCGCGTGGTTGAGTTGAGTGGTTGGACCAGATGAGCTTTGCCAAGGCGAGGGAGACGAGTCCTGAGAAGAGCACGCGACGTCCACACAGCCGCAGCAGGAGCAGAAGCCACAGCAGCAACAACAGCCGCTTGGGGCCTGGACGGCGGTTTTGAGCAGGGCCGCGAAGGAGCGGCGGCTGCGAAACGCGCCGATCGTGCTGCAGGACCCGTTGGACCTTCCTCTCCCTCCAGCCATCCACGTCCTACCTTTCCATCCTTTTGTGTACATGAGTTTGTTCTGTGTGTCTTGTCCCTGAGTTAATTAAGTTTGTATAAGCTAGCGTTGCACTGTGTTTAATATCTTCTGTAAATTATTTTTCTTATCTTTCCTTCTTCCTTGGTTACTTTTGGTTGTAAATAGTAAATAAATTAGATTCGTATTCCTTACCCTTTGTCTTTCTTCTTCTTCACATCCTTCGCTTGAGTCTTTTCCCCATTGAATATCTGTGGCGCGATCCGGCCAACGTTCGGGAATCAGGTTAGTCGGGGCAACTGTTCGGCCGCGGTGCCATCCGCTCGGCAAAACAACATCTTATCCGCACGTCCGTAACAATATATATATGGTGGTCCAGAAACCCTGGGCACATTTTGAAGAATGATACCTACAACAAACAACTAAGTTTATTGTAGTTCTTTGGTGCAAAACAAAACATGATTACTCGTACATAGATGTGACCACTTCAACAAGCACAGGCATCACGTGATTACCAACAGGGTGAGGTGCATCACGTGATATGAATTCGTGTGAGCTTCTCTCACTGTGCTGCACGCGTTTGTCTTTGCATTAGTTCAGTTCATTATGAATTAGACGCCCTCATATGACGAAGGATATCGTGAGACAGAAAATTCACGCTGTACGCTTGTATTCTGTATCTGGAAATTCAGCTGAAGTTCACAGACAACTTGTCAAAGAATGTAGCACCGACGCAATTGACAGAAGAACCATCGGCAGAATAAACAAGTAGTTTGATGAAACCGGCAGCATTCTTCCAAAACAGTCACCAGGTAGGTTTTGTACTGTTTGAACTGAGGAAAGCAAAGCGGCCATTCAACAACAACTCGACAGTAACACACTATTATCAACTCGTCGTTTATCAAACGTCACCAACATAAGCTGATCATCAATTTGAACAATAATAAAAGACCTAAATGTGAAACCATACACACCCAGATTAATTCACCAACTATCTGAGGATGATTTTGACAGGCGCGTTGATGCATGTGAGACATTGCTTGGGTTAACGGATATGGCAATGATTTTCAGAACAGGCTCTTATGGTCATATGAATCCAAGTTTACTTTATCTGGTTCTGTGAATCGTCATAACAGCATGATATGGGCAGTGGACAACCCACAATTTACTGTTGAGCACAATGTCCAGTATCAAGCTCGTGTGTCATTCTGGGCAGGCATTTCTTCTGGAGGCATTGTTGGACCAATATTTTTCGAAGAAAATGTGAATGCTGCAAATTACCTTTTAATGTTGAAGCAGCATGTATTTCCACTCAATGATGGCCAAATGTGGTTCATGCATGATGGTGCGCCTGCTCATTATGCTACCAGTGTATGCCAGGCCCTTGATTTGAACTTTACAGACAAATGGAATGGCCGCTGATCCGGTCTTGTGATTTAACAACACCCTGTGATTTTTTTCCTTTGGGGTTTCCTCAAACACAAAGTGTATGTGAGGAATTATACGACCCTTAGAGACTTGAAACAATTCATCTGGAATGAGACTGCTGCCTTAACAACTGAAACATGCAGAACTGTGTGCCACAGTGTTTCGTCATGGCTACAGGTGTGCATAGACAATGAAGGAAAGCAGTCTGAACATTTGAACTGATCTGTTTCATGTATATTAGACTGATTAGACTGTTTAATGAGTAATCATTTTTGTTTTGCACCAAAGAACAATAATAAACTTAGTTGTTTGTTGCAGGTATCGTTCTTCAAAATGTGCCCAGGGTTTCTGGACCACCCTGTATGTATATACACTACCGGTCAAAAGTTTTAGAACACCTCAATTTTTCCAGTGTTTATTGAAATTTACACAGTTTAATGTCTCAATGTACTCTGAAATGAAGCATAGAACAAATAAACAATTGGAGATACAAAAAAAAAAAAACATAGAATCATTTTGTTTAACAAAATTTAATTTTAAATTTTGACTCAGCAAAGTAGCCACCTTTTGCAGATATAACCGCCGAACACACTCGTGGCATTCTTTCTACAATGGAAATCAAATATTGTTCAGGAAGTTCTTCCCAACACTGTTGCAGAAGTTCCCACAAATGTGTTGCACTTGTCGGTTGCTTTGCTTTCACCCTTCTGTCCAGTTAAATCCAAACCAGCTTGATGGGGTTTAAGACTGGAGTCTGTGCTGGCCATTCCATGATTTGAAGCCTACCGTCTTGTTCTTTTCCTCAAAGGTAGTTTTGACATAGTCTGGAGGTGTGTTTAGGGTCATTATCTTGCTGTAGGATGAACTCCTGACCAACTCGGCATATATCAGAGGGTATTGCATGGCTATGCAAAATGCTGTTGTAGCCCTTGTTGTAGAAATCAAAGATACAACAATGTCTCAGATCATGAGTTTAATCGAAATCAATCCCTAGCAATACCTGGGGAAGAAATCAACAAGTATAACATCAGTACTCAGCATGCATCTGAATCAATAATGGGTATAACATCCAATCACAAGCAAGCTCTGAGCAAAGCGATTCTACGTACCAATCTAGACATACACACAATATATGTCACAGGAGTGGTCGCTGCGCTTAATGTCCAACATCTTTATACCGAACGCACAGCAGCCGAAAGTAGCATGGCACCTGGACTTTGAACTTAGACACAATTTCACGACAGCCCTTTTGGTTCAGGGTGCCAGTCACTCTGTGCAAGTCGCCGACTCTGGATCCAGCAAAAGAGCCCCAGACCATCACGCTTCCTCCTCCATGTTTGACAGTTGATGTCACACACTGAGGAACCATCCTTTCACCTACTCGACGGCATACAAAAACCCTGCGTGATGAACCAAAGATTTCAAATTTTGATTCATCGGTCCATAAGACCTTCCAGTCTTCAGTAGTCCACTGGCGGTGCTTCATGGCCAAGGCAAGCCTCTTTTTCTTATTTTGCCATCTTTGCAATGGCTTTCTTACTGCCACTCGACCTGTCAAACCTGCAGCTCGAAGTATTCTCTTCACAATTGAAACTGAAACTTGCTTACTTCGACCAGTGTTAAGCTGTGCTTCAAGCTGTTGTCCTGTGAGCCTATCAAGCAAGCTGTTGACTCTCAGAAACCTGTCTTCTGATTCTGTTGTGGCTTTGGGTCTGCCAGACCTCTTCCTGTCAGAGTTTCCTCCAGTTTCCAATATACTACTTCCTGCAGTGCAATATTGTCCAAATAATGTTTCAGATGGTGTAATAACAGTCTGTTCCAATACTGCTTTTATACAGAAAGGGGGTTTGTAATCAAGTAATCAGCAGAGGTTGGGACACCTGTAGGAATTGTTTGAATCAACTTTCAAGGCTTAATTTACTTACATTGCTGCAGAAGAGCTGTAAGTTGTTAACCCATTACTTGTTCCCTGAAGAAGGCCTTTGTTTTACAATATAACTGTGCAATTTACATTATTTTCCTGTTTTTGCTCACCTAAACTTTTTTTGTAAACCTTGAGCAGTTTACTGCTTACCTTTGTACCATTTCAGGTTATTCACTGGACATTAAACTGCGTAAATTTCTAAAAAAAAACAGAAAAATTGAGATGTTCTAAAACTTTTGACCGATAGTGTATGTATGTATATACAGCCTTTTTTTTTTTTTTTTTTTTTTTAACAAGATCTAAGGCTCGTAATGGAGCACACACACACACACACACACACACACACACACACACACACACACACACACACGGTTACACTTGGCCTGGGGAAAGTGCCATCACTCTGGCATTTAATATGGAATATTTTTGTTTTTCTTGACTTGGGTTTACTTTCTGAACTCAGTATATCAATCTGGTGAGTTTCTTTTACCCTTTGGTGATGTCTTTGTTGAAAGAACCATGTCACTGATTGTCTTTCGCAGCAAGAAGTCAATAACAGGATTATATCACAGGTGGCATGACAAAATGTAAGGACAGGTACATTTGACGACTGGCTTCACAATCAGGTATATAAGGGTTGTTGCGTTATGTATTAGTGGAAAACAACTGCTGCACGTCTACAAAAGTTATTGCCACTTCCTCTGGAAATGGGCCGTCAACTTGACAATGCTTTTTGTCATGGAGTGGTGGCTTTACGAAATTTTGGCATGAAACAGCGTGCTATTGCTCGGCAGTATGGCATCACTCAAGGTCAGGTGTCAAAGATCCTGAAAAGAAATGCTCATAGGGGTGTCCCTACTCCAATACCGAGGCCAGGACGTCCACGCAGAACCACAAGGAGAAATGATCGCCAGCTGCACCGGTTAGTCTGCAATGGCCATACCAAGTCAGCTAATCGGCTTAGGGCTGAGTGGCAGCAACAGACAAATGTGCCTGTATCCAGAAGGCTAGTCAACCAACGACTGGTTCAAGCAGGCTATCATGCCAGGCGTCCCCTGAGAAAGCCATGCTTGACCAGACAACACAGCCAGCGCCGATTGCAGTGGGCCAGAGAGCACCGTCAATGGCAGCCAGGACACTGGAATCACGTGACCTTCAGTGATGAGTCTAGATTTCTGGTCTATCGTCAAGATGGCCGCGTCCGAGTGCACAGACAAGTGCATGAAGCCCACAACGAAGATTGTATAGTGCCAAGAGTCCAAGCTGGAGGTGGTGGGGTGACCGTTTGGGCTGCTTTTCATTAAAAAAAAAAACCCACCGTTTAGAGGCCATTTTTCCCTGCAAAGCAGGGGTTGGCCTTTTCGGGGACCGTGGTTGTTGTTGTTTTTTTGGTCCCCTTTTTGAAGCAATGTTTTACGGCCGGATGCCCTTCCTGACGCCAACCCTTTTTGTTGCCTTTTACGACAAGCAGGGAATTACCAGTGAACTGGTACTCAATTTGCCGACCTCGGAAGGATGACAGGCTGAGTCAACCCCCCTGGCGTTAATTCAGCGATCGACCGGGATTCGAACCCAGGATCCTAGGATCCTAAGCTGGCACCCTAGCCGCTAGCCCAACACCAGGGCTGCTTTTCATGCAGGGGGCAAAACTGACCTGGTTGTTCTGAATGGAAACCTGAACCAGTTCAAGTACAGGGTCATTCTGGAAGAAACATTGCTTCCATTTGCTCATGCAGCCTTTCAAGGAAACTTTGTCTTCCAAGATGACAATGCACGGCCTCATCGTGCTCGCATGATCCAACACTTTCCTGCTGACCGTGGTGTAGAGCATATGGAGTGGCCTGCCATGTCCCCGGATATGAATCCGATAGAGAACTTGTGGGCAGAATTAACGCATCAAATAATAATAATAATAATAATAATAATTCATTTATTTTGTATAGCGCTTTTCAAGAAGCCCAAAGGCGCTTTGACAGAGTGGAAAACATAATGCATAACAATACATGAAAACAACAATTGCAAAAAGACAAGAATCAATAGGGAAATATTTAAAGCAAAAGGAGGGAGAAGGAGAAGAGATAGTCAGGGGTTAAATGCTGTGGGTTGAATGTTGAATGCAGTGTTGAACAGGTGGGTCTTTAGTGATGTTTTGAATGTGGTGAGTGAGGAGGAGTCTCTGATGGTGTGAGGTAGTGAGTTCCAGAGGGTGGGAGCAGCGATGGAGAAGGCCCTGTCCCCCCAGGATCGGAATTTGGTCCGGATGGAGGGGGTCAGGAGGTTGGTACCAGCAGAGCAGAGGTTGCGGGTGGGAGTGTGTCTGGAGAGGAGGTCAGCCAGGTAGGATGGGGCCAGGTTATGGAGGGCTTTGTATGTAAAGAACTGGATTTTGTACTGGATTTTGTACTGTCCAAATCGACAACTTGGACCAGCAGCCTGCCTCTGTGCGTGAATTGCAGCAGGCTATTGTCGCTGCATGGCAAGCGATTCCTGTCCAAACCTTGACAAATCTCGTGAACAGCATGCCTCGACGTGTACGTGATTTCCTGAATGCTCGTGGGGGTTACACGAAGTACTGAACTGCAATTTTACTGTCCGTAATCCCAGTCATAATTTAGCTTTTGTTTTTGTTGAAAATTTTTTGGGCTAATGTGCAAAATAAAGAGATACTTCTAGAAAACGTACAGAAGTTTAACACAGTACTGTCCGTGAATCGAGTTCGATATCAGTTTACATCACTTTCAAGGATCAATTTATTTGTTTCGAAATGTCAAATGTTGTTTTTGTTTCTTTTAAAGGTCACATTAACAAAATGTAGAATAATTTCAACATAATTCCAATGAACTTTTGGTTCTAAGTCATCTTGAAAAGTAAATTCACCCCCACAACAAAAATATTCCATATTAAATGCCAAGTCTGTATATATATATATATATATATATATATATATATATATATATATATATATATATATATAATAAACAGGAAGTAAATTCCTGTGTGGGGCTCGTGTGAAAAAATTCTGACTCAACCCGGGACTCGAACCCACGAACCTAATCACTTACACGGGATTTGTGGTTACCGTGTCTTTGGCAATAAACAATTTATCTATTTTATAAGTTACCTCATGTAACCACATGATCGAGTGGGTTCAGTTGGTATCCTGCAGGGGTAAATTGCAATCCTGTTTTATAACAAACAAGGCAATAGACCCCACCAGATCACAGACCGGTGACAACCGTTCGGTGTTGGGTTGTGAGAAAAAGTCAGCAATCTTTGCAATCTCAGCTTCATTGTGTGATGGTATCCGCATCGGTGGTGGTTGTATCCTCTTGGCAGTGTCCATCCACATGACTATTTATTTGTCCATTAGCTAGAAATTCCCATGAAAATAACATTAAAAGTACACTGATATCTCCTAATGTGTTAGTCCTCCATCAAATTAAAAGTGCAATGATGTCTTTGTCCTGCATGTGACTGATGTCCAATCTCCTCCCGAACCTGAGATCAATGCTTAGAAGAGACACCCAACAAACGATAAGCAAAATTGCATTGCTTTCAACTTGCATTACCAACCCCTGTGAGATGAATGATATGAACAGCAGGAAAGAAAAATAATGAAATGGTCAAACTTATATCGTCTGAGAAACAAAGTATTAAAAAAAAAATCCTTTTTTAAAAGTGTCTCCATAACTTCTGAGTGTGGCTCTGAAAAGCAATGGAAATTAATCACAGCTTGAAAGATTGGAAATCATCATGGGAGGGGAAGATGCACACGGTGTACCAACAGCAAAAACACACAAGTGAATTTGATGACTATACTGTGTATGTATAGTCGTGTACCCTGGTTAGAATAGGTACACCGTATCCCTGCGTGTCGTAAGAGGCGACTAAGAGGGTTGGCGTCAGGAAGGGCATCCGGCCAAAAAACATTGCCTCAAAAAGAGAACCATGACAATTACAACTACATATGGGCAGGGTACAGCCTGAAGTTGAGATCGGTTTCTGAGGTTTAGGACATGGAATGTAGGGACAATGACAGGGAGATCAGGAGAAGTGGTGGAAGTATTGATCAGAAGAAGAGTGGACATATGTTGTGTGCAAGAGATGAGATGGAAGGGAAGTGGTGTGAGAATGGTGAAAGGTAGGCAGGGACAGAAATACAAGTTTGTGTGGCAAGGGTGCCCGGAGGGCGTGAATGGTGTTGGTGTCCTGTTTTCTGAGGAGTTTGTAGACAATGTGGTGAGTGTGACGAGAGTGAGTGATAGGTTGATGATGGTGAAAATGATGATTGGAAAGCTCTTGGTGAACGTCATCTCGGGATATGCTCCGCAGGTTGGTCGGAGCGATGAAGAGAAGGACAAGTTCTGGTGTGCGAAAGAGAAGCTGATGGAAAACGTGAAAGATGAGGAAGTTGTTGTGGTAGGAGGAGACCTAAATGGACATGTGGGAAGGAGTATGGACGGTTTTGAGGGAGTTCATGGGGGTTACGGATATGGTGTGAGAAATGGAGAAGGTGAAAGGATTTTGGAGTTTGCTGATGGAGCTGATTTGTTGATTTGTAATACTCAGTTCCAGAAAGAGGATAATAAGCTTGTTACATACACGTCAGGTGGGTCGACGACAACTGTTGAATACCTGATGGTGCATAGGCGAGATAGGGGGCACCTCCAGGACACAAAGGTGATCCCGGGGGAGGAGGCTGTTTCACAGCACCACTTGGTTGTCTGCGACATAAGGGTGAAAGGTGCGAGGAGAGCTCGGCCGGTGAAGTACCAACCCAGAATGAAGTTGTGGAGGTTGAAAGAGGTGACAGTAAGGGAGGCATTAAAAGAGAGGCTGAATAGGGTAGAGGATGATGTGGTTGACCTTGAACGTGGTTGGATGTCAATGAAAGATAGTCTGTTGTGAGCCGTTGGTGAGGTATGTGGATGGACAAAAGGACCACCGAGGCACTCGGAAACATGGTGGTGGGATGAGGAAGTTGGAAAGAGGATTGACGAGAAGAGGAAGAAGTTCAAGGAGTGGCAGAAGGTGAAGGGTACGGGAGCAGAAAAAGCAGAGCATGAAAGTTATAAGGCAGCCAAAAAGGCTGCAAAGAAAGAGGTAGCAAAGGCGCAGAAGGCATGCAGGAAAATGTTCGGAGAAAGCTTGGATTCGGAAGAGGGTCAGAGAGCAGTATTCAGGATTGCAAAGCAGATAGCGAAAGAGAGGTGCGATGTGATGAGGGTGAGTTGCTTGAAGGATGAAGTGGGACAAATCGTTGTGGACCCAGATGGAATTAAAGGAAGATGGAAAAGATATATGGAAATGCTGTTGAATACAGAGAATGAATGGGATGGCAACATAGAGAGTAACCCAGTTTTAGGACCGGCAGAGGAGATAACTGAGAAGGAAGTTGAGGAAGCGATAAAAGCAATGAAGAGTAGAAAAGCGGGAGGGCCGACGGGAGTTGTGGGAGATATGTTGAAGGCAGCAGGATGTTGGGGTGTGAAGAGAATGACAGAGGTCTGTAATCTGGTGGTGAAAGAAGGCCGCATTCCAGTGGCTTGGGAACTGAGTACCCTCGTCCCTCTAAACAAGGGGAAAGGTGACCCTCTGGAGAGTGGCTCGTACCGAGCGATAACGTTATTGGAGAATGGAATGAAGGTATTGGAAAGGGTGTTGGAGAGGAGGATAAGGAAGAAGGTGAAGATCGATGAAATGCAGTTTGGATTTATGCCAGCAAGAGGAACGACAGACGCGCTCTTTATTGTGAGGCAGTTGCAGGAGAAGTACATGGAGAAGAGGAAGAAGTTGTTTCTTGGGTTTGTTGATCTGGAGAAAGCATTTGATAGGGTTCCAAGTGAAGTATTGACATGGGCATTGAGGAAGTTAGGAGTGGAGGAATGGTTGATTGCAATGTACAAAAGAGCGCGCACAGCTGTAAGGATGAAGGACGGGAACAGTGGTGAGTTTGAGGTGAAGATGGGAGTGCATCAGGGGTCGGTACTAAGTCCACTACTATTTGTAGCTGTGATGGAGGTGCTGGCTCAGAACTTAAAGGAGGGTTTACCATGGGAGTTGTTGTATGCAGATGATCTGGTGTTGATTGCGGAAAGTATGGATGGACTGAAGGAAAAGATGAACAAGTGGAAGGAATGTATGGAGACAAAAGGTCTGAAGGTGAATATAGGAAAGACGAAGGTGATGGCAAGTGGTCAAGCATGTGGTGAGGTGGAAAGAACTAGGAAGTGGCCATGTGCTGTGTGCAGGAAGGGTGTCGGAGTGAACTCCATTCAATGTACAATGTGCGCTGAGTGGGTTCATCAAAAATGTAGTGGTCTGAGAGAGTCATTAACCAGTGTGGCAGCTACATTCAAATGTAAGGTGTGCACAGAGGGAGCTGCAGATGGAGGAAATGTTGAGTTGGATCTTGGAGACGGCATGAAGCTGGAAGATGTGAAAACATTTTGCTACCTCGGAGACATGCTGAATGGAGAAGGTGGATCACACTCGGCAATGGTTGCAAGAGTGAGATGTGTATGGAAGAAGTTTCGGGAACTGAGTGGCGTGCTGATGAGGAGGGGAGTGTCGTTGAAGCTGAAGGGAAAGGTGTATGCTGCATGTGTGAGAAGTGTTATGATTTATGGGAGCGAGACATGGGTAATGAACGTAGAGCAGCAACAAAGGCTGGAAATGGTGGAAATGCAAATGGTTCGGTGGATGTGCGGACTATCGTTGAGAGAGAGGAAGACAAATGATGAATTGCGAAAGATGATGGGAATAGAGCCTGTGATTGATGCTGTGAAGAGGAACAGGTTGAGATGGTTTGGTCATGTGTTGAGGAAGGATGAAAGTGACTGGTTGAGAAGTGTGATGGAAATGAATGTGGAAGGAAGTAGAGGACGGGAAAGACCGAGAAAGACTTGGCAAAAGATGGTGGAAGAAGAAATGCGGGAAAGGGGGTTAACAAGGAGAGATGCAGAAAATAGGGCAAAATGGAGAAGATTGTCATGGGGACCGCAAGGCTAACCCCCGCTCTAGCAGGTAAAATGGCCTTAAAATGCATGTTGTTGTGTTGTACTGTGTATGTATTTTTGTCTTCCCCCCTTGAAAGGCTCACTTTGGATTTGGAGGAAGTTTATGGAGGCACGTCGAACGATGTAAGTTGAGGTTGTGGGTGGTTTTTATTTTTATGTTTTTATGGAATATTTCCCACCACAAAGCCAGAAGGCCACTCGAGGTGGGGGCTACACAAAGAAAACAAAAGCAGAACAACGAGCCCCTTGGATTGAAACAAGACAAATGTAAAAGTTGTCTCTTCACAGAACAAAAATGGCTGGGAGGGGTAAACTAGTCTGCTTCGAGACAACAATGCCTCTACCCCCATTGAGTAACAGTGTTCAGTGACCAAGCAGCTGGCTAGCCCTTGCCAAGCCAGGCCTTCCTAATCAAAGGTTTCAAATTGAGTGCTTGCTTGAGTGCTTAAGTCACTTGGCCAGCACTCGACAAGAAACTTGGTGACTGAACTTTGCTTCTCCAGGGGAGGGTGTCAAATCTTATTTTCTATATATCTTCTTCTTCTTTTCTTTGTCTGTTTAATATTCTTTCTTATCTATATAATAATAATATGCGGGACACGGGATGATGTCCCATGGTGCAAACCACTCTTTGATTTTCCCTTCGCCATCGTTCTTGGCATCCAGATCGCTGAGAACACCAACTTTGCATCTCTAGGTCTTAGTGTTCTGAGCACCCCATTAGAACACCCCATTAGTGTTCTGAGCAACAGTGTACAATGCCATAACAAACTTTTCTTCTCTGGGGGGAGAGTGTCCGATCTTCTCTTCTCTTTTTATATAATAATACGATTATGCTTGTGGGGGTAAAAATGAAATACCTTGGGGAAGTCAGGAATGTGTAGGTTTTAGTATGGACCATGTGACGCGAAGAAGAAGAACCCATCTCGACGTACATAAGCAGGGTAAATGTTCAGGTTAAGAGTATTTGCATGTTGCCATAAGGAGGGTGGTTTTGTGCTAATTAATTATAGGGTCTGTAAGGTTAAATTACCCTGTACATGCTTGCCTCTCCATGATTTTTCTCTCATGTTCCTATACAACCCAGCCGGCCAGGCAATAGACTCATTCGCTCACCACGCTGCCAGGTCTGCCAGGTCCGACAGACCCAGCACATTTGCGAATAGGCAAGTAAACCCCAAAGTCATCCAAACATTCCAGAACAGAGATTAGACTCCACCCACTGACGACTCGTGATGGGAAGGCCATGCCCGAGCATCATGACTGGTTAGGAAGCCATGGAGTGATGAACAGAGCTCGGTGATTGGACAAAGTGTGACGTCAGCGGTCGAACATTTGAGAGCTGAAGGGAAAAAGACACCGTCTCACAATTTTGGTCTCTCTTTATTCCGGAGTTCGTTAAAGGCGGTCGCATTCTGTCCTGGTCCTGGCTTCGCGTGTGGGAACGCCTGCGTTTTCGTTCCTGTGTGCACGAGTGGGGTGATTTCGGAGCCTTTGTAAACTGTTGGCACTATCCAGGAGGAGATGGCGTGGCCATCAAAGAGGAGTAATAAAGCAACGATTCTGGGAGCTCGTGGCATCTCTGGCAGAGTGGAGAGTGAAAGGAGACCGTCTGCACAGATTGCCCCACGTTTGTGGCACAGCGAAGGAGTGACTCGGCGCCCTCTTGATCCAGTCGACGGTTGGGACATTTGCCGACCTACGGGACCCGCTCAACGACCACCAGATGCCCAAACGTCCTCGTACGAACTCAAAGCTGAGTGCCTGCCGATTATAAGTGCATTTTATTTTCTTTTATAATTCCCTTGCCTCTATATGAGTCAGAGTGGAGGATCCTCAACCTAGGAATTTTAGTTTACCTCACCTTTCGTTGTCTTTTACATTACTGTAAATAAATTTATATTTGTTGAATTTTACTTTTCTTGTCTTGTTTCGTTTCTTTGTTTGTGGGTTCGGATTTACCCCGTGTGTTCCCGATTCGATATGGCTTTGGGCCTTTCCCATGCGCCAAAGACAATCCCGCCAAGGTTTGAAATACTCCTCGGGGTTGAAGCTCATTTTGGCTATTCGTCTGAGGCCGGTCTTCATCGGCCACAGACAGGACAATATGCTAAGGCTTTTCTGTCGTGGTATTTTTACCATGGGCTTCCTCTCATGTGTTTATTTATATATATACAGTCACGTGAAAAAGTAAGTACACCCTATGTAAAGTTTTGACTTTTTCAACATATTTCAACATACAGCTATTTGATCTTCATTTCAACAATATTGATAGATAAAGGTGATACAATATAACAAATATCATGAAACATTTACATTTTGTAGTCCATTGTATGATTTAAATAAACATAAATGCAAATTTCGCATGTGGAAAAAGTAACACCCCTACATTTAACACTACTTCAAATACCTAAAATTAGAATCAGGTGCACCAGCTCAGGTGCAAATGATTAGAACATCGTTAGAGAGGATCTTGGAGGAACCTGTCTTATTTAAACCTCAGACATTTAGTTTGGTTTGCTCTGTTGTTGAAGTGTGCGGCGTCACCATGCCTAGATAAAAAGAGCTCTCTGAGGCCTTCAGAAAGAAGGTTATAGATGCCTACGAGTCTGGGAAGGGATTTAAAAAGATCTCCAAACAATTTGAAATCAATCATTCGACTGTCCGGAAGATCATCTACAAGTGGAGAAGATTCCAAACAACTGCCAACTTGTTCAGGCCAGGCCACCCGAGCAAGTGCAGCCCGAGAGCAGACCGCAAGATGCTGAAAGAAATCTCTAAGAACCCCAGAATGTCATCACGGGACCTACAGGTAGCTCTTGCCACTGTTGATGTCAAAGTGCACGAGTCTACCATTAGAAAGAGGCTGCAAAATTTGATCTACATGGGAGGTGTGCCAGGAGGAAGCCTTTGCTGTCCAGAAAGAACATCAGGGCAAGACTAAAGTTTGCCAATGAACACCTAAGCAAAGACCAGCACTTCTGGAATAATGTGCTCTGGACAGATGAATCAAAGGTAGAGCTATTTGGCCACAGAAACAGAAGACATGTTTGGCAAAAACCAAAGACAGCATTTGACCACAAGAACCTGATACCAACTGTAAAGCATGGTGGTGGAAATATTATGGTTTGGGGCAGCTTTGCTGCATCAGGGCCTGGGCAGCTCACTATCATAGAATCCACTATGAATTCTTCATTGTACCAGAGGGTGCTTGAGGATAATGTGAAGCCATCTGTCGGAAAGTTGAAGCTCAACCGAAGGTGGACCTTGCAATATGACAATGACCCTAAACATACCAGTAAATCCACCAAGGAATGGCTGAAAAGAAAGAAATGGAGGGTTCTGGAATGGCCAAGTCAAAGCCCGGATCTAAATCCCATCGAGATGTTGTGGGGGGATTTGAAACGAGCTGTGCATGCAAGAAACCCCTCAAACATCGCACAGCTGAAATCATTCTGCATGGAGGAGTGGGCAAAAATTTCTCCCAGTCGATGTCAGAGACTGGTAGACAGTTATAAGAAACGCCTACTTGAGGTTGTTTCTGCCAAAGGGGGCAATACCACCTATTAGAGCCAAGGGTGTACTTACTTTTTCCACATGCGAAATTTGCATTTATGTTTATTTAAATTATACAATGGACTACAAAATGTAAATGTTTCATGATATTTGTTATATTATATCACCTTTATCTATCAATATTGTTGAAATGAAGATCAAATAGCTGTACGTTGAAATATGTTGAAAAAGTCAAAATTTTACATGGGGTGTACTTACTTTTTCAGGTGACTGTATATAAACTCCCATGCTCTTCCAGCCAAAGTAAGCTGCATAAAATAACCAAAAACGCTGCACAAGTAAGCCCTTTGCTGTTTCAAACCTTACCCGGGTTCCTCTGCAGCTGCAAAACATTCACAAGTAGTACATATATGAGAATCACAATGCTTCCGACACACAACTTTGTTCATAGGCCATGGGCTACTATAGCTGGCCATGCACCCCCCCTCCCCATCCCCCCCCCCCCCCCACACCCCCCACCCTCCACAAACCTCCGACCCTATATTTTCTGACGCCCTAGGAGTGTCCTGAACATGAAATCAAATGTTAACATTGCATGAGTTGGGATGAACTTCTCATTTGGGGCCAATGTATGGCAGTAACCTCTAAACGTGACCAATTTCGCCTCGCGTCGTGATCCGTTGGCACATTTTCATATTTTGGCGAATTATGGGGTCATTTGTAAGTTTGAGACATATGTAATATGAGTTATTGGGGTACATATACACACACCCCTTGTAGATATCCGGCGTATCACATAATGATATGTGCATTAATTTACTTTCCCTTTATTAATTATTAGGTAAGTTTTATTTCAGCACTTCATTCTTCATGTTGGAACCGTTTCGCTCGGTTTCACTTCCAGCTTAAGTTTTTGGACTTGGCGTCCAAGAATCGCAGGGACAGACGTGGACTCAGATGACTCAGATGCAGAACTCCAGCTGCCAGACATCCCAGATCCGTTTGGCGGAGAAAGCACGGACAGTGACCAAGAATGACAATCTTCACCAATGAATGTGCCCGTTTATTGTTTTCGTTGTTGGGTGATAATTTGATCATATTGGTAATGAGATTACATTCGGCCAGCTTAACCCTTTATATGCCCGTTGTACAATTTGGCATACACTTTTTTCTAAACCTTTTTTTTTCAAGTTGAGAATGTAAATTCTTATATCATTTTCGGATTTTTTTATAGCAAACACTTATGTTTTTGATGAAATGATGGTACCAAAGAGACGATTATAAGAATATAAGCACTCTTTTAAAATGTTGTATTTGAAAGCATCAAATTTAGTTATGTCTATGATCATGGTACATGAGAGATTCTTATAGCATAGAATTGGTACAGGAGTTATTGATGTATGGAATCATAGGAACGTATTGTCCTTGCTTTGCCATGTTTGCGCTATTAACGAGTGCCAAGTTTTAAATTGTCATAACTTTGTCAGTTTATGTCCTAGAATGATAGTTGTGGTATTGAATGGTAGCGCTTGGGTCACAGTGTAGTTTACAATATGATTTGAACTAATAAAGTCTCGCAGATATACCTCAAACAAACTTAATGTATAAATTTGATTATTTTTGTGACGCGCCGGATATCTATAAGGGGTGTGTGTATATGTACCACAATAACTCATATTACATATGTCTGAAACTTACTTATGAGGGGTTGAAACGAACCGACACAAGCTCAGCTTTCATTTGGTACCTTATATGTATGTGTAGCTGCTATTAATGACCCCATAATTCACCAAAATATGAAAATGTGCCCACGGATCACGATGCGAAGCGAAATTGGTCACGTTTTGAGGGTACCCCCATACATTGGCCCCAAATGACAAGTTCATCCCAACTTATGCAATGTTAACATTTGATTTCATTTTCAGGACACTCTAGGAGTCTAGGGCATCAGAAAAATATAGGGTCGGAGGTTTGTGGGGGGGGGGGGGGGGTGCACGGCCAGCTATAGTAGCCCATGGCCTATCAGTGGAGGAGGTAAAAATGCTAAACACTCACATGCTCTTTTCTTACAACCATTGTGCAGGGTTTTGTTGTTTTGTTTTTTTTTAGGTTTTTTTTGTATACTGAATCGAGGCTCGTGAGAGAGCTGACATTTACTTCACAAACAAATCAACCAGACAAAGAAAATATATAAAAAGAGGGAGCGGAAGACAAGAGAAGGGGAAGCACACAAACACTTGAGAGCACACAACATTTAAGAGCAGGGAGATGTGTGGGAGGGAGAGGGCTTGGGGGGAGGAGGCGTGGGAAGGGGGGGGGGGGTGGGAGAAGTATAAAACACAAGGACACCAAGGACTTCCAGGACAGAAGTTGGTATTTCGAAAAAGTGGAATTGTGGTGAAATTAGCGGGGGTAGAAAAGATGAAGATTTTGGACAGGGGAAGATAAGAGAGACCCTTTTGTTTGTCCTTTTTTCTCAAGACTGTGGGGTAAGGTGTTCTATGAACTCTCGAGTTATTTCATTTACATGGTTGAATGCTCAAGTAGGAGCTTCAGCACAAATTACGCACACACATGTAGACAACATTACGCACACACATGTTGTGCAAAAGTACAGACATTTGTGATTGTATCACAATATAAATAGGAAACTTGTAATCCGAATTTACATATTGCAATACAACCTTTAAGCTATATGAATAAAACGAAGCAAGTTCTCTTTTACGACTTTTTATGAAGCATTGAACGTCTAAACATTAACAGCGCATGAAACGAACAAACCACATTAGAATGAGCAACTCGTGTGGTGCCAGGCCTTTTACAGCTGTGAACACGTCATCCAATTCCAAGTTGCAGATTTAAGACAAAAGAGCATTTGATTCTACTTATTTCAAAACATTCACACAGCATAACAATTCCAAACTAACTGTTAGATAATTTGAACACTTGCCCTTCGGGTCATTCAAAATGAAGGTGACAATTTGTAAGCCAAGTCCTCATGGAGCTGCTTATACTGTAAATATTTCCTTTAGGAAAGGAATATTCGTGGACGATGGACAAATCAACATGGTACATGGGAGTTCAACCCGGGACCCCATCATCTGGAGCTATGTACATTGAAGGGAGGAATCCTTTTTTTAACATTATCATCACCAATTGGTTCACTCTGTCTGTCTCCAGACGTTGTTCCATGATCGATTAACTACCCGATTAAAACTGAATGTTATATTTTGAACACTGGACAACACTTATTGGAACGTGAATCGGGACACGGACCTGCAGTTTAACAGGACTTTGGTTCTGAAGTTGGAAAATTGTGTCTGAAGTTGGAATCTCGGACTGATCGCACATGTGCACAGAGAAGCAAGTTAAATGTTTTACTGTTTCTCCCTCTCTGGCAGTTAAACAAAATTTAAAAATTATTCAAAACAGGAAACCGTTTTCAGCGACGTCATAAAGGACACAAAGAACAGGTACGAATAACTCATTTAACATGTTAAATAAAGTGGTGTAAAGGGTGGTGCATCAACAGTGGTAAATTTCTGAAAAAAACTTTGTTTGTTTTTCTACAGCTTTTAAAACCTTTGTTTTATTTCTATTTATTTATATAACTCAACACTGCAGAACAGAAATCGCCTTGTTGGAACTTCCAAAACCCTCCAGTTTGGCAGGACATACTTGGAAAAATATTTATGCCATTTTCTGCCAATCAAATCAAATCATTTTCTGCCAGTTCAGGCTGAACCAATCAAATTTGCTGGTTGCACTTTCAGCAGTGGGGAGTATCTATCGAGATTCCACCAAAGTCTCGGCTCACCGGAAATATTGATCATGCTTGGAAATGCAAATATGCAATGCAAATGCAAATAAAAGCAAGAGTTGAAAAGACCCTTTTGTTTGTCCGTTTTTCTCAAGGCTGAGTTATTTCTCGAGCTCGAACTCTCGAGTTATTTCATTTACATGGTTGAATGCTCAAGTAGGAGCTTCAGCACAAATTACGCACACACATGTAGACAAGTGCACATGACAAAGACCAGGCTTCACTCAGACAAACAGCCATTGACTCTGGAGGAAATGATGCAACTTCCCAGGCCACTCTAGGTACAGGGAATGTCATATTTGTGACATAATTTGTTTCTTCGCAGTGCGCAGGGAATTTTGGGTGGGAGAAATCTTTCCCATCACCTACCCCATGGATATCAATCCTCAGTTTGTCCTTGCTCCGTCCTCTTAATGCGGAGCATCAATTGAGGAAGCAGAACATACCATGGTACATGGGAGTTAATCCTCGGACCCCAGTATCTGGAGCTGTGTACTTTGAAGTGTACTTTTTTTTCTCTTTTTTCTTTTTTTACTTTTTGTCTTTTTTAAGAATTGAGGGCAGAAATCTTGCTTGGAAGAAGGGAAGTGCCATTGAAAGGAATTAAGAGATCTTTGTAGACAGGTTTCATAAAGAACCACCCAACATAACAATGCATTCGGCCAGGTAGGCCTATTATATGATGAGAGACAAGGATCTGAAATTCAAATCAGTTGTTGTTGTTGTTTCGTATGCAAACTGTGGCTGCTGGTTGCATCATTTTTCTGGAAGCATGTTTGTGCCACTGATGTGGTGCGCCGAATACCAGTGGGCTGGTACTCAATTCGCCGACCTCAGAAGGATGGTATTCAGGCTGAGTCAACCCCCCTGGTGTTAATTCAACGATTCACCGGGGATTCGAACCCAGGATCCTAGGATCCCAAGCCGGCACCCAAACCACTAAGCCAACACCAGGCTACATTCAAAACAGTAACCTGTAGGGTTGGAAAACTGAAACAAATCAAATTACCTCTATTTTTTTTTGTATACTGAATCGAAGCTCGTGAAAGAGCTGACATTTACTTCACAAACAAATCAACCAGACAAACAAAATATATAAAAAGAGGGAGTGGAAGACAAGAGAAGACAAGAGAAGGGGAAGCACACAAACACTTGAGAGCACACAACATTTAAGAGCAGGGAGATGTGTGGGAGGGAGAGGGCTTGGGGGGGGGGGAGGCGTGGGAACGGGGGCGGGGGGGGGGGGTGGGAGAAGTATAAAACACAAGGACACCAAGGACTTCCAGGACAGAAGTTGGTATTTCAAAAAAGTGGCATTGGGGTGAAATTAGCGGGGATAGAAAAGATCAAGGTTTTGGAGGGGGGAAGATAAGAGATGGTGGTGAACAGCTGTTTTAAAGACCTGGAGGGTGGAATGGGATTGAAGAGAGTGAGGGAGTTTGTTCCAGAGGTGGGAGAAAAGAGGAATGAAGGAGTAAAGGTGAGCAGAGAGTCTTGATTTTGGCAGTTTAACCATAAGAGGGTTGCAGGCAGATCTTGTGCGACCTGTAGGAATATTTTCTGGACAGAGCCCAGAGAGAGCTGGGGGGGCAAGGCCAGAGAGGAGTCGGTAGAAGACGGAAAGACCACCAACCTGTCTGCGGTGAGTGAGTGAGAGGCCCTTGGAGTTAGCTTCATCACGGGAGATTCCAATGATTCTGAATGCTTTGGTTTCAACAGCGTGAAGACGAGCTAGGTGTGAGGCAGGAGCACCAGCCCAGAGGGGAGAGCAGTATTCCATTGAGCTGCGGATGAGAGCCTTGTATGTGGTGAGGAGCTCAGGTGTGCCAAGGAAGGACTTCGCACGATGGAGGATGCCCAGTCGGCGACTGGCTTTGGAGGCCAGATTTGAAATGTGGTTTTCCCAGGAACGATCATGGCAGATAGTGAGACCCAAAAGCTTGAGTGACAGAACTTCTTGGAGAGGATTATTCAGAAATTGGATGGGAGGGTTGTGCAGTCGGTCTTTTCGGAGAGACATCGTAAGAGTGTGAGATTTGTCAGGATTGAAAGACATGTTCCACTTGTTTGCCCAGTCTGTGATTTTGTCCAGGTCTGCAGAGAGTGAGGAGGCTACAGACTGCCAATCTGAGGGATGAAGAATGGAGCGACAGAGAGTAGAGTCATCAGCAAAGAGATAGAGAGGATTTTCAAGAGTCAGAGAGATCATTGATGAAGACCAGAAAAAGCACAGGGCCCAGAACACTGCCTTGGGGAACTTCAGCCTGAACAGGAAGAGGAGATGAGAGAAACCCATTCAGGGCCACACGTTGACTACGACTAGAGAGGAATTCCGCCAGCCATGCGTGGAGATTTCCATGGATACCAAAAGAGGAGAGTTTGGTGAGCAGAGCGGGGTGCCAGACCGTATCGAAGGCACGTGATATGTCAAGGGAGACAGCTCTAATTTCCTGTTTGGCATTGAGGACCTCCATCCATTGTTGAGAAAGCAGAAGCAGCATGTCCAGAGTAGAGTGACCAGGTCTGAAACCAAATTGATGATCAGAGATCAAGCCATTGGAGAAGAGGAAAGATTTCATATCTGAAACAATGATGGATTCCATGACTTTGCTGATAATTGGGAGAAGGCTGATTGGTCTGTAGTTGCTGGGATCTGTTTTTGCACCTTTTTTGTGCAAAGCGGTGATGTTGGCAGATTTCCAAGCAGATGGCAGATGGCAGATGACCTTGAGCAAAAGAGAGGGTGAAGAGAACAGAGAGAGGGAGTGAAAGAGTGGAAGAACAAGATTTTAGGACCCGTGGGCTGATGCCATCAGGTCCAGTTGCAGAATCAGAGTCGAGGGTTGACAGAAACTTTTCCACCTTGTCAGGAGGAAAGGACACAGAGTCCAGGAGCAGCTGGGTACGACTGGGTATGGTGGGTACAGAGAGGGATGGGTTTGGGACACAAGATTTAGAGGCAAACACAGAGTTGAGGCATTCAGCTTTTTCACGTGTGGAGTCAGCCGTGTGGCCGTTTGAAGTGAGGGAGGGGATGGAGGGGGAACAAACACCAGAAACAGATTTGACCAGACGCCACCAGGATTTGGAAGAGGGAGACAGATAAGAGAGTTCTGTCCTGAGAACGGAGAGATATTGTTTCCTGGCTCTCCTGAGGGTGGACACACACTTGTTTCGGGCTTTGTGAAAGGAAATGAGATTTCCTTCCATTGGATTTGCTTTCCAGGAGACGAAAGCAAGTTGTTTCTGGGCAATAGAAATTTCTGTTTGCCCAGAAAAAGAATGTTTTCTGGGCAAATATTCATCTTTCCAAAGAGAAATTGTGACATCATTGTGACACAAATGGGAAACAAATATTTCTGATCAGAAAATAATCAAAAAGGAATCGGAATAAAGATGCAATTTCAACTAGAATGGCAGTGGTAGAGCACATACCTCCATATGTGTAGTTCAGCCAGGCCAGGCTGAACAGTTTACGTCTTGGATCCCATTGATAAGCCAGATCCAGATATTGACCAAAATCGAATAAATTCTTCCTTGTCACACACCTAACCTGTCCACCAAGTTTCGTCCGAATCCGCCCATTACTTTTTGAGATATCCTGCTATATATCGTTTTTGATCCTATCACTTAATGGTAAAGAATCACTGAAAAAAGTATCGTATCCGAATCCGGATCTTCATCAAAATCTGAACATTCCGTCCTTGTCACAAACCGAACGTCTCCACCAAATTTCTGCCAAATCGAACCACAACTTTTTGAGACATCCTGTTCACAGATAAACAAACAGACAGATAAACAGAGAGAGGTGAAAACATAACCCACCTTGGGTGGTAGAGCTATTGGATGCAAACAATAAAGGAATAGGACTTAAATATCAAAATAGGAGATTAACGATACATAAGATAACAGGTCAAAGGGTTATTCCCTTTTGAGTAGAGAGCTCATGGTGCTGGAATCTCATGAGACTCAAATCCCCCTGTACTGTGTTAATATTCATAGGCTATCAATGTGTCCAAGCTCCTCAATAAACTTTCATTTTCATTGGGACATCACAGGGTGTAGAGTCCCTGAGAACGTGCAACTGCAAAAAGCAGAACTGGACAATTCTGCAAGGCTCGGTGTGCGAATGAGACAATGATGAGACAGAGACATGGTTACGGTGTTAAGAGGTTTGTACCACCATAGCCAGCATTGCCTCCCACTCACATATGTCTGCCACAAATTGGGCTCGTCTGTGCTCCAGCACTCTGGCACTGGCAATTTCTGCAATCAAATGCTCAATCACTTGTGCCAATGTCCAAGAACTTCGGCAGGGTCGGACTGCCCGAGTCGGGGAGTGCCAGCCTCTGCTCCTCTGCTCAATAGCCCAATTGAGAGCCCAACTGAGAGACATACAAACAAGACAGAGATGAGATGCAGGAAAAGCCAACAATAAGCCTTATTTATATGACACGAGCTCACACACTGCATGGTGTCAGCTACACAGCATACATCCATTTTTTTTTCCCACACCATCATTATCACAGCTGGTTGGACATCATTGAGAAGCCATCAGTTGTCATATGCTGGAAGATAGCATTTTGCCAGCAGGCAGGCTGATTACTCATGCCATGATGATTCTGATGCCACAGCACTCACAAGGAGGGGCAATTAGCTAAACTCTGCAGTCCGAGCACACCTTCTCGTGCAGTACCAACACAAAAGTGCAATTACATACATGGCTTCCCCAGCGTGGGCACTGAAGCTAACATCACCTCCAGACAGGAGTAATTGGTGTGCTCGTGTGTAAGAAGGCTGCCAACAGGAGGCCAATGCACGCTTCCGATACTCTCGTGTCTGAGTCCAGGCATGAGCAAGAACGTAGCAAGGTGAGATGTAAGTAAGCAGGATGTGATGTGGGCAGCTTACACAATTGGTATATTAATACATTTCTACTCCTTATGAAGGTGTTTTGTGTGTGGTAAACCCAGCAAGAAACTTGACCACACAAAAAAGTCTCACAGTATGGTATGAATTGGGAGGGAGAGAAAACAAAATTCCCCAAAAATGTATTTACAAGAAATATTCCAGGAGGAGTCACCCCCTTTACCCGCGTCATCAGCCTGAGGGTCTCATCAGCCTGAGGGGTCTTCGAGTCCTCTCTCTGGGGGGGTGTGATCCACGATATTATACCACTCGAGAATGATGTGAAATTTAAATTTCAATAAAAGGGTTCCAGCAGTACGGCTTTAATTATACCAAAAAACTTGTTTTAACATGATTAAAAATCACGTTATCTACTTCTTTAAAGTGAACAAGCGTTACGCCTAGGTCCTCCGTCGGTGAAGTGATGTGAGTTGACAAAGTGGCAGACGCAAGGTGGCCATCTTGGATTTTGACGTGGCGCCCCAATTTTCAATAGCGTTCTTCTTTATGCCTAGATACACCCACACACCAGATTAGAAGTTAGTAGTTCGTTTACTTTTCAAGATATTCCGCTCACAAGGTTCAGACATACATGGTGGCGGCCATCTTGGATTTTGACGTGGGTTGCACCCACACACCAAATTAGAATTCGGTCCTTCGCTTACACACGCACGCACGCACGTACGCATGCACGCATGCACACACGGGCGCACGCACGCACGGACGGACGCACGGACGGACGCACACATGGACAGAGGGAAAAACCATAGTCCCCCTTTCGCTCCGCGGTGCGACGGGGGACAATAAATTTTAAAATACCCAAGATAAATCACAGGCCCTGTTAATAGACAAACCATACATTATGTATGGAGGAGGGGGAAACGAGTATATTTTAGAGGAGATGGGGTATTAGTGGGGAAACTTAGCATAACAATTGTGCATTTTGTGAGGAAAGCACCAAATTTGGCACACTAGTAGACTATCCTATTATGAACAGATTTGGATATTGGGCCATCTCAAATTCAGCCCCTGATGGCTGTGGCAGCCATTGTCCAAAATGACACCTTCAGCTTGTTCCGACAAATTGCATCATCATTTGGCTTGGTCCTTTCCACCAGGCATTCTCTGGTGAAAGCCTGGAACTGCTCTTGGCCAATCTTCTTCACATTCCTGACAGTCTCAACTGCAGCAGGACCTGCAATTTCCTTTGTGTCAAGGACAACCAGATCCATGCTCTCTTCCTCAAAGGGGTTGCCAAGCTCTTCTATGATGCTGACAAGGGCGCGGACATCCTTGGCGAAAGAGGTCTGCACACTTGGTGTCTGGTCATGATGACGTGTGTCCTCTCGCCTCCCCCAGTGTTGATGGCCATCTTGGAACTCTTCTATGGCCCTGGCAACTTCTGGCCCGGCAATCATCCAACGCCGCAGGGCACTTGGGTTGTCAGTGAGGCCGACTGCTCCACCATCTCCTTTGATGCAGGCGTTATTCTGTTCATGCGCCTGGTCGATTGGGATCGAAGAGAACACCTTCTTCGTCTTCTGTACAGTGAAGTTGCCAGCCCTGAATTCTCTGGCTACATCTGGGTGCTTCATTGGGAGTGCAACCACCAACCATGTCCCTCAGGTGAACAGGGATCCACCTGGCATAGTGTGTGTGGTCTAAGGCATGGAACCGTGGGACCAGTTCCGTCAGGGCATCAAGGTACATCGTGAATGAAGCCTGCCGCAGAGACCGCACGTAGACCAGTACCAACATCTCTAGTTCCAGCACAGTTGCCCAGTACTGAAAGTTGGGAATGTCTTCTCCTCTCTGGTGACACCAGTCTTCGAACTCAGGCAGGTCTCCTGCATCATCAGCATATGTCATACAGTGGCGTTCATACGCACGGTGTTGCAGGATGTGCAGTGCCGCTGCAGTGATTTGATGAGCTCTTCTTGCGCGGGTGACGTGGGCAGCTCGCAGGAAGGAGTCGGCCGTCCCTGGCGTTGCAATCTCAGCTTGCAAAATCTGCAAATCTTGCAAAAATCAAATCTCTGAATCTGAGATGGCCCAATATCCAGATCTTTTCATAATATGATAGTCTACTAGTGTGCCAAATTTGGTGCTTTCCTCACAAAATGCACAATTGTTATGCTATATTTAGCTTAGCTGCCGGACTCCATAGGAAGAGAGAGGGAAAGGCATGTAAAAACTGGAAAGTAAAATTTAACGCGAATGCATCAATGGATACGCCTCAGTCCACATTAGATGTCAACCCACTGCTACATTTGATTTCATATCAATGTCACATGAAAAATTAAAGGTCCCTTGAGTGAGAGTGAGAGAGAGACTGAGGGAAAAGACAGACAACTACAAGAGAGACAACATCACATGCTTTCAACTCGAGTTATCATCTGTAAAATGACATTCAAATGGCACATGACCTTTGACCTGTTCAATATAAATTGAATCCGTTAATTTTTGTATTGTAGTCCATAATTGCATCAGGTATGGTTGAAATCTCTTGTTGAAATCTTGACCTTTTAAACGCCAAATTTCATCATTCACATTTGTATCACAGTCCATAGTTAAGCCAAATTTGGTCAAAATCCGTTCAACAGTTCTCAAGTTATCGCGATAATGAAAAACTGCTGCTTTCATGTAAAGGTCTCATGACCTTTGATCTCTGCCCCCAATTTTTTTATCAGTTCATCTATGCATCATCTTACATAACTGTACCAAGTTTGGTCAAAATCTCTTTAGTGGTCCACAAGTTATGGCAGTAACGAAAAACTGCTACGGTCAGCTAAAGGTCACAAGATCTTTGACCTTTGCCCTTTGCCCCGTATTTATCAGTTCGTCTTTGCATCACAGTACATATCTGTATCAAGTTTGTTCAAAATCTCTTTAGCGGTCCACAAGTTATGGCGGTAACGAAAAACTGCTACTTTCAGCTGAAGGTCAAATGACCTTTGACCCTTTAAACCTAAAATTTTATTTCATGCTTTTAGTTCATGCTTTCATCATAATACACCTTTGTGCAAAGTTTGTTAAAAATCCATTCAGTGGTTCACAAGTTATCGCCGTAACAAAAATTGATCACTGATGGACGAATGGACGGACGCACGGAAAACCCAAAAACAGAAAGCCAATGCCTCAGGTGCCTTACGTGACAGAAGTATAAGAATGGAGGAAGGGGGCGGGGCATCAACAATCCCGTGTAACAGCCAGCACATATGAAAATATGAGAAAAGGATGAGATGTAACATGTAACATGAGAAAAGGATCCCAAATATGGATTTGTGTGTGATGACGTCACAAGTGGCCAACACCAAATATATAATAATAATAATAATTCATTTATTTTGTATAGCGCTTTTCCAGAAGCCCAAAGGCGCTTTGACAGAGTGGAAAACATAATGCATAACAATACATGAAAACAACAATTGCAAAAAGACAAGAATCAAGAAAACAAACAGCAGCGATATACGGCATATATATAAGACAAGAATCAAAAAGACAAGACAAGAATCAATAGGGAAATATTTAAAGCAAAAGGAGGGAGAAGGAGAAGAGATAGTCAGGGGTTAAATGCTGTGGGTTGAATGTTGAATGCAGCGTTGAACAGGTGGGTCTTTAGTGATGTTTTGAATGTGGTGAGTGAGGAGGAGTCTCTGATGGTGTGAGGTAGTGAGTTCCAGAGGGTGGGAGCAGCGATGGAGAAGGCCCTGTCCCCCCAGGATCTGAATTTGGTCCGGATGGAGGGGGTCAGGAGGTTGGTACCAGCAGAGCGGAGGTTGCGGGTGGGAGTGTGTCTGGAGAGGAGGTCAGCCAGGTAGGATGGGGCCAGGTTATGGAGGGCTTTGTATGTCAAGAGGAGGATTTTGTACTGGATTCTCTGGGGGATGGGGAGCCAGTGAAGCTTGTAAAGGACGGGGGTGATGTGGTCACGGGTCCGGGAATGAGTGAGTAGACGGGCAGCGGAGTTCTGAATGTATTGGAGTTTATTGGTGATTTTTGAGGGTGAACCATAGAGGAGGCTATTGCAGTAGTCCAGACGGGAGGTGATGAAGGCGTGGATGAGGGTTTCTGCAGCCGTGGAGGAGAGGGATGAGCGGAGACGGGCAATGTTTTTCAGGTGAAAGAAGGCTGACTTTGTGATCTGTTTAGTGTATTTGTCGAAGGAAAGGGTTTGGTCAAAGATGACGCCAAGATTCCGGATGTGAGGGGAGGTGGATACTGGGATACCGTCGATGTTGAGGGCAAAGTTATGGGTGGATTTTGTGAGCGTTTTTGGGCCAATGATGATTATTTCAGATTTATCACAGTTAAGCTTGAGGAAGTTGATTTGAAGCCAGGATTTTATTTCAGTGATGCAGTTTGTCAGGATAGAGTGGGTGTCGGTGGAGACGGACTTGGTGGAGATGAAAAGCTGGATGTCATCGGCGAAGCAGTGGAATTGGAGACCATGACGGCGGATTAAGTGACCGAGCGGGGACAGGTAAAGGATGAAGAGGAGGGGGCCAAGAACTGAACCTTGGGGGACACCTTGGGGGAGGGGAGCAGTGGGGGATTTGCAGTTATTGATGGAGATGAACTGGCATCTGTCAGAGAGGTATGATTTAATCCAAGAGAGGGCAGTGCCGGTGACGTTAAAGGTGGATTCAAGTCGGGTGAGGAGGATAGTGTGATCGATGGTGTCAAAGGCAGCGCTGAGGTCGAGGAGGACGAGAATGTTGAGGTTGCCAGCGTCAGAGGAGAGGAGAAGGTCGTTGGTGATTTTGAGGAGAGCAGTTTCAGTACTGTGGTTGGAGCGGAATCCGGATTGGAATGTTTCATACAAGTTATTGGCAGAGAGATGATGTTTGAGTTGAGTGGCTACAGCGCGTTCCAAAACTTTTGACAGAAAGGGTAGGTTGGAGATGGGTCTGAAGTTGTTTAGGGTGTCAGGGTTTAGACCAGGTTTTTTTAGAATGGGGGTAATAGCAGCAATTTTGAGGGAAGGTGGGACGATGCCTGTAGACAGGGAGGAGTTTATTGTTGCAATGATAAGTGGAGAGAGAGCAGGGAGGGAGGCTTTGACAAAGCTGGAGGGGATGGGGTCAAGAGTGCAGGTGGCAGTTTTCATTCCTATGAGGAGTTCAGAGAGGTCAGTAGGAGAGATTGGGGAGAACCGAGACAGGGGATGGCAGGACAAGGGGGGGCAGGTGGTTGGAGGGGGAGCGGGTGCGGCGGTGGTCAAGCTGTTGTAGATGTTGTCAATTTTGCGTTGGAAGAAAGAGAGGAAGGAGATGCAGTTGTCTACTGTGAATGACTGGGTGGTGGTGTTCAGGGGGCGGAGGAGTTTGTTTATTGTCGAGAAGAGTGCTTTTGGGTTTCCGGAGCCAGAGTGGATAATTTGAGAGTAGTAGGCAGAGCGGGCGCGGGAGAGGGCATCTTTGTAGTGTTGTATGTGGTCCTTGTAGGCTTGGGAGTGAACTGTGAGACCCGTTTTATTGCGGAGTCTTTCAAGTTGGCGAGCACGAGTTTTCATCAGGTGGAGTTCAGGGGTAAACCAGGGAGCAGAATGGGTGAAAGAAACTGTTTTGGTTTTTACAGGCGCAAGCTGGTCAAGGCAGGAGGAGAGAGTGTGGTTGTAGTAGTCAGTGAGGTCGGAAGGGGTGTGGAGGTCAATGAAGGGAGAAGTGGACATTTTTTCAGAGAGGGTGGATGAGAATGAGGTAGGTGAAAGAGCGTTTAGCTTACGGAAGTTGATTGTGCGATAATGCCTTGGTGTTGGGGCGGGGATGTTGATGGTCAGAGTGATGGCTAAGTGGTCAGAGAGGGTGAGGTCGGAGCCATAGAGATGGTGCAAATTTAATCCAGTGGAGCAGACAAGGTCCAAAATGTGACCACGGATATGGGTAGGAAAGTCGACATGTTGAGTGAGGTTAAAGCAGGTGAGTAAATCAGTGAAGTCAGTGGTTATTGTGGAGTCAGTGGAGTCCATGTGGATATTGAAATCACCAAGGAGGAGGATTGAGGGGGAGAGGGAACATAGCTGGGTCAGAAAGTAGGAGAAGTCAGACAGGAATGATGGGTGTGGTTTGGGAGGGCGGTAGACGACAGCCATGACTGACTGCGTGTGACCAGAGAGTTTTAAAGCCAGGTGTTCAAATGATGGAGCAGATGAGATGGAGATGAGGTTGGTCTTGATGTCTTGACGGTGGATAACGGCAATTCCACCACTTCGGCCCTCCGAGCGTGGTTTATTGACGTAGGAATATCCATTGGGTGTGGTGAGGTTGAGTGTGTAGTAGTCCAGAGGTTGTTGCCAGGTTTCGGTGAGACAGAGAAAGTCCAGTTTGTTATCCAGGATGTATTCGTTCAGGATGAGGCATTTATTGTTGAGGGACCGGGTGTTGAACAGGGTGAGCTTGATGTTGTTTTGAACAGCAGGGATGAATTCAGGTGATTTAGCCAGGGTTCGTAGGCAAGAGGTGCGATCGTGTGGGTTGCTGTGACCAGGTGCGCTGGGACGAAGAGTGAGAGTGCGCTGAGCCGACCAGAGGACGGGGATGGAGTGACCTGATTGCAAATAAACAAACTTGCGACCGGAGCCACGGTGAATGTACCTGGGTCGTCGGAGGAGTCCATTTGATTTGATGGCAGAGATGCATGATGGGGTGGAGCGGGTATTGAGCAGAAGAAGCCTTGCGGCGGAGTACTTCAGAGCCATGCCAGGCAGGAGCGAAGGGACGAGTACGAGGCCAAGGTCGAGGAGGCAAAGCGGCAAACGCAGCGGCAAACGACTGCAGCCGCTAATCAAGACCACAGCGGCAAACAAGGCCACCGGCAAACAAGGCCACGGCCACAATCAACGGGAGCGGGCCTTTCGATTCCGTATTCCGTACCATCAAAAGCAGATTCCGTTATCCAGCCGGAGAACACGCGGCACGTGCGGGTGTGAAAAGGCAGGACAGGTGTGAGATGTCAGGTCAGAAAGGTAGAAGCAGACCCTGTACATCCAGGATCTGGGAGCATTAGGGAGGGATGGGCGGGATCTGGGAGCATTAGGGAGGGATGGGCGGGATCTGGGAGCATTAGGGAGGGGTGGGCGGGATCTGGGAGCATTAGTGAGGGATGGGCGGGATCTGGGAGCATTGGGGAGGGATGGGCGGGATCTGGGAGCATTGGGGAGGGGTGGGCGGGATCTGGGAGCATTGGGGAGGGGTGGGCGGGATCTGGGAGCATTGGGGAGGGGTGGGCGGGATCTGGGAGCATTGGGGAGGGGTGGGCGGGATCTGGGAGCATTGGGGAGGGGTGGGCGTGATCTGGGAGCATTGGGGAGGGGTGGGCGGGATCTGGGAGCATTGGGGAGGGGTGGGCGGGATCTGGGAGCATTGTGGAGGGGTGGGCGGGATCTGGGAGCATTGGGGAGGGGTGGGCGGGATCTGGGAGCATTGGGGAGGGATGGGCGGGATCTGGGAGCATTGGGGAGGGATGGGCGGGATCTGGGAGCATTGGGGAGGGATGGGCGGGATCTGGGAGCATTGGGGAGGGATGGGCGGGATCTGTGAGCATTGGGGAGGGGTGGGCGGGATCTGGGAGCATTGGGGAGGGGTGGGCGGGATCTGGGAGCATTGGGGAGGGGTGGGCGGGATCTGGGAGCATTGTGGAGGGGTGGGCGGGATCTGGGAGCATTGGGGAGGGGTGGGCGGGATCTGGGAGCATTGGGGAGGGGTGGGCGGGATCTGGGAGCATTGGGGAGGGGTGGGCGGGATCTGGGAGCATTGGGGAGGGGTGGGCGGGATCTGTGAGCATTGGAGAGGGGTGGGCGGGGTCTTTGAGCATTGGAGAGGGGTGGGCGGGATCTGTGAGCATTGGGGAGGGGTGGGCGGGATCTGGGAGCATTGGGGAGGGATGGGCGGGATCTGGGAGCATTGGGGAGGGGTGGGCGGGATCTGGGAGCATTGGGGAGGGGTGGGCGGGTCTGGGAGCATTGGGGAGGGGTGGGCGGGTCTGGGAGCATTGGGGAGGGGTGGGTGGGATCTGGGAGCGTTGGGGAGGGGTGGGCGGGATCTGGGAGTGTTGGGGAGGGGTGGGCGGGATCTGTGAGCATTGGAGAGGGGTGGGCGGGGTCTTTGAGCATTGGAGAGGGGTGGGCGAGATCTGTGAGCATTCGGGAGGGGTGGGTGGGATCTGTGAGCATTGGGGAGGGGTGGGTGGGATCTGTGAGCATTGGGGAGGGGTGGGCGGGATCTGTGAGCATTGGGGAGGGGTGGGCGGGATCTGTGAGCATTGGGGAGGGGTGGGCTGGATCCGTGAGCATTGGGGAGGGGTGGGCGGGATCCGTGAGCATTGGGGAGGGGTGGGCGGGATCTGTGAGCATTGGGGAGGGATGGGCGGGATCTGGGAGCATTGGGGAGGGGTGGGCGGGATCTGGGAGCATTGGGGAGGGGTGGGCGGGATCTGGGAGCATTTTGGAGGGGAAGGCAAGATCTGGGAGCATTGGGGAGGGGTGAGCAAGATCTGGGAGCATTGGGGAGGGGTGGGCGGGATCTGGGAGCATTGGGGAGGGGTGCGCAAGATCTGGGAGCATTGGGGGAGGGGTGGGCGGGATCTTTGAGCATTGGGGAGGGGTGAGCGGGATCTGGGAGCATTGTGGAGGGGTGGGCGGGATCTGGGAGCATTGGGAGGGGTGGGCGGGATCTGGAGCATTGGGGAGGGGTGGGCGGGATCTGTGAGCATTGGGGAGGGGTGTGCGGGATCTGGGAGCATTGTGGAGGGGTGGGCGGGATCTGTGAGCATTGGGGAGGGGTGGGCGGGATCTGGAAGCATTGGGGAGGGGTGGGCGGGATCTGGGAGCATTGGGGAGGGGTGGGCGGGATCTGGGAGCATTGGGGAGGGGTGAGCGGGATCTGGGAGCATTGGGGAGGGGTGGGCGGGATCTGGGAGCATTGGCGAGGGGTGGGCGGGATCTGGGAGCATTGGGGAGGGGTGGGCGGGATCTGGGAGCATTGGGGAGGGGTGGGCGGGATCTGGAAGCATTGGGGAGGGGTGGGCGGGATCTGGAAGCATTGGGGAGGGGTGGGCGGGATCTGGAAGCATTGGGGAGGGGTGGGCGGGATCTGGAAGCATTGGGGAGGGGTGGGCGGGATCTGGAAGCATTGGGGAGGGGTGGGCGGGATCTGGAAGCATTGGGGAGGGGTGGGCGGGATCTGGAAGCATTGGGGAGGGGTGGGCGGGATCTGGAAGCATTGGGGAGGGGTGGGCGGGATCTGGGAACATTGGGAACATTGGGGAGGGGTGGGCGGGATCTGGGAACATTGGGGAGGGGTGGGCGGGATCTGGGAACATTGGGGAGGGGTGGGCGGGATCTGGGAACATTGGGGAGCGGGTGGGCGGGATCTGGGAACATTGGGGAGGGGTGGGCGGGATCTGGGAACATTGGGGAGGGGTGGGCGGGATCTGGGAACATTGGGGAGGGGTGGGCGGGATCTGGGAACATTGGGGAGGGGTGGGCGGGATCTGTGAGCATTGGGGAGGGGTGGGCGGGATCTGTGAGCATTGGGGAGGGGTGGGCGGGATCTGGGAGCATTGGGGAGGGGTGTGCGGGATCTGGGAGCATTGGGGAGGGGTGTGCGGGATCTGGGAACATTGGGGAGGGGTGGGCGGGATCTGGGAGCATTGGGAGGGGTGGGCGTGATCTGGGAGCATTGGGGAGGGGTGGGCGGGATCTGGGAGCATTGGGGAGGGGTGGGCGGGATCTGGGAGCATTGGGGAGGGGTTGGCGGGATCTGGGAGCATTGGGGAGGGGTGGGCGGGATCTGGGAGCATTGGGGAGGGGTGGGCGGGATCTGGGAGCATTGGGGAGGGTGGGCGGGATCTGTGAGCATTGGGGAGGGTGGGCGGGATCTGTGAGCATTGGGGAGGGGTGTGCGGGATCTGGGAGCATTGTGGAAGGGTGGGCGGGATCTGTGAGCATTGGGGAGGGGTGGGCGGGATCTGGAAGCATTGGGGAGGGGTGGGCGGGATCTGGGAGCATTGGGGAGGGGTGGGCGGGATCTGGGAGCATTGGGGAGGGGTGGGGCGGGATCTGGGAGCATTGGGGAGGGGTGGGCGGGATCTGGGAGCATTGGGGAGGGGTGGGCGGGATCGGTGAGCATTGGAGAGGGGTGGGCGGGGTCTTTGAGCATTGGAGAGGGGTGGGCGAGATCTGTGAGCATTCGGGAGGGGTGGGCGGGATCTGTGAGCATTGGGGAGGGGTGGGCGGGATCTGTGAGCATTGGGGAGTGGTGGGCGGGATCTTTGAGCATTGGAGAGGGGTGGGCGAGATCTGTGAGCATTCGGGAGGGGTGGGCGGGATCTGTGAGCATTGGGGAGGGGTGGGCGGGATCTGTGAGCATTGGGGAGCGGTGGGCGGGATCTGGGAGCATTGGGGAGGGGTGGGCGGGATCTGGGAGCATTGGGGAGGGGTGGGCGGGATCTGGGAGCATTGGGGAGGGGTGGGCGGGATCTGGGAGCATTGGGGAGGGGTGGGCGGGATCTGGGAGCATTGGGGAGGGGTGGGCGGGATCTGGGAGCATTGGGGAGGAGTGGGCGGGATCTGGGAGCATTGGGGAGGAGTGGGCGGGATCTGGGAGCATTGTGGAGGGGTGGGTGGGATCTGGAAGCATTGGGGAGGGGTGGGCGGGATCTGGGAGCATTGGGGATGGGTGGGCGGGATCTGGGAGCATTGGGGAGGGGTGGGCGGGATCTGGGAGCATTGGGGAGGGGTGGGCGGGATCTGGGAGCATTGGGGAGGGGTGGGCGGGATCTGGGAGCATTGGGGAGGGGTGGGCGGGATCGGTGAGCATTGGAGAGGGGTGGGCGGGGTCTTTGAGCATTGGAGAGGGGTGGGCGAGATCTGTGAGCATTCGGGAGGGGTGGGCGGGATCTGTGAGCATTGGGGAGGGGTGGGCGGGATCTGTGAGCATTGGGGAGTGGTGGCGGGATCTTTGAGCATTGGAGAGGGGTGGGCGAGATCTGTGAGCATTCGGGAGGGGTGGGCAGGATCTGTGAGCATTGGGGGGGGTGGGCGGGATCTGTGAGCATTGGGGAGCGGTGGGCGGGATCTGTGAGCATTGGGGAGGGATGAGCAAGATCTGGGAGCATTGGGGAGGGGTGGGCGTGATCTGGGAGCATTGGGGAGGGGTGGGCAAGATCTGGGAGCATTGGGGAGGGGTGGGCAAGATCTGGGAGCATTGGGGAGGGGTGGGCGGGATCTTTGAGCATTGGGGAGGGGTGAGCGGGATCTGGGAGCATTGTGGAGGGGTGGGCGGGATCTGGGAGCATTGGGAGGGGTGGGCGGGATCTGGAGCATTGGGGAGGGGTGGGCGGGATCTGTGAGCATTGGGGAGGGGTGTGCGGGATCTGGGAGCATTGTGGAAGGGTGGGCGTGATCTGGGAGCATTGGGGAGGGGTGGGCAAGATCTGGGAGCATTGGGGAGGGGTGGGCAAGATCTGGGAGCATTGGGGAGGGGTGGGCGGGATCTTTGAGCATTGGGGAGGGGTGAGCGGGATCTGGGAGCATTGTGGAGGGGTGGGCGGGATCTGGGAGCATTGGGAGGGGTGGGCGGGATCTGGAGCATTGGGGAGGGGTGGGCGGGATCTGTGAGCATTGGGGAGGGGTGTGCGGGATCTGGGAGCATTGTGGAAGGGGTGGGCGGGATCTGTGAGCATTGGAGAGGGGTGGGCGGGATCTGGAAGCATTGGGGAGGGGTGGGCGGGATCTGGGAGCATTGGAGAGGGGTGGGCGATATCTGGGAGCATTGGGGAGGGGTGGGCGGGATCTGGGAGCGTTGGGGAGGGGTGGGCGGGATCTGGGAGCGTTGGGGAGGGGTGGGCGGGATCTGGGAGCGTTGGGGAGGGGTGGGCGGGATCTGGGAGCGTTGGGGAGGGGTGGGCGGGATCTGGGAGCATTGGGGAGGGGTGTGCGGGACCGGGGAGCATTGGGGAGGGGTGGGCGGGACCTGGGAGCATTGGGGAGGAGTGGGCGGGATCTGGGAGCATTGGGGAGGAGTGGGCGGGATCTGGGAGCATTGTGGAGGGGTGGGCGGGATCTGGAAGCATTGGGGAGGGGTGGGCGGGATCTGGAAGCATTGGGGAGGGGTGGGCGGGATCTGGAAGCATTGGGGAGGGGTGGGCGGGATCTGGGAGCATTGGGGAGGGGTGGGCGGGATCTGGGAGCATTGGGGAGGGGTGGGCGGGATCTGGGAGCATTGGGGAGGGGTGGGCGGGATCTGGGAGCATTGGGGAGGGATGGGCGGGATCTGGGAGCATTGGGGAGGGGTGGGTGGGATCTGGGAGCATTGGGGAGGGGTGGGCGGGATCTGGGAGCATTGGGGAGGGGTGGGCGGGATCTGGGAGCATTGGGGAGGGGTGGGCGGGGTCTGGGAGCGTTGGGGAGGGGTGGGCGGGATCTGGGAGCGTTGGGGAGGGGTGGGCGGGATCTGGGAGCGTTGGGGAGGGGTGGGCGGGATCTGGGAGCGTTGGGGAGGGGTGGGCGGGATCTGTGAGCGTTGGAGAGGGGTGGGCGGGGTCTTTGAGCATTGGAGAGGGGTGGGCGAGATCTGTGAGCATTCGGGAGGGGTGGGCGGGATCTGTGAGCATTGGGGAGGGGTGGGCGGGATCTGTGAGCATTGGGGAGGGGTGGGCGGGATCTGTGAGCATTGGGGAGGGGTGGGCGGGATCTGTGAGCATTGGGGAGCGGTGGGCGGGATCTGTGAGCATTGGGGAGGGGTGGGCGGGATCTGTGAGCATTGGGGAGGGGTGGGCGGGATCTGTGAGCATTGGGGAGGGGTGGGCGGGATCTGTGAGCATTGGGGAGGGGTGGGCGGGATCTGTGAGCATTGGGGAGGGGTGGGCGGGATCTGTGAGCATTGGGGAGGGATGGGCGGGATCTGGGAGCATTGGGGAGGGGTGGGCGGGATCTGGGAGCATTTTGGAGGGGAAGGCAAGATCTGGGAGCATTGGGGAGGGGTGAGCAAGATCTGGGAGCATTGGGGAGGGGTGGGCGGGATCTGGGAGCATTGGGGAGGGGTGCGCAAGATCTGGGAGCATTGGGGGAGGGGTGGGCGGGATCTTTGAGCATTGGGGAGGGGTGAGCGGGATCTGGGAGCATTGTGGAGGGGTGGGCGGGATCTGGGAGCATTGTGGAGGGGTGGGCGGGATCTGGGAGCATTGGGAGGGGTGGGCGGGATCTGGAGCATTGGGGAGGGGTGGGCGGGATCTGTGAGCATTGGGGAGGGGTGTGCGGGATCTGGGAGCATTGTGGAGGGGTGGGCGGGATCTGTGAGCATTGGGGAGGGGTGGGCGGGATCTGGAAGCATTGGGGAGGGGTGGGCGGGATTTGGGAGCATTGGGGAGGGGTGGGCGGGATCTGGGAGCATTGGGGAGGGGTGGGCGGGATCTGGGAGCATTGGGGAGGGGTGGGCGGGATCTGGGAGCATTGGGGAGGGGTGGGCGGGATCTGGAAGCATTGGGGAGGGGTGGGCGGGATCTGGAAGCATTGGGGAGGGGTGGGCGGGATCTGGAAGCATTGGGGAGGGGTGGGCGGGATCTGGAAGCATTGGGGAGGGGTGGGCTGGATCTGGAAGCATTGGGGAGGGGTGGGCGGGATCTGGAAGCATTGGGGAGGGGTGGGCGGGATCTGGAAGCATTGGGGAGGGGTGGGCGGGATCTGGAAGCATTGGGGAGGGGTGGGCGGGATCTGGAAGCATTGGGGAGGGGTGGGCGGGATCTGGAAGCATTGGGGAGGGGTGGGCGGGATCTGGGAACATTGTGGAGGGGTGGGCGGGATCTGGGAACATTGGGGAGGGGTGGGCGGGATCTGGGAACATTGGGGAGGGGTGGGCGGGATCTGGGAACATTGGGGAGGGGTGGGCGGGATCTGGGAACATTGGGGAGGGGTGGGCGGGATCTGGGAACATTGGGGAGGGGTGGGCGGGATCTGGGAACATTGGGGAGGGGTGGGCGGGATCTGTGAGCATTGGGGAGGGGTGGGCGGGATCTGGGAGCATTGGGGAGGGGTGTGTGGGATCTGGGAGCATTGGGGAGGGGTGTGCGGGATCTGGGAAAATTGGGGAGGGGTGGGCGGGATCTGGGAGCATTGGGAGGGGTGGGCGGGATCTGGGAGCATTGGGGAGGGGTGGGCGGGATCTGGGAGCATTGGGGAGGGGTGGGCGGGATCTGTGAGCATTGGGGAGGGGTTGGCGGGATCTGGGAGCATTGGGGAGGGGTGGGCGGGATCTGGGAGCATTGGGGAGGGGTGGGCGGGATCTGGGAGCATTGGGGAGGGGTGGGCGGGATCTGGGAGCATTGGGGAGGGGTGGGCGGGATCTGGGAGCATTGGGGATGGGTGGGCGGGATCTCGGAGCATTGGGGAGGGGTGGGCGGGATCTGGGAGCATTGGGGAGGGGTGGGCGGGATCTGGGAGCATTGGGGAGGGGTGGGCGGGATCTGGGAGCATTGGGGAGGGTGGGCGGGATCGGTGAGCATTGGAGAGGGGTGGGCGGGGTCTTTGAGCATTGGAGAGGGGTGGGCGAGATCTGTGAGCATTCGGGAGGGGTGGGCGGGATCTGTGAGCATTGGGGAGGGGTGGGCGGGATCTGTGAGCATTGGGGAGTGGTGGGCGGGATTTTTGAGCATTGGAGAGGGGTGGGCGAGATCTGTGAGGATTCGGGAGGGGTGGGCAGGATCTGTGAGCATTGGGGAGGGGTGGGCGGGATCTGTGAGCATTGGGGAGCGGTGGGTGGGATCTGTGAGCATTGGGGAGGGGTGGGCGGGATCTGGGAGCATTGGGGAGGGGTGGGCGGGATCTGTGAGCATTGGGGAGGGGTGGGCGGGATCTGGGAGCATTTTAGAGGGGAAGGCAAGATCTGGGAGCATTGGGGAGGGGTGAGCAAGATCTGGGAGCATTGGGGAGGGGTGGGCGGGATCTGGGAGCATTGGGGAGGGGTGGGCAAGATCTGGGAGCATTGGGGAGGGGTGGGCAAGATCTGGGAGCATTGGGGAGGGGTGGGCGGGATCTTTGAGCATTGGGGAGGGGTGAGCGGGATCTGGGAGCATTGTGGAGGGGTGGGCGGGATCTGGGAGCATTGGGAGGGGTGGGCGGGATCTGGAGCATTGGGGAGGGGTGGGCGGGATCTGTGAGCATTGGGGAGGGGTGTGCGGGATCTGGGAGCATTGTGGAAGGGTGGGCGTGATCTGGGAGCATTGGGGAGGGGTGGGCAAGATCTGGGAGCATTGGGGAGGGGTGGGCAAGATCTGGGAGCATTGGGGAGGGGTGGGCGGGATCTTTGAGCATTGGGGAGGGGTGAGCGCGATCTGGGAGCATTGTGGAGGGGTGGGCGGGATCTGGGAGCATTGGGAGGGGTGGGCGGGATCTGGAGCATTGGGGAGGGGTGGGCGGGATCTGTGAGCATTGGGGAGGGGTGTGCGGGATCTGGGAGCATTGTGGAAGGGTGGGCGGGATCTGTGAGCATTGGGGAGGGGTGGGCGGGATCTGGAAGCATTGGGGAGGGGTGGGCGGGATCTGGGAGCATTGGGGAGGGGTGGGCGGGATCTGGGAGCATTGGGGAGGGGTGGGCGGGATCTGGGAGCATTGGGGAGGGGTGGGCGGGATCTGGGAGCATTGGGGAGGGGTGGGCGGGATCTGGGAGCATTGGGGAGGGGTGGGCGGGATCTGGGAGCATTGGGGAGGAGTGGGCGGGATCTGGGAGCATTGGGGAGGAGTGGGCGGGATCTGGGAGCATTGTGGAGGGGTGGGTGGGATCTGGAAGCATTGGGGAGGGGTGGGCGGGATCTGGAAGCATTGGGGAGGGGTGGGCGGGATCTGGAAGCATTGGGGAGGGGTGGGCGGGATCTGGAAGCATTGGGGAGGGGTGGGCGGGATCTGGAAGCATTGGGGAGGGGTGGGCGGGATCTGGAAGCATTGGGGAGGGGTGGGCGGGATCTGGAAGCATTGGGGAGGGGTGGGCGGGATCTGGAAGCATTGGGGAGGGGTGGGCGGGATCTGGAAGCATTGGGGAGGGGTGGGCGGGATCTGGGAGCATTGGGGAGGGTGGGCGGGATCTGGGAGCATTGAGGAGGGTGGGCGGGATCTGGGAGCATTGGGGAGGGTGGGCGGGATCTGGGAGCATTGGGGAGGGTGGGCGGGATCTGGGAGCATTGGGGAGGGTGGGCGGGATCTGGGAGCATTGGGGAGGGTGGGCGGGATCTGGGAGCATTGGGGAGGGTGGGCGGGATCTGGGAGCATTGGGGAGGGTGTGCGGGATCTGGGAGCATTGGGGAGGGTGTGCGGGATCTGGGAGCATTGGGGAGGGTGGGCGGAATCTGGGAGCATTGGGGAGGGTGGGCGGGATCTGGGAGCATTGGGGAGGGTGGGCGGGATCTGGGAGCATTGGGGAGGGTGGGCGGGATCTGGGAGCATTGGGGAGGGTGGGCGGGGTCTGGGAGCATTGGGGAGGGTGGGCGGGATCTGGGAGCATTGGGGAGGGTGGGCGGGATCTGGGAGCATTGGGGAGGTTGGGCGGGATCTGGGAGCATTGGGGAGGGTGGGCGGGATCTGGGAGCATTGGGGAGGGTGGGCGGGATCTGGGAGCATTGGGGAGGGTGGGCGGGATCAGGGAGCATTGGGGAGGGTGGGCGGGATCTGGGAGCATTGCGGAGGGTGGGCGGGATCTGGGAGCATTGGGGAGGGTGGGCGGGATCTGGGAGCATTGGGGAGGGTGGGCGGGATCTGGGAGCATTGGGGAGGGTGGGCGGGATCTGGGAGCATTGGGGAGGATGGGCGGGATCTGGGAGCATTGGGGAGGATGGGCAGGATCTGGGAGCATTGGGGAGGATGGGCGGGATCTGGGAGCATTGGGGAGGGTGGGCGGGATCTGGGAGCATTGGGGAGGGTGGGCGGGATCTGGAAGCATTGGGGAGGGTGGGCGGGATCTGGGAGCATTGGGGAGGGTGGGCGGGATCTGGGAGCATTGGGGAGGGTGGGCTGGATCTGGGAGCATTGGGGAGGGTGGGCGGGATCTGGGAGCATTGGGGAGGGTGGGCGGGATCTGGGAGCATTGGGGAGGGTGGGCGGGATCTGGGAGCATTGGGGAGGGTGGGCGGGATCTGGGAGCATTGGGGAGGGTGGGCGGGATCTGGGAGCATTGGGGAGGGTGGGCGGGATCTGGGAGCATTGGGGAGGGTGGGCGGGATCTGGGAGCATTGGGGAGGGTGGGCGGGATCTGGGAGCATTGGGGAGGGTGGGCGGGATCTGGGAGCATTGAGGAGGGGTGGGCGGGATCTGGGAGCATTGAGGAGGGGTGGGCGGGATCTGGGAGCATTGAGGAGGGGTGGGCGGGATCTGGGAGCATTGTGGAAGGGGTGGGCGGGATCTGTGAGCATTGGAGAGGGGTGGGCGGGATCTGGAAGCATTGGGGAGGGGTGGGCGGGATCTGGGAGCATTGGAGAGGGGTGGGCGATATCTGGGAGCATTGGGGAGGGGTGGGCGGGATCTGGGAGCGTTGGGGAGGGGTGGGCGGGATCTGGGAGCGTTGGGGAGGGGTGGGCGGGATCTGGGAGCGTTGGGGAGGGGTGGGCGGGATCTGGGAGCGTTGGGGAGGGGTGGGCGGGATCTGGGAGCATTGGGGAGGGGGTGTGCGGGACCGGGGAGCATTGGGGAGGGGTGGGCGGGACCTGGGAGCATTGGGGAGGAGTGGGCGGGATATGGGAGCATTGGGGAGGAGTGGGCGGGATCTGGGAGCATTGGGGAGGAGTGGGCGGGATCTGGGAGCATTGTGGAGGGGTGGGCGGGATCTGGAAGCATTGGGGAGGGGTGGGCGGGATCTGGAAGCATTGGGGAGGGGTGGGCGGGATCTGGGAGCATTGGGGAGGGGTGGGCGGGATCTGGGAGCATTGGGGAGGGGTGGGCGGGATCTGGGAGCATTGGGGAGGGGTGGGCGGGATCTGGGAGCATTGGGGAGGGATGGGCGGGATCTGGGAGCATTGGGGAGGGGTGGGTGGATCTGGGAGCATTGGGGAGGGGTGGGCGGGATCTGGGAGCATTGGGGAGGGGTGTGGGCGGGATCTGGGAGCATTGGGGAGGGGTGGGCGGGGTCTGGGAGCGTTGGGGAGGGGTGGGCGGGATCTGGGAGCGTTGGGGAGGGGTGGGCGGGATCTGGGAGCGTTGGGGAGGGGTGGGCGGGATCTGGGAGCGTTGGGGAGGGGTGGGCGGGATCTGTGAGCGTTGGAGAGGGGTGGGCGGGGTCTTTGAGCATTGGAGAGGGGTGGGCGAGATCTGTGAGCATTCGGGAGGGGTGGGCGGGATCTGTGAGCATTGGGGAGGGGTGGGCGGGATCTGTGAGCATTGGGGAGGGGTGGGCGGGATCTGTGAGCATTGGGGAGGGGTGGGCGGGATCTGTGAGCATTGGGGAGCGGTGGGCGGGATCTGTGAGCATTGGGGAGGGGTGGGCGGGATCTGTGAGCATTGGGGAGGGGTGGGCGGGATCTGTGAGCATTGGGGAGGGGTGGGCGGGATCTGTGAGCATTGGGGAGGGGTGGGCGGGATCTGTGAGCATTGGGGAGGGGTGGGCGGGATCTGTGAGCATTGGGGAGGGATGGGCGGGATCTGGGAGCATTGGGGAGGGGTGGGCGGGATCTGGGAGCATTTTGGAGGGGAAGGCAAGATCTGGGAGCATTGGGGAGGGGTGAGCAAGATCTGGGAGCATTGGGGAGGGGTGGGCGGGATCTGGGAGCATTGGGGAGGGGTGCGCAAGATCTGGGAGCATTGGGGGAGGGGTGGGCGGGATCTTTGAGCATTGGGGAGGGGTGAGCGGGATCTGGGAGCATTGTGGAGGGGTGGGCGGGATCTGGGAGCATTGGGAGGGGTGGGCGGGATCTGGAGCATTGGGGAGGGGTGGGCGGGATCTGTGAGCATTGGGGAGGGGTGTGCGGGATCTGGGAGCATTGTGGAGGGGTGGGCGGGATCTGTGAGCATTGGGGAGGGGTGGGCGGGATCTGGAAGCATTGGGGAGGGGTGGGCGGGATTTGGGAGCATTGGGGAGGGGTGGGCGGGATCTGGGAGCATTGGGGAGGGGTGGGCGGGATCTGGGAGCATTGGGGAGGGGTGGGCGGGATCTGGGAGCATTGGGGAGGGGTGGGCGGGATCTGGAAGCATTGGGGAGGGGTGGGCGGGATCTGGAAGCATTGGGGAGGGGTGGGCGGGATCTGGAAGCATTGGGGAGGGGTGGGCGGGATCTGGAAGCATTGGGGAGGGGTGGGCTGGATCTGGAAGCATTGGGGAGGGGTGGGCGGGATCTGGAAGCATTGGGGAGGGGTGGGCGGGATCTGGAAGCATTGGGGAGGGGTGGGCGGGATCTGGAAGCATTGGGGAGGGGTGGGCGGGATCTGGAAGCATTGGGGAGGGGTGGGCGGGATCTGGAAGCATTGGGGAGGGGTGGGCGGGATCTGGGAACATTGTGGAGGGGTGGGCGGGATCTGGGAACATTGGGGAGGGGTGGGCGGGATCTGGGAACATTGGGGAGGGGTGGGCGGGATCTGGGAACATTGGGGAGGGGTGGGCGGGATCTGGGAACATTGGGGAGGGGTGGGCGGGATCTGGGAACATTGGGGAGGGGTGGGCGGGATCTGGGAACATTGGGGAGGGGTGGGCGGGATCTGTGAGCATTGGGGAGGGGTGGGCGGGATCTGGGAGCATTGGGGAGGGGTGTGTGGGATCTGGGAGCATTGGGGAGGGGTGTGCGGGATCTGGGAAAATTGGGGAGGGGTGGGCGGGATCTGGGAGCATTGGGAGGGGTGGGCGGGATCTGGGAGCATTGGGGAGGGGTGGGCGGGATCTGGGAGCATTGGGGAGGGGTGGGCGGGATCTGTGAGCATTGGGGAGGGGTTGGCGGGATCTGGGAGCATTGGGGAGGGGTGGGCGGGATCTGGGAGCATTGGGGAGGGGTGGGCGGGATCTGGGAGCATTGGGGAGGGGTGGGCGGGATCTGGGAGCATTGGGGAGGGGTGGGCGGGATCTGGGAGCATTGGGGATGGGTGGGCGGGATCTCGGAGCATTGGGGAGGGGTGGGCGGGATCTGGGAGCATTGGGGAGGGGTGGGCGGGATCTGGGAGCATTGGGGAGGGGTGGGCGGGATCTGGGAGCATTGGGGAGGGTGGGCGGGATCGGTGAGCATTGGAGAGGGGTGGGCGGGGTCTTTGAGCATTGGAGAGGGGTGGGCGAGATCTGTGAGCATTCGGGAGGGGTGGGCGGGATCTGTGAGCATTGGGGAGGGGTGGGCGGGATCTGTGAGCATTGGGGAGTGGTGGGCGGGATTTTTGAGCATTGGAGAGGGGTGGGCGAGATCTGTGAGGATTCGGGAGGGGTGGGCAGGATCTGTGAGCATTGGGGAGGGGTGGGCGGGATCTGTGAGCATTGGGGAGCGGTGGGTGGGATCTGTGAGCATTGGGGAGGGGTGGGCGGGATCTGGGAGCATTGGGGAGGGGTGGGCGGGATCTGGGAGCATTGGGGAGGGGTGGGCGGGATCTGTGAGCATTGGGGAGGGGTGGGCGGGATCTGGGAGCATTTTAGAGGGGAAGGCAAGATCTGGGAGCATTGGGGAGGGGTGAGCAAGATCTGGGAGCATTGGGGAGGGGTGGGCGGGATCTGGGAGCATTGGGGAGGGGTGGGCAAGATCTGGGAGCATTGGGGAGGGGTGGGCAAGATCTGGGAGCATTGGGGAGGGGTGGGCAAGATCTGGGAGCATTGGGGAGGGGTGGGCGGGATCTTTGAGCATTGGGGAGGGGTGAGCGGGATCTGGGAGCATTGTGGAGGGGTGGGCGGGATCTGGGAGCATTGGGAGGGGTGGGCGGGATCTGGAGCATTGGGGAGGGGTGGGCGGGATCTGTGAGCATTGGGGAGGGGTGTGCGGGATCTGGGAGCATTGTGGAAGGGTGGGCGTGATCTGGGAGCATTGGGGAGGGGTGGGCAAGATCTGGGAGCATTGGGGAGGGGTGGGCAAGATCTGGGAGCATTGGGGAGGGGTGGGCGGGATCTTTGAGCATTGGGGAGGGGTGAGCGCGATCTGGGAGCATTGTGGAGGGGTGGGCGGGATCTGGGAGCATTGGGAGGGGTGGGCGGGATCTGGAGCATTGGGGAGGGGTGGGCGGGATCTGTGAGCATTGGGGAGGGGTGTGCGGGATCTGGGAGCATTGTGGAAGGGTGGGCGGGATCTGTGAGCATTGGGGAGGGGTGGGCGGGATCTGGAAGCATTGGGGAGGGGTGGGCGGGATCTGGGAGCATTGGGGAGGGGTGGGCGGGATCTGGGAGCATTGGGGAGGGGTGGGCGGGATCTGGGAGCATTGGGGAGGGGTGGGCGGGATCTGGGAGCATTGGGGAGGGGTGGGCGGGATCTGGGAGCATTGGGGAGGGGTGGGCGGGATCTGGGAGCATTGGGGAGGAGTGGGCGGGATCTGGGAGCATTGGGGAGGAGTGGGCGGGATCTGGGAGCATTGTGGAGGGGTGGGTGGGATCTGGAAGCATTGGGGAGGGGTGGGCGGGATCTGGAAGCATTGGGGAGGGGTGGGCGGGATCTGGAAGCATTGGGGAGGGGTGGGCGGGATCTGGAAGCATTGGGGAGGGGTGGGCGGGATCTGGAAGCATTGGGGAGGGGTGGGCGGGATCTGGAAGCATTGGGGAGGGGTGGGCGGGATCTGGAAGCATTGGGGAGGGGTGGGCGGGATCTGGAAGCATTGGGGAGGGGTGGGCGGGATCTGGGAGCATTGGGGAGGGTGGGCGGGATCTGGGAGCATTGGGGAGGGTGGGCGGGATCTGGGAGCATTGGGGAGGGTGGGCGGGATCTGGGAGCATTGGGGAGGGTGGGCGGGATCTGGGAGCATTGGGGAGGGTGGGCGGGATCTGGGAGCATTGGGGAGGGTGGGCGGGATCTGGGAGCATTGGGGAGGGTGGGCGGGATCTGGGAGCATTGGGGAGGGTGTGCGGGATCTGGGAGCATTGGGGAGGGTGTGCGGGATCTGGGAGCATTGGGGAGGGTGGGCGGAATCTGGGAGCATTGGGGAGGGTGGGCGGGATCTGGGAGCATTGGGGAGGGTGGGCGGGATCTGGGAGCATTGGGGAGGGTGGGCGGGATCTGGGAGCATTGGGGAGGGTGGGCGGGGTCTGGGAGCATTGGGGAGGGTGGGCGGGATCTGGGAGCATTGGGGAGGGTGGGCGGGATCTGGGAGCATTGGGGAGGTTGGGCGGGATCTGGGAGCATTGGGGAGGGTGGGCGGGATCTGGGAGCATTGGGGAGGGTGGGCGGGATCTGGGAGCATTGGGGAGGGTGGGCGGGATCAGGGAGCATTGGGGAGGGTGGGCGGGATCTGGGAGCATTGCGGAGGGTGGGCGGGATCTGGGAGCATTGGGGAGGGTGGGCGGGATCTGGGAGCATTGGGGAGGGTGGGCGGGATCTGGGAGCATTGGGGAGGGTGGGCGGGATCTGGGAGCATTGGGGAGGATGGGCGGGATCTGGGAGCATTGGGGAGGATGGGCAGGATCTGGGAGCATTGGGGAGGATGGGCGGGATCTGGGAGCATTGGGGAGGGTGGGCGGGATCTGGGAGCATTGGGGAGGGTGGGCGGGATCTGGAAGCATTGGGGAGGGTGGGCGGGATCTGGGAGCATTGGGGAGGGTGGGCGGGATCTGGGAGCATTGGGGAGGGTGGGCTGGATCTGGGAGCATTGGGGAGGGTGGGCGGGATCTGGGAGCATTGGGGAGGGTGGGCGGGATCTGGGAGCATTGGGGAGGGTGGGCGGGATCTGGGAGCATTGGGGAGGGTGGGCGGGATCTGGGAGCATTGGGGAGGGTGGGCGGGATCTGGGAGCATTGGGGAGGGTGGGCGGGATCTGGGAGCATTGGGGAGGGTGGGCGGGATCTGGGAGCATTGGGGAGGGTGGGCGGGATCTGGGAGCATTGGGGAGGGTGGGCGGGATCTGGGAGCATTGAGGAGGGGTGGGCGGGATCTGGGAGCATTGAGGAGGGGTGGGCGGGATCTGGGAGCATTGAGGAGGGGTGGGCGGGATCTGGGAGCATTGAGGAGGGGTGGGCGGGATCTGGGAGCATTGAGGAGGGGTGGGCGGGATCTGGGAGCATTGATGAGGGGTTGAGCGGAATTTATTAATAAAATAAAAGTAATTAAAATTGTGGAGCTCACATTTAGAAAATTATCCAATTTTCAGACTGGAACGCATTTCCGTTTCGCTCCTTCCCGGCAATGAGAACTCCAGCAAGAGTTTGTGATTTTGTTAAATGATCCGATTTAACATTAAAAACGGCGAGGAAGAGTCAAACAACTGAGAACATGAGACAGTTATATCGTGTGCGCTCTGATGTGACATCATGATGACAAACTCACACGTATAGCTTCACAGGTGGCAGGTGCGGAGGACCGTTTATATAATGATATAGCTACAGTATCATGAAATTGCTGCACTTTGGAAACAAAACTTTTGACATTCATTGCATGATGAATTGCATTGTGTGGGGGAAGGAAAAAAAAGTCAAACCAATGGGCTCTATGTACGAATATCACGGTCCGCCGGGCACGGGGTCATGTTACAGGTAATCTGGTTACAAGTGATCAAGGTGTCTATTACCTGGGAATACTGAGCGATACGAGCGTGGAGGACTCCAGCCAGACCGAGACCGGCTCCACACACGCTAATGGTGTTCGTTTTGATACATGGTCGAGGCTCATGGAAGAGGTGGATGGTGTTTTTCGCAATGAGTAGGTGAGTTATCGCCGGCATCCTAGATAAATTCCAAATGACCGTTCTAACCCACAAGGGGTGGGGGGCACTGCATCGGCGTCAAAGCCACGCCCCCAGCCAATCTGTGATGCAAACACAACCAAGTGCTGAATTCAAATTAAGAGTTGGAAGAAGAGGAAGAGTAAGGACTCCTGGGAAAAGGACACAAGGATACGCAAGGAACTTCGGCTCAGGAGGCCATTTGGCCCGTCATACCTGCGCTGCACCAACCGCAGGTACATCACCCATCCGCACGCCTGTTTAAACGGATTGAGTATTTGGGGTCCAGGCAGGTGGGTGGGGGGCAGAGAACACAAGTTGTCTCGAAGGAGGTTAAACCTTCCGAACGAGTTGTTCGAAGAGGTGCAATGAGGTTCAACACTATACACCTCGATTTGGCCAAACACCTTGTACAATCGGTGTGGTGGGAGGAGCTTAGGGTAAGAAAGCAGGACTTGATTGACAAATAGGTAAGCAGCAAAATTAATGGACTCGAATGTTGGGTTTCACAATATGCACAGGTTCGAACCACCAAGCACGTCATAAAATCTATAACCTCAGAACGACACCACGTGACTGCAGTAATCCAGTATACAGGTGTGGAAGTGGATCTTTCCACCAAAACATGAACCAAAGTGAAACAACTTAAACAACCGTGAATGTCACACATTAATGAGTCCCAACCACAACAGGTCATGTCAAACAGAACCGAGCAACATTCCAAGCAAGGTGTGATGTAGGTTCCACCACTTACCTGGAAGAGGCGTAGTATGTTGGCCACCATGATGGAGACCGAACTCGCAGAGGCTCCGACCACACCGACGATGCGCTCGGGTTTGGCGAACACGGGAGCTTCCCCGTTGTGACATCGCACGTCCGACGTGTCCCTCTCGATGAGCGCCTGCACGAAGGTGAGCGACTGCTCGAGCGCGTGCGTGTCCCGGGAACAGGTGTCGAGCACGCGCGCGCCCAACGTGATGTTCGGCAAGAGGTCGGGGTCGTTATTGATCTGATCGAGGGCGTACAGCATGGCCTCCAGGCGATGCACACCCTTTTCCTTTTTTATGTCTCCGCACGGGATGCCGCGGGAGCCTTTTCCGTGCACGGGAAACAATCCGCCGAACGTGATGTCTCCCTCGATGCGGATGGAGTGCGAGTAGGACAGGTGCTCCGGGCTCGCGGTGACGACCGAGCAGACGAGCAGGTAGCGCACCGACACGAGGACCGCGTGCCCGGCGACCCCCGAGCTCGACATCATCTCGGAGCACGGACGGGTCTCCGACACGCTAGTCCGGTCGTTTGGCGGAGCCCGCGACGCGGCGCATCGTCCCTGGGAGGGCCGCGCCGCGCACCCGCATGGTCCAAACGGAGCGACCGGCCTCGACCCCGGGGATGCACCGGCTGTGACGTCACACCCTTGGTCACACGCTCCTGCCAAGTCCGCACCGCTTCACATCTGCGAGGTGAACAAACGGGGACATTGGAGGGAAATTGTGAGCCGAGACCACGCGATCTCCATATAAAGCGAGGGTGGGTTGCGGTGTCCTCGAGTTGTGTTCATTGACGTTCTGATGAGGTGTGCGGTGACGAGTGGGTGGCTACATGGGGGAGATTCTCGGACTGCGTGGGTGGAACCCCTCCATTACTCTTACCTTCCGGCCTGGAATCGCTTGCCACGGAAAATCCTTTCCCAAGATTTAGTAAGCGAATCTAGGAGACCGCAACCGCTCTCGCTTGCTTTACTCAATAAATATTTCATTAAGCGTTTCATTTTTGGAGGAATTACAAAATCTGCCTTCGGTTTGCAAAAAGAATGGCGTGTCATGCACCCAGCACGGAATTGTATAAACAGCGAAAATAGAGAGAGATGAGCTGTCGAGAGATGTTTCCAGGTTGCAGATGGAGTAAAGTGCATATTGGTGACGAGGAGGGTTACCTGGATTGGTTCAAACAAACGCTATACTTACCTGCCAATGAAGCAGGCACAAGAGCCTCAGGTAAAAAAAAAAAAAGGGGGGGGGGGTGAACAAACCAGGTTCAAATTGCGAAAAATCGTTAACAAACCGGGTTAAAAGTACGAGAAATCATTAACAAACTAGGTTCAAAGTGCGTGACCTCATGAACAAACTGGGTTCAAACTGCGTGACCTAATGAACAAACTGGGTTCAAAGTGCGAAAAATTGTAAATAAACCGGGTTAAAAGTACGTAAAATCATTAACAAACCGCGTTAAAAGTACGTAAAATCATTAACAAACCGGGTTAAAAGTACGTAAAATCATTAACAAACTAGGTTCAAAGTGCGTGACCTCATGAACAAACTGGGTTCAAAGTGCATGACCTAATGAACAAACCGGGTTGAAAGTGCGAAAAATTGTAAACAAACCGGGTTCAAAGTGCATGACCTCATGAACAAACTGGGTTCAAAGTGCGAAAAATCGTTGACAAACTGGGTTCAAAGTGTGAAAATCATTAACAAACCAAGTTCAAAGTGCATGACCTCATGAACAAACCGGGTTCAAAGTGCGTGACCTCATGAACAAACCAGGTTCAAAGTGCATGACCTCATGAACAACCCAGGTTCAAAGTGTGCAGCCTCAAGAACAAACTGAGTTCAATGGGCATGACGCCAACAAGCCGGATTTAACGTGCACGACCTCGTGAACAAACCCGATTCAACGTGCACGGCCTCGTGCACAAACCCGGTTCAACGTGCACGACCTTGTGAACAAACTGGGTTCAAAGTGCACGACCTCATGATCAAAGTGGGTTCAAAGTGCACAAAATCGTTAACATACCGGGTTCAAAGTGCACGGAATCGTTAACAAACCAGGTTCAAAGTGCGCAAAATCGTTAACAAACCGGGTTCAAAGTGCACGAAATCGTTAACAAACCGGGTTCAAAGTGCGCAAAATCGCTAACAAACCAGGTTCAAATTATGTGACCTCGTGAACAAACCTGGTTAAAATTGCACGACCTCAACAAACTGGGTTCAAAGTGCGTGACCTTGTGAAAAAACCGGGTTCAAAGTGCATGACCTCATGATCAAATCGGGTTCAAAGTGTGCGCCCTCAAGAATAAACTGGGTTCAAAGGGCATAAGGTGAACAAACCAGATTGAACGTGCACAACCTCGTGAACAAACCGGCTTCAAAGTGCGTGACCTAATGAACAACCCGGGTTCAGAGTGCGAAAAATTGTAAACAAACCGGGTCCAAAGTGTGAAAAATCATTAACAAACCGGGTTCAAAATGCATGACCTCATGAACAAACCGGGTTCAAAGTGCGTGACCTCATGAAAAAACCAGGTTCAAAGAGTGTGACCTCATGCACAACCTAGGTTCAAAATGCGTGACCTCATGAACAAACTGGGTTCATAGTGCGAAAAATCGTTAACAAACCGGGTTCAAAGTGTGAAACATTGTTAAGATACCAGGTTCAAAATGCGAAAATTCGTTAACAAACCGGGTTCAAGGTGCGAAAAATCATTAACAAACCAGGTTCAATGTAATTGACCTCATGAACAAACCGGGTTCAAAGTGCGTGACCTCATGAACAAACCAGCTTCAAAGTGCGAAAAATAGTTAACAAACCAGGTTCAAAGTGTGTGACCTCATGAACAAACCGGGTTCAAAGTGCGAAACATCTTTAACAAACCAGGTTCAAATTGCACAACCTCAAGAAAAAACTGGGTTCAAAGTGCGTGACCTTGTGAACAAACCATGTTCAAAGTGCATGACCTCATGAACAACCCAGGTTCAAAGGGTGTGTGACCTTGTGAACAAACCATGTTCAAAGTGCATGACCTCATAAACAACCCAGGTTCAAAGTGTGTGGCCTCAAGAACAAATTGGGTTCAAAGTGCATGAGGTGAACAAACCGGATTCAACATGCATGACCTCGTGAACAAACCCGGCTCAACGTGCATGACCTCGTGAACAAACCCGGTTCAATGTGCATGACCTCGTGAACAAACTACTGGGTTCAAAGTGCACAAAATCGGTAACAAACCTGGTTCAAAGTGCGTGACCTTGTGAACAAATGAGGTTCAAAGTGCATGACCTTGTGAACAAACCCGATTCAATGTGCATGACCTCGTGAACAAACTGGGTTCAAATTGCACGACCTCATGAACAAAGTGGGTTCAAAGTGTACAAAATCGTTTACAAACCGGGTTCAATTTGCGCGACCTCATTACCAAAGTGGGTTCAAAGTGCATGACCTCATGAACAAACCGGGTTCAAAGTGCACGACATCATTACCAAAGCAGGTTCAAAGTGCTTGACTTCCTGACCAAAATGAGCAAACAGGTTTCAAATTGCACCAACTTGTGAACAATCCAGGTTCAAAGTGTGCGAAACCGTGACCAAACCACGTTCAAAGTGCATGACCTCAGGCTGAACAAAATAGGTTCAAAGTGCATGACCTCATTAATAAAATAGGTTCAACATGCATGACCTCATGAATAAAATAGGTTCAAAGTGCAAGACCTCATTAATAAAACAGGTTCAAAGTGCACGACCTTATAAATAAAATAGGTTCAAAGTGCAAGACCTCATGAATAAAATAGGTTCAAAGTGCACGACCTCATGAATATAATAGGTTCAAAGCACACGACCTCATAAACAATCCGGTTTCAAAGCACACGACCTTGTGAACTACTGTGGTTCGAAGCACTCAGCCTCGTGAACAAACTGGTTAAAAGCGCACGACCTCGTAAACAAACTGGTTAAAAGCGCACGACCTCGTAAACAAATTGGGTTCAAAGCGCACGACCTCGTGCACAAATTGGATTCAAAGCGCATGACCTCGTGAACAATTTGGCGTCAAAGCACATGACCTCGTGAAACAAATTGGGTTCAAAGCGCACGACCTCGTGAACAAATTTGGTTCAAAGCGCACAACCTCAAAAAACAAATTGGGTTCAAAGTGCACAACCTCGTGAAACAAATTGGGTTCAAAGCACACGACCTTGTGAAACAAATTGGGTTCAAAGTGCATGACCTCATGAACAAATTGGGTTCAAAGCGCACGACCTCATGAACAAGTTGGGGTCAAAGCACATGACCTCATGAACAATTTGGGGTCAAAGAGCATGACCTCGTGAACAAATTGGGGTCAAAGAGCACGATGTCATGTACAAGATGGGGTCAAATGCATGACCTCATGAACAATTTGGGGTCAAAGAGCACGACCTCATGAACAAATTGGGGTCAAAGAGCACGACCTCGTGAACAAATTGGGGTCAAAGAGCACGACCTCGTGAAACAAATTGGGTTCAAACCGAATGACCTCGTAAACAAATTGGGTTCAAAGCGCACAACCTCTTGAACAAATTGGGGTCAAAGAGCACGATCTCTTGAACAAATTGGGGTCAAAGAGCACGACCTCGTGAACAAATTAGGGTCAAAGAGCATGACCTCGTGAACAAATTGGGTTCAAAGAGCACGACCTCGTGAAACAAATTGGGTTCAAAGAGCACGACCTCGTGAAACAAATTGGGTTCAAAGCGCACGACCTCATGAACAATTTGGGGGTCAAAGAGCATAATTGGGTTCAACGCACACGCACCCTCGTGATCAAATTTGATTCAAAGAGCATGACCTCATGAACAATTTGGGGTCAAAGCGCACGACCTCGTGAACAAATTGGGTTCAAAGAGCACGACCTCTTGAACAATTTGGGGTCAAAGCACATGACCTCATTAACAATTTAGGGTCAAAGAGCCCTACCTCATGAACAAATTGGGGTCAAAGTGCACGACCTCATGAACAAATTGGGGTCAAAGAGCATGACCTCGTTAACAATTTGGGGTCAAAGAGCACGACCTCATGAACAGATTGGGGTCAAAGTGCATGACCTCATAAACAAACCGGTTTCAAAGCACACGACCTTGTGAACTACAGTGGTTTGAAGCCCTCAGCCTCGTGAACAAACTGGTTAAAAGAGCACGACCTCGTAAACAAACTGGTTAAAAGCACACGGCCTCGTGAAACAAATTGGGTTCAAAGCGCACAACCTCGTGAAACAATTTGGGGTCAAAGAGCACGACCTCGTGAACAAATTGGGGTCAAAGAGCACGGCCTCATAAACAAATTGGGTTAAAATCGCACGACCTTATAAAACAAATTGGGTTCAAAGGGCACGACCTCGTGAAACAAATTGGGTTCAAAGCGCACAACCTCATGAAACAAATTGGGTTCAAAGTGCACGACCTCGTGAAACAAATGAAGTTCAAAGCCCACGACCTCATGAACAAATTGGGTTCAAAGTGCACGACCTCATTAACAATTTGGGGTCAAAGTGCACGACCTCGTGAACAATTTGGTTTCAAAGAGCATGACCTCGTGAACAATTTGGGGTCAAAGAGCACGACCTCGTTAACAATTTGGGGTCAAAGAGCACGACCTCATGAACCGATTGGGGTCAATGGGGTCAAAGAGCATGACCTCATGAACAATTTGGGGTCAAAGCGCATGACCTCGTGAACTATTTGGGTTCAAAAAGCATGACCTCGTGAACAAATTGGGGTCAAAGAGCACAACCTTGTGAACAAATTGGGTTCAAAGCGCACAACCTCGTGAACAAATTGGGGTCAAAGAGCACGACCTCGTGAACGAATTTGGTTCAAAGGGCACGACCTCGTGAACAAATTGGGTTCAAAGAGCATGACCTCATGAAAAAGTTGGATTCAAAGTGCACGACCTCATGAACAAATTGGGTTCAAAGCGCACGACCTCGTGAACAATGTAGGTTCAAAGAGCATGACCTCGTGAACAATTTGGGTTCAAAGAGCATGACCTCGTGAACAAATTGGGGTCAAAGAGCACGACCTCGTGAACAAATTGGGTTCAAAGCGCACAACCTCGTGAACAATTTGGGTTCAAAGCGCATGACCTTGTGAACCAATTGGTTTTAAAGCCCACGATCTCATGAACAATTTGGGGTCAAAGAGCATAATTGGGTTCAACGCACGCGCACCCTCGTGAACAAATTGGGTTCAAAGGGCACGACCTAGTGAACAATTTGGGGTCAAAGCGCAAGACCTCGTGAACAAATTGGGTTCAAAGAGCATGACCTCGTCAACAACTTTCTTTGGGTCATAGAGCACGACCTCATGAACAAATTGTGGTCAAAGCGCACAATCTCGTGAACAATATGGGGTCAAAGAGTACGACCTCATGAACAAATTGTGGTCAAAGCGCACAATCTCGTGAACAATTTGGGGTCAAAGAGCACGACCTAGTTAACAATTTGTGGTCAAAGAGCACGACCTCATGAACAATTTGGGGTCAAAGAGCACGACCTCGTGAACAAATTGGGGTCAAAGAGTACGACCTCGTGAACAAATTGGGGTCAAAGTGCACGACCTCGTGAACAAATTGGGGTCAAAGTGCACGACCTCGTGAATAAATGGGGTTCAAAGAGCACGACGTCGTGAACAAATTGGGGTCAAAGCGCACGACCTCGTGAACAAATTTGGGTCAAAGCGCACGACTTCATAAACAAATTGGGTTCAAAGCGCACGACCTCGTGAACAAATGGGGTTCAAAGAGCACGACCTCGTGAACAAATTGGGGTCAAAGTGCACGACCTCGTGAACAAATTGGGGTCAAAGAGCACGACCTCGTGAACAAATTGGGGTCAAAGCGCACGACCTCGTGAACAATTTGGGGTCAAAACGCACAACCTCGTGAACAAATTGGGTTCAAAGTTTACGAGCGCACTGGTTGAAAAGCGCAACACGTGCACAGTGGGATCGCGCACCCTTTCCCGCCAGATTTACTGCGCTCGCGAGGACGAAACGCTCCGCACGACGCGCAGCTGGAAAGCATCGCCGATGCTTTATGCGCCTGTAATTGATGTAGCGAGTGCATCGACGCTCGTCCGTCCGAGTGCATCGGTACAGCACCCGTTTCATTCAGCACTGGATTCTGCGAAGTCGCGATAACGCACCAGGGCGGCCGCAGATAGGGAAACCTGGGACACTTGTTACGGAGACGTGACGAGCACGGCACGCGGAACCAGCACGGCACGCGGACCCGGCACGGCACGCAGACCCAGCACGGCACGCGGACCCAGCACGGCACGTGTACCTAGCACGGCACGCGGACCCAGCACGGCACTCGGTCCCAGCACGGCACGCGGACCCAGCATTCGGAACGAAATGCATGAGAAAGTGAAAAGTCCGCTCGAGTTTGGGAAACGCATCGCTTACCATTTCATAAACAGGTGCTTTACGTGCACCGTCGTTCGCAATTAAAAGCATCCTGCGTAAACCGGCGTGGATTTACACCATTGAAAATTGGGGGTGGGGAGTTGGGGGCAAGAGAGCGAGATGATGGGTTCACGGATGATCCAGTTATACCTCTGGGGAAGACCTCGCCACGCCGCTCCGGAGCTCCAGGAGGAAAGGCCTCCCAGCGGGTGATATTCACGTTCCTTGTCGACGGCACCTCGTATGCGAAGCTCTAATGAAACGGAAGGTCCGAAGGAAGCTGATCCGTGCGAATCGTCTCCTCGCGGACCCTCGCGCGCGCGTCCCGACTGCGGCTCACGCGCGCTCGCGCCGATTGCCGCGTAGACATCCCTCTCCTCTTCTTCTTCCTCTTCTTCCCTCCCACCCTCCTATTCCTCCTCCATCCTGTCTTTTCCATCTACCGCCCTGCGCCTTCCCTGCCATAGGCTGCCGCCCACACCGAGGATGATGGACGCGGGCTCGGCGTGGTGGTTCCCACGTCGACCCCGCCAGTCCCTCTTTCCATCTTCAGACCTTTGCTCACCCATGGTGGTCGGGTCGGATTTTACTTCGCACGTTCGCGCATCGTGATGTTAGCAAGCAGGGCCAGGTTCATAACGGTGCGCCACCCTTTTATTTATCGTTAAAACGTGCACAAGAATGGAGGCTAAGTTTGTGCAGTTTAATCTGCCGGATAGCTGCACCGTAGCGCCACCACGTGGTCCTCGCAGGTACGTCGTCGGATCGATCAAATGGATAGTTTCATCGGGGCGGGGTATCCATGTGATCCGACCTACCTGAGGCATTTCAAGCCATTTTGAAATCGACAGCCCGAGAGGTATGACGTAATGGAGAGGGGTGAGGCTGTTCTTCATAGGTACCCTCAAATATATGCCACCATCGCGTCATGGCAACAGCCATAGCCGAGTAAAAATAATTTCTTCATTTCAGGTGTCGTACATTATTTATTTCCTGATAAAAGTTTGACGGTGGTTAGAAACACACACACACACACACACACACACACACACACACACACACACACACACACACACACACACACACAAATACACACTCTCACACACACACGATTGCAGCGAGGGGAGGCTGCACACTTTTCCACCTCCTTCGCGTCGGGGACTGACGGGGCTGAAGACTTTGCTGAACTAGATGGTATTCATAGAATACTTACCCTGTACAGTCAACTTGTTGCGAGCCAACTGTTCTGTTTTTGAACATTTTATTTTATTTTATCCAATATGGCTGCCAGACCACGTGAGCAATGACATCATAAATTTATATTCTCTAATATAATTGTTGCATAGATCACGCTCAATACATTTCAAACTGATCAGACTAAGCATTGTCCCTGTTCGAATTATGACGTTGTGGCGGGCACAATGATCAATAATTCCGCACACCAGTGGGTGGCGCGAGCGTCCGGGCATGGAACTGAGATTCATGCCCCGCCTTTCGGCCGACCGGCCACGCCCGGGGGCAAGGCGTGGCCTCGGGACATATATGCGGGCGGTCGAGCCCCCCCAGTGCTGATGTGCGAGCTTATAATAAAGTGCTTTCGTTTGTACCACGCGTTGTGGCCTACCTTTTTGGCAAACGAGTTGTGTGTGCACAGCACCACACTGGTGACCCCGACTGGTTCAGCCGTCGCTGACCCCCGAATGCGCCATGGCTACCAACGCCGTCGCCGTCAAACTCCCGGAGTTCTGGGAAGCGCAACCCGACGTTTCGTTTGTGCAGGCCGAAGCTCAATTCCAACTCCGGGGCATCACGGTGGACGAGACCATGTACTACCACATGGTCGCTGCCCTTGGGCCCGGCACTGCCGCCCGCGTCGTGTCCATCCTTCGGCGCCCGCCGGGCGACCACAAGTACGCGGCACTCAAACGTCTCCTCCTCGCCACGTTCGGGCTCACGGAGGTCGAACGCGCCGACCGCCTCCTGGACCTTCCCGCCCTCGGCGACACACGACCGTCCGTTCGGATGGATTTTATGCTGTCCCTTCTTGGAGACCAGCGCCCGGATTTCCTGTTCCGAGCACTTTTCCTCCGCCAGCTACCTGTACAGGTGCGCCTCGCGCTGGCCAGTTCAAATATAACGGAACCCCGTGCCCTGGCCGGAGAGGCCGACAAATTTTTCGCGGCCTGCGACACGTGGTCGGTGTATGGTGCTGCCGTAGTGGATCCCGGTGCGGAGGCTACAGCGCCCCCTGCTTCCCTCGTGGCCGCTGCTACGCCCCGCCCACTACCACCGCCACCACCACCACCGCCGCTGCCGGCACGGCCGACGCGGCCACCGCAAACCTGGTGCTACTATCATGCCAGGTTCGGCGGCAAGGCTAGAACGTGCCGCCCGCCGTGTTCTTTCAACCGGTCGGGAAACGACCGGGCCGGCGCTCACTTGCGGCCATGAGCGTCGGCCATTCCGGCAGCCTCCTGTTCATCACGGACACCTCGTCTGGTCGTCGTTTTCTGTGCAACACGGGAGCGCAGGTAAGCGTCCTCCCTGCCTCCGCGTCCGACAAGCAAGCCGCGGACCGGGGCCCCGCTTTGCTCGCCGCCAACGGAACACCCATCCGCACATTCGGGAAGCGTTTCCTCTCACTGCGGTTCGGAGGGCAGCGCTTCCAATGGTCGTTCGTTACCACCAGCGTGCCAATGGCCCTGCTTGGTGCGGACTTCCTTTGTGCACATGGGCTGTTGGTGGATGTTAAGCGTCGACGTCTCGTCCAGGCCGAAACCTTCAGCTCGCTTGCTTGTTTGCTGAGCGGCTCGTTGAGCAGCTCGCTGAGCGGCTCACCGAGCGGCTTGCCAAGTGGCTTGCTGAGTGGTTCCGTCCCGGCGAGGTTAGTCTGTACGCTTCCGGCAGCGGACGAGTTTACCCACCTCCTCGCCAGTTTCCCGGCACTCCCGCGGCCCACCTTTTCAGTGGTGGCCATCAAACATGGGGTGGAGCACCATATCCACACCGTCGGCCCACCGGTCTACACCCGGGCGCGCCGCCTCGACCCCACGAAGCTCGCCGTGGCAAAAGCGGGGTTCGCCACGCTGGAACGGCTGGGCATCGTACGGCGCTCCAACAGCGCATGGGCCTCTCTTCTGCACATTGTGCCCAAGCCCGGCGGTGGATGGCGGACGTGCGGTGACTACCGCCGGCTCAATGATGCCACCACCCCCGACCGCTACCCGGTCCCGCATATTCAAGACTTTTCCGCCCGGTTGGCAAACACGACCGTTTTCTCCAAGGTGGACCTCATCCGGGGCTACCACCAGGTCCCCGTACGACCGGACGATGTACCAAAGACGGCCGTCATCACCCCTTTCGGCCTCTTTGAGTTCCTGCGGATGCCTTTTGGGTTGAAAAATGCGGCCCAGGCGTTCCAGCGGCTCATGGACAGCGTCTTGCGTGACTTACCTTTCATCTACGTCTACCTGGACGACATCCTAGTCGCGAGCGCGTCCCGGGAGGAGCACCTGCTCCACCTCCGCACGCTCTTCGAACGCCTGGGCCAGCACGGCCTGATAATCAACCCCGCGAAGTGCCGTTTTGGCGTCACCGCCATCGACTTCTTGGGGCACCGCATCACCAGGCACGGGGCCATCCCTTTGCCGGCCAAGGTGGAGGCGACCAGGAGTTTCCCGCGCCCCCGCATGATCAAGGGGCTCCAGGAATTCCTGGGCATGGTGAATTTTTATCACTGCTTCGTGCCCCACATCGCCCAGCTCCTCCGGCCCCTGCACGAGGCCCTCCGGGCAAGTCGGGCAAAGGTGACATCGCCTGGACGGAGCCGATGGCCGCTGCATTTGGGGACGCAAAGCTGGCCCTGGCCAACGCCACCATGCTGGCGCACCCGGTGCCCGATGCACCGATCGCCCTCACCACCGACACGTCAGACTACGCAGTGGGCACGGTGCACGAGCAGTGGGTGAGTGGTGCTTGGCAGCCGCTGGCGTTTTTTAGCCAGCAGCTTCGCCCGCGTGAATGCCGCTACAGCACCTTCGACCGCGAGCTGCTCGGGCTC